>NW_022900921.1:37769603-37787190 GCF_012274545.1 Fukomys damarensis
ACAAAAAAACAAAAAAAAAAAAAAAAAAAAAAAAGAAACTGAAAACCTCCCATAAGCTATACATTCAAATATGTCCATGGTTCACAGTTTAGTAAAATGGCAAATATAACCACTATTTTTCCAAATTACTACCTACTATAATTGCTACTTCACAACATGAACTTTGACTTAATAATGTCATACAATAATCTTAATTTCAATAAAGGCACTTCTACACCATTAATGTAGCATACATCTCCTTCATATTAAGCAGATTTAAAAAATAATACTGGAATTCCAGGAGGAACAATTTTCATAAATCAACATCTCACCTACTCATATAAATAATTCAAAAGCAACTATCAAAATTTATACTGAGAACTCCATTTTCAATCAAGATAAAAATATCCCTAATTTCTAAAATACACCTATAAGTTGCCCAAAACAAACAAGGTTAAGTATGATGGGTGGGGAAAAATATGGAATAAAAATTCAGAATGAAAGTTCTCTAGTTCAAAGTCTACCTAAAAGTGTCATCATAATATATTTTGAAAAGCTAGAGTTCAAACTGATGTTCAAGAAGATTTCTTGCAGTGATGGATTATGAGATGTCTTTCTTGCTCCTTTTCCCCTCCATAATTACAAATACAGAGAACTAGCCACAAACCAAAGTATATCTTTGAAGCCTCAAGAGGGCCCATTAAATAATCTACAGATATGTATTGGAGAAAAAAAGGAGAATTCCTACATAAGGATCTTTGATGAAATAACCTTAACTGAGTGTATTAATTACTTTTTCATCACTGGGGTAAAATATCTGAGATACGTGATTTAAAGGAGAAAAGGTTTATTTTGGTTCATAGTTTCAGTTCATGGACCCAGAGGCTTCTGGCTCCAAGGCAGAAACATAAGGAAGGGAAGAAGGGCATGGAAGATGAAAGCTGCTCACTTGGCGGCTGCCAGGAAGCAATGAGAACAAAGAAAAGCCAGATAGAGAAGTCACTGGGTCTAGAGGCAATCATACACCCTTACAGGTTACACAACCAGTGATCCACTTGCAGCCAGGACATGCTAACAGCACATCCAGAGATGAACTCATCAATGGATTAATCCACAGATGGGGTTAGGACCCCATGATCTAATCACCTTCCAAGAGTCCCATCTCTGAACACACAAGCTTTTCAGGGTATGTTCTGGATCAAAACCATTACAGTGAGCTACAGGAAATGGCTAGGGACAAAGAAGAGTGAATGCTGTTAGCATCAGCCTGAATCAGAAACTCAGCAATCTGTCTCCACAGAAGACACTGGCTTCTTTTGTCTAAGATGTTCCCTCCAGGAAACCTTAGAGGAGACATGTTGTACATCCCTCCATGGCTAAGAAACAGCTAAGAAGTTCATCTGTCAAGTCAGCACCTCACAATCTCATATGTGCTCCAGTACCCCTGCAATAGTACCTCTAGTTCCTGTGCTCTAAACACTGCTTTATGTCTGCACTGCTCTCTTAGATGCCAGAGTAATGAGCTAGCTGATGTTCTGAGACCCAAGCTGAAGATGGTTTTTGTGTGCCTTTGCTTGGTACATTGGCCATGGGGAAGCAGGCCTATTCTGACTCCACAGACACTGAGACACTGCACATGCCCACCTCCCACTCAAAAAGTACCCATGCTTCACATACCACTACTGGCATAGCAGCAAGGGTGCCTCTATCTTGGGCAACAGTGCCAAACTTCATACCTGGAGTCCTTCCATTTATGTTTTTTAATGGACAGAGGAAGTCTAGGACAGTAGTGTAGGCCTTTTCTCTCATTATCTCTCATGACTAAACACTAGTAATACAACAATTAATTTCAAATGAAGATCAAGATATGTGTCCACATACTGGTGAAAAATAATTAGAACTTGAAATTAAGAAAATAACTTTCTTAACCCTATTAAAGCATTACACAAGATATGTATGCATCAAAATACCACATTGTGCATCACAAATGTGCATGATTTTTGTTTTCATGTATCAGTTAAAATATATTTAATTTAAAAGAAAACAATTACTTCATATTAGCATCAAGAAGAATAAAATACTGAGGAATAAATTAAACATTGGAAACATAAGGAGACATATATGTATACATATACATATCTATCTCAGAATGAATTTTTAACTGGAAAAAGCTAGAAGTTGATCTAAAGTGGAGAGAGGTGTCATGTTCATAATAGGAAACTTACTATTAACATATCAGTTTTCCTTGTTTAATCTATAAATTCAATGTAGTCCCAGAAACATCTTTATAGAAATTGAAAGACTGGCCCTCAAACTTGCATGGAAATGTAAGTGAATGAGTCTTAAAATGAAGACAGTTTTGAAAGAAAGAAATAAAGTGAAAGATTTATACTGCCAATTTCAAGACTTGCTATAAAGCACCATTATCCAGACAGTGTGATACTGACTTAACAACAGACATATAGACCAATGGAATAGACTTGAATGTAAATAAACCTTGCCATTTACAGTTAATGTTTGTTAACAAAGATGCAGTGAAGAAACAATACAATAAACAAAGTCTTTTCAATAAATGATGCCAGGATGCCCATATGCAAAATAGTGAACACAGGTTCTTATCTCACATTACACATAAAATTTGCCTAAAAAACTTGCCTTATATAATGCTCAGTTGATTTTTGAAAAAGCCCTGGCCTGGAAAAATGGCTAATTTTACATCAACCATATATCTAAAAATGAGTTTATACTCTGATATTAATTTCAAAAGAGGATATATTTCTACATTCTGGCAATAAATAATTAGAAACATTTAAAAATCTATATTCCAGTAAATTGGATAACCTTGGGAAACAGATAAAGTCCTAGACACATGTGAAATACTAAAACTAAACCAATATGATAAAAAACTGTGAGCCATCCAATGACAGAGAATGATATTGAGGCAGTAATAAAAAGCTCTACCAACTAGGAAATGGCCAGGACCCAGTGGATTTACTGTTGAATTTTATAAGAACTTCAGGGAAAAATCAATACCAATACTCCTCAAAGTCTCCCATGAAATTGAAAAAGAAGGAACACTGTCAAACTTACTCCTTGAAATTATCATTACCCTGCTTCCAAAACTGGACGAAGACTTAACAGAAAAGGAGAAAGCTACTGGCAAATTTATCAGAGGGTGATCAGACCCCCATTCACCTGACCAAGGGTATGGTAGCATGATTAAAAAAGACAAGATCTTAATGCAATGGGGGGCCCAGGACAGTCAAAGCTCTTATCAAGCTAAGACACTGTCTCCTTGAGCTTGCCACTATTTATTGAACATGCAGCTTCTAGAAGGTTAAGGGGCACTGCAGGGAACAGTGAAGTGGAGAACACTAATGCAAGCAGGTTGCTAGCAACAAGAGGAAATAATATTCTAGCAAGAACAGCTCTTAGATTAATGGGAAATTTGTTTCTTCTCCTGAATTATTTTTTTCCTCTATAGGAGTTTTCTGTATGAGTCATGCTGCCCTTAGCTTCACTGTTGTCTTGCCATCCAAGATATCACATAATGTCATGGATCATTGAGTCCTGTGCTGTAACCAGTGGTGTGGGGAGTTGCTCCTTTCCCACATACCATTTGCTGGCTCTTCAGGCCACACATTGTGGGATAATAGGCAGACTCAGACTTTTTAAAAAACCACTTTATGAATTTGTAGCCCTGTCAGGGTGGTTTCCATCAACAATTTCCTTCATGATTATATATGCAAAAATCCTCAACAAGACTTTTGGAAACAGAATACAACAAATCATTAAAAAGATCACATATCATAACCAAGTTTATTTCATCCTAGGGATGCAAGGATGGATGTTTCAACATGTGTAAATCAGTAAATTTAATACAAAATGTTAGAAGGATAGACATCACATGATCATCTAAATAGATGCAGGAAAAGCCTTTGACAAATCCAACTTCATTCATGACAATAACCCTGACTAGAAAAAAAACTTGTGACTCTTTTTAGAGATGACTAATTGAGGTCAAAAGATTTAATTAGAATGACAAGTGGGTCTTAAATCAACCTACCTGTTATGGTATAAGCAAGCATTTGTATATAATTCTAAAACACAATCCCTGAAAGAAAAAGTACAAGTTTAATCAAAATTAAAAAGCCTTTACTCTTAAAAAGACACCATTTGTAAGTGAAACAACAAACCACAGAATGAAAGAAAATACTTGCAAAACATATTTGGGATATTGAAACAACTTTTTTGGTACTAGGGACTGAACTCAGGTCCTTGCACTTGCGAGGCAGGCCACCAAACTGCTGAGCTAAATCCCCAGTCCTGAAACAACTTTTATAACTCATTATTAAGAAGAAAAACAATGCAATTTAAAAAGGTGACAAAGATTATATATAGATGACTAGACATTTTCCCCAATAAGATATGTAAATGATACAGAAAAATATATTATTAGTCATTAGGGAATTGTAAACTGAAATCACAATAAATAAAAACACTAGACTATAATAAGACTGACAATTGCAATTGATAGCACAAATATGTGGCAACTGTAATATAATAAAACTTGTGTGAAATGCAAACAATGCAAGGTAAAATAGTAACATTGGACAGTTTCTTAAAAAGTTAATCACAGGGCTGGGGATTTAGCTCAGTCGTTCCACCACCTGCCTCACAAGTGCAAGGATCCCAGATTGATCCCTGGGATAAAAAAAAAAGGTTAATCACATATCGTGCAATATGGTGATTCTACTATCTACTGAAGAAAAACTAAAACCTATATCCATATACTTATTTGTGAATATTCATAGGACTATTAATCAAAATAACCAAAAACTAGAAGCAATCCAAATATTCATGAAAGAGTGAAATGGAGAGACATCCTGGCAAATAGTGGTGTAGGTCAGAGCAGCAGAGCTGAAGGCATTTCCAGCCAGGGCCCTGCCTCAACCGCAGCAGCTTGGGCCCAAAGGCCCAAGCCAAAGGTCCACCTAAAAAAGAGCTACACAGGCACACAAGCATCAGCCAGAAGCCCACCTCAATACTATCAGTAAGTGCACTGAGACCTTATCCAGGATCCTGCTTAACCAGGGACTAGAGTGCATAGCTTGTGGCCAAAGGCCCTCCCAGACAACAGCTCCTTGGGGGCCCTAGCCAGAAGCAAATCTAGATTCCATCCTGTGTGTATAGACCCCAGCCAGATGAATCACCCAGACAACAGGTCAGCTCAGGGATCCAGAAGGCCACCATTAAGAACCCAGGAATTGGCTCAGTGGTGAGCCCTAGAGAAAAGGCCTCTTGGTGGCTTGCTGAGAATTGAAGTCCATTGGGTGACCAAAAAGTGGACTCAACAAAGGCACAGCAAGTCTCAAAATCAGACTTCTAGATCATCTAAGGCAACCTCAACAGGCAATGAGATGGAATCATCTGATATTCAACCACCTGGACTCCCTAAACTGGCAACGAAAGAGGATCTGGAAAAAATGAAGGTGGCAGTCCAGCTGTCACAACACGAACATGCCTGAGTTGGGGAGTGAGGACTGAGAAAAGAAAGAACACTCAAGCCTGAGTGGAGACCAAAAGAAGTCTGCTTTGTTTTACAGAAACAGCTCTTTTTAAAGGCACATCAACAGGATACATCTGACTCCTACAGATAACTTCAGATCTTTGACTATCTCTTTGAGTTGCTCCCATCGGAGGGTCAAAGAACAAACAAGCTTAACAAACAGAGTCCTTGAAAATGAACAAATGTTACATTGTATCAATGCCTTAATTGTAGAGGAAGAAGTTATTTTTTCAAATGTCAAATGCCAGGGGGCCATAACTGGCCCCCACATTTTGCCCTTTTTATTATATTTAGAGCAGGGACCTTCCCAGCTCAGCAGAAAGACTGTGCCTGTCTTAGGCGAAAAATGTCCAGAGAAATCCCTTACCCATCATCAAACAATGAGAAATTTAATACTCATGCTCTGTCTTAGGTTGGATATTTCTCTACCATTTTCTTACCCGTCTTTGACTACCAGCCTCTGCAGGGGTTAGACCAAAGGTAAGGGAGGCTTAACGTGCAATTGCAAGCCATGAATCATTTTTTGCCATGTTCATCAAAGATGAACTCACCATGCACACTAATATGGGTAATATAACACATCCTAGACATACTCCTATCCCAATCGCAATAACAGGACCTAACAATTGGGTAACTGATGCCATGGAGGGTAAGATCTCTTTTAACTGATTAATAAAATGCTGAGCAGCTTGTGCTGAATCAAACTTTAAGGAAGGGGCATTCTGTAGACCCAAAATATCTTGATGTAACTGTATTAAATCTAGGGAGGTATTTTGATTATACCAAATACCTTTCAAATGCCTTTTTTTTAAAATTTTATTGAGTTTATTGGTACATTTTAGGGATACAGTACAGTTACATTCATTGTTTCAAATGCTTTTGTGTGTTCTTCCAATCATAGATGGAATCATTATATAACTTATTGGTCACACAAATCCATTGATAACCGGGGTGACACATCATTTTGTATACCAGAAAACTAGCAATAATAATTATTATAATTATATGAAATCTTATGTCCTGTAATGTAGCTTTGTATCAATAGGATCCTTTTTTTTCTACAGAAAATATTATATTTTGAAGATAGCCATCATAAACGTGTTATAATAACATATTTAGAATTCAGCCTTTTGATTATAACCAATGTAAACATTTTTAACAACATATTTAAAAGGCATATATTTTTATACGGCTATGAAAATTATTTGGGTGGTTCCCACTAGTAAACAAAGATCAGAATAAATTTTCTGAGCAACTGCATCTCTATTTACCAACAGGAGTGTACCCAAACTTAAAAGTTTATATTTAATTATCTTTTAAGTTTTTTATTTAACCAATGAAACCAGGGGGTAGAAATCAACAATCTACTTGTATTTGATGTCATTTTGATCAAAAACATAACTGGACAAACATTTTTGAACATTTAGACAGACAAACATATAAGACAATTTAAACTAGAGTGCCCTCAGATGGTTTTGGCCAATTAAATCATAAAATCTTTTAATTATGACTAGTCAAAACTTTTGTAGGTCAAAATTAACAGAGGTCTCTTGTAGAATTAGGGTTAAAGGAATGAAAGCTCTTCTTGACTGTAAATATAAACCTTTTATAACAGACTTGAAACCAACATGCAAGCAAGAATAAATCATTTCCACACACCTTCTCTACATACTTAGGCCTTCTGGTCTTGTATATCTTTCTTTACCTGTTTTTAACAAGATGAACGTACAAAAGCCTTTCATGTCAAAAGTATAACTCTTACTTATAAGCTTTCATAATATTTTTCTGTCTCATTTACTATTTACCTTCTATAACAAACTTCAGTTTAAAGTGTCCTTTTTCTGTTTTCAGATTGTTGCATCTTAAAATTTGACAGGCTGCCAATAGAACAGTATTAACCTTGAGTTTTTAGAAAAGAGCAAATTAACCCTATAATCACAGTTTAAGAATTTGCAATGCACAAGAAGTGTTACAAAAACTAAATAGTTTTCACTAGCAGCTGATTGTCACAGAGCAGAAGTTTGAGCAACTCCTAGGCTGGGTTGCTTTGAAATCTCTTTCTTAGTTATGTGGAGTCCAGGGTCAACTGTAGTCCAACAGACCTCCTGGAAATGGTTTAAAATCAAGGTAAGGGGGGTTGATGAGCTCCCTCCATTTTATCAGAAAATTCAATATAAGCAAACATACAAACAAGGGAGCAAAAGAGGCCAAACAGAATGTAAGACAAAGGCTTATGAAAACCAAAATGAAAGAAGAACCAGAGGTCTCATGAGCAGTTTCCTCTAGATTTTTATTTTGAAAACCAAAAGGACAGTGTCCTGACCAAGGGGGTTTGGGACGTCTCCCAGCCCCTGCAGTGCAGAGTCCATTAGCACATCTGTCTGGATCTCTGGGCCTCCAAATTGATCGGGATTACAAATTACCAATTAACAATTGTCAGATATTAACAGGAAGAGAAAGACACAGAAGGAAAAAAAAGAACAAGTACCTCACCAATTGGTTTGTAAAGTTTAAGTGCTCAATGCAGTAGGGGTCTTTAAGGGGCAGCATCAATCTCTAGCAAGCACCTCATAATTAGCATTTAACCCTCTCTGTGTCCTATCTAATTTTGCTGTTTTTTGACATTGTTTTCCAAATTCAAACTTTCACAAAAGGAAATCGCACCCCTCACCTGCCAGGCAAGCTTTAGCCATTTGTTTTCAATCAAAAGGAGGTTAAAGCATCAGCTGCCAGAGAATCAAGCATTGCTAAAGTAAAAGGGGCTGTTGGTCCATATCAGGTGCAAGCCATTTTCAATTCTTTAAAAGGAATTGGAGCATGTTGATGAATGGAGTTTTTGTCATTTCAATCAAAATATAATTGGACAAACACTTTTTAAACAATTGGACAGACACAAACTTGTAAGACAATTTGTGAAACTATAATATGCTCAAATGTATTTGGCCAATTGAATTATAAAAATCTCTCTTATTTTTCTTTGTTTTTGGTACTGGGGATTGAACTTGTGTCTTTGTGCTTGCATTGCAAGGCAGGCCACCAAACCACTAAGCTAAATCCCCGGCCTTCTTTCTCATTATTTAAAGCTTGTTGTAACCCTTGTTGAACAGGGGACAAGAGGTTGAGAATTGATCCTAACAGGTTTTTAACTTTTAAGGGGCCCTGAAGCTAGAGCAATTAAAGAGGGCCCCCCCCCTCTCTCTCTTTCTCTTTCTCTCTCTCTTCTGGGATCTAAACTATCTTGGATGAGAGTCCATAAGCTAAAGGCATCCACAGGTACTTTATTAGGCTCATGTGAGACATAATAATCTTGTAATCACCTTTCTACCTTACTCCAAGTTTTTAGATTAACTGTGCCCTCCTCAGGAAACCAAGGGCAAGCTATTTTTACAAATTCTAAAAAATTACACAGCTGTTGGAGCCCGACTCTAGCACCATGGACACACAATAAATCTTTATGCATATGTACAAAAAGCATGTGACTATTGCTAGCTCCCATTTTTAATATTTACAAGAAAACTCACCACTCCTTACCTTTTCATTGAGGTCTCGTTCTTCTCTGAGGTGTTCTTCACTAGATCCCTCGATACTCAGGTCCCTGTTCAGGCACCATGTGTGGCAGTCCAGCCATCATAACATGAACATGCCTGAGTTGGGTAGTGAGGATTGAGAAAAGAAAGAACACTCAAGCCTGAGTGGAGACCAAAATAAGTCTGCTATATTTTACAGAAACAGATCTTTTTAAAAGCACATCAACAGGAAGCACCTGACTCCTTCAGATAACATCAGATCTTTGGCTATCTCTTCGAGTTGCTCCCATAGCAGGGTCAAAGAACAAACAAGCTTAACAAACAGAGTCCTTGAAAAGGAACAAATGTTACATTGTATCAATGCCTTAATTGTAGAGGAAGAAGTTATTTTTCAAATGTCAAATGACAGGGGGCCATGGTTGGCCCCCACAAATGAAATCAGAAATAATTTCTCAGATAACAACAGAGATTGTGCCTACAGTCCAAAACATGATTAATAAATCTAGAGCAGACAGATTAAAAAAGTAGCAGAGGGCTGGGGATTTAGCTCAGTGGTGCCACCACCTGCCTGCCAGATGCAAGGGCCCAAATTCAATTCAAGGTACAGAAAAAAAAAAAAAAAAAAGAGGAGCTGAGGAACATGATGAAATACCAATACAGGAAACATATGGAATCCATAAAACAGATGTAAACAGATTTCCAGGAGATTAAAAATGCAATTGAAAGTTTATGTTGCAGAATGAGCCAATGTGAGCATAGAATTTCAGATATAGAAGATACGATTGCAATTAGTGGCCAACAAAAGAAAAAATTCTTAAAAATAATGAAGGGCCACAAGAAATCAATCCAGCAGCTTCTTGATGATGCAAAGAAAAATAACATAACACTGACTGGAGTGAATGAAGAAACAGGAGAGAGTATAGATGACATAAAAAAACTGTTCAGAGAAGTAATGGTAGAAAACTTCCCAAATAGGGGAAAAGAAATTAACAAAGATAAGTGAGGCATATAGAACTCCAACTACCTATGATAAAAACAAACTGTATCTAGGCATATAATACTTAATATTACAGAAACCCAACAGAAGAACAAAATTTTACAAGTAGTTAAGGAAAAGAAACAAATCACCCACAAAGGAAAGCTTATCAGAATCACAGCAGACTTCTCAGCACAAACAATCAAGGCAAGACAAGCTGAGAGTGACCTAGTTGAAGCCCTAGAGGAAAACAACCTGCAATCTGGATGGATGTACCCTACCAAACTTTCTTTCAGAATTGATGGAGAAATAAGATACTTTCATGACAAAGAGCACCTCAGGAAATTCATGAATGCCAAACTAGCACTCCAAATATTTTAAAATAATATCCTAGGAAAAGACAATGAGGATTACAACCCCAAGAAGCCAAGAAGAATAAACTCATCAGGCACGACAAGAAATTAAACACAAAGGGGAGAATTCAACAAAAAGAAAAATTCATGATAAGGATAAGTCAATATATATGAGTTATAACCATGAATGTTAATGGTCTCAATTCACCAATCCAAACAAAGCTCAATTAAACAACCTAATGCTGGATCTCAAACTTCTAGGAAAAGGGGAACAGGACAAACACAAAGGCCACACAAGGGCCAAAATTATAAAGATCAGAGAATAAATCAGTACAATAGAGACTAAGAGGAATATATAAAAAACAATCAATGAAGGAAAGAGTTCATTCTAGAAAAGCATAAACAAAATTGAAAAAACCCTTAGCCAACCTTATTTAAAAAAAAAAAAGGACAGAAAAGGCCTAAATCCATGGAACTAGGAATAAAAAAAGTGAAATTACGATGGACCAGCAGAAATCCAGAGAATCATCAATACCTACTTTGAGAACATATATGCCAATGAGATGGAAAACACAAAAGAAATTGACAGATTTCTAGGTACTTATGAATTACCAAAGTTGAATGAAGACATAAAAAAATTTTTTTTAGTTTTAATTGAATTTATTGGTACATTTTAGGCATACAGTAGAGTTACATTCATCACTGGGATCCTGTACCTTTACACGACAGGTCTTGGTTCTCATTTGTTCCCCTTGTCCCTGCCCTCCCTTCACCCCCCCTTCCCTCCCCATTTAAAAACACTTTATTTCCATTTTTTCATTTTCTCATATTTTTTTCTTTTCTCTTATTCCCTTCCCCCTACCCTTCCCACTTTCCCTGCACCTTTAGCCCTTTTCTTCCTATTTCACACTGTTAATTATCTCATTAGATTCTTATGTACTATTATAGTTTTTCACACCAGAGAAACTATTGGGTATTTACACATGTGTGACTTATTTATTTCACTTAGGAGTATATCCTCAAAATGTATCCATTTTCAAACACCCCAATTACAATCCGGGTGAAATTGAAAATGTAATTAAAAACTTACCAACAAAGAAAAGCCCAGGTCCTAATGGATTCACTGCTGAATTTTACAAGACATTTAGAGAAGAACTACTGCCATTGCTCTTCAGACTTTTCAGTGATATTCAAAGGCAAGCAATACTTCCAAACTCATTCCTGGAAGCAAGTATCACTTTAATTCCAAACCCAGGGAAAGATGTAACTAAGAAAGATAACTGCAGGCCAATCTCCTTAATGAATATAGGTGCAAAAATCCTTAGTAAGATACTAGCAAACAGAATACAGAAGATCATCAAGAAGATCATACATCCTGACCAAGTTGGATTTATTCCAGGGATGCAAGGATGGTTCAACATATGTAAATCAATAAATGTAATACTCTATATTAACAAAGTCAAGGACAAAAACCACATGATTCTCTTGATAGATGCAGAAAAAGCACTTGAAAAAATTCAACACCCATTCATGATAAAAACCCTGCAAAAAAGACTTCTCGACTTAACTGACACTTTTAGCAGAGTAGCTGGATACAAGGTGAACACCCAAAAATCAATAGCCTTCTTATACACTAATAACAGACTCACTGAGAGAGAAATAAGGGAAAAAATTCCTTTTACATTAGCATCCAAAAAAATGAAGTATTTAGGAATCAATCTAACAAGAGAAGCAAAATATCTCTACACTGAAAACTACAGCACTCTGAAAAAAGAAATTGAAGAGGATATAAAAAAGTGGAAAGATATCCCCTGCTCCTGGGTAGGAAGAATCAAATAATGAAAATGGCCATACTAACAAAACTGCTATATACATTCAATGCAATGCCAATTGAAATTCCAACACTATATTTCACAGAACTAGAAAAAAGAATCCAAAAATTCATTTGGAACCATAAGAGACCTAGAGTATCAAAAGCCATCCTAGGCAACAGACACATAGCAGCGGGTATAACAATTCCCAGCTTGAAACTATACTACAAAGCCACTGTGATAAAAACAGCATGGCACTGGCAAAAAAATAGATCTGAGGATCAGTGGGACAGATTGGAAGACACAAAAACACCACCAGGTGTACTCAGTTATATCATCTTTGACAAAGGGGCTGCCCATCCTCACTGGAAGAAAGATAGCCTCTTTAATAAATGGTGTTGGAAAAACTGGATCTCAACCTGCCAAAGATTAAGACTAGACCCTTATCTTTCACCATGCACTAAATTAAAATCCAAGTGGATGAAAGATCTAAATATTAAAACAGAAACACTAAACTCACTGGAAGATAAGTTGGGCAGAACTCTGGAAGACATTGGCATAGGAAAAGATTTTATGAACAAATCCTCAGTAGCACGGGAATTAGCAGTAAGAACCAACAACTGGGATCTCATCTTATTGAAAAGCTTCTGCACTGCAAAAGAAACCATCAACAGAACTAAGAGACAATCTGCAATGTGGGAAAAAAATGTTTACCAGCTGGTCCTCAGACAAAGGACCATTATCTAGAATATATAAAGAACTCAAAACAATCAGTGCCCCCATATAAAGACCCAATTCAAAAATGGGCATCTGAAATGAACAGACATCTCTGAGACAAACAAGTAAAAGCAGCAAATAAACATATGAAAAAATGTTCAACATCACTGGTCATTAGGGAGTTGCAGATGTAAACAACTGTGACATTCCAACTCACTCCAGAAAGAATGGCTGCTATCAAGAAATCAATCAATAAGAAATCCTGGTGGGAGTGTGGGGAGAAAGGAACCCTTCTTCATTGTTGGTGGGAATGCAGACTGTTGCAACCACTGTGGAAATCAATATGGAGATACCTCAATAAACTAGGATTAGAAGTCCCATTTTACCCAGCTCTCCCTAATCTGGGTATCTTCCCAAAAGAATAAAAAGAATCATACCACAGCAATATATGAACACCCATATTTATAGAGGCACAGTTTGTAACAGCTAAAACTTTGAAACATCTCAATTGCCCATCCAGGGGAGACTGGATAAAGATGTGGTTTTTCTATAAAATGAAGTACTACTCAGCCATAAAAATGAGAAACTAGGGACATTTATAGCTAAATGGGTGCACATTTAGGCCATACTCTTAATTGAAATAAATAGGACACACATGTGTAAATACTGAATAGTTTTTCTGGTGTGAAATACTAAAAGTGTAAATAAGGATCAAAATGTATAATTGTTATTGAATAATAGGCACATAAGGGCAAAAGGAGTAGGGAAAGTGGGAGAGGTAGGGAAAGGAAAAAAGGGAAAAATATGATAAAAGGAATAAATGGAAACAAAGTCTTTGTAAGTAGGGAGTGCTGAATTAAATCAGTTCCTTGTATACATCATATTGTTGGAATTTGTTTCTTGGTACATTCTGCCAGTCTATTTCTTTTGATTGTTGAATTGAGGACCTTTACTTTGATGGTTATAACTAATACATAGTGACTTATCATTGTTCTTAAAAATAAGAGGAAAAAAGTTTGAATATATAAAATTAAAATGAAGGTTTTCATTCAGCTATGTCTCTACTGTCACAATAGACAGTGTGGACAGCTGTGTGCAGATCTAAATCAAATAGTTTCAGTAAGCCAGCAGCAGATCCCTGAGATTCAGGCTAATTTCTGGCTGCAAGGCCCAAACTGAGCTCCTGTGCAGTTGAACTCTACAAATTCTACTGCAGTTTCCAGTTGCTCTTTCCCTGAAGATAGTCCACGTTCCAATGGGAGGTGGTGATCCCTCCAACTTACCAAATACAGTGGCCCGGTGTGCCTTCATTTCCGAGATTTTTCACTTTTGCAGTGGGCTTCAATTTTAATCTGGGAGCCTGAGATAGGCCCTCTTTCTCTCTTTCACTTCTGCTCTATATTCTGGAGCTCAGAGCAATGACCTTTTTGACTCCCTGTACCTCCGAAGTGTGGATCCAGGTACTGTTGTGGCCCTATGGTCAGTGGCAGGGGTGGTGGTGTGTTGGGGTGTAGTGGGGGTGGTGCTGCTGCTGCTGGCCCCCCCTGCTTGGCTCTTCTGCTCCTCATCAGCCTGGGAGTGGTTGGAAATTTCTTAAAAAACAAATATATGTATAAAGGGGACACATCAGTGCTTGTCTAGGACTAGGGATTGACTACAAATAAGCATGAGGGAATTTGGGGATTTGGTGGAAATTGTCTAAAATTGTACAGTGGTAATGGTCACACAAATCCATGAATTCACCAAACTTATTGTATTGTAGTCTTTCAAGTGCTTGAACTTCATGATATATAAATTATATCTTAATGAAGCTGTTTTAGCAGAAGAAAAAGAGGAGAATATAAGGAAAGACCTATTTAAAGTTTATGTTACAGAAGACTCCAATTTATATTGAGATGTGAAAAGAATAACTAGAACTAATGAATGAAAATTGTAAAGGTAGATTTTTTTTTCAATTACTTGGGGGAAATTTCATCACCCTTGTCCTTAAATGAGTGGGATAAACTATAAGATTGTTTTTTATCCTTAGAAGGTTAGTGTCAGCTACACAGAATTTAATAAATTACATTAGAAAATAAATTGAAGTATACTATCATTAAGGTGCCTTCAAAAGTTATGGTTTTATGTATCTGAAGCTTAATGAATTTGAAGTACACACAATTCTTGATGGTAGTATACTAAAACTGGTATATATTAAAATTAATTTTGGAGAAATTCTCCCATTCAATGTGTTGTGGTAAAGTTGACTGCTTTCTTGCCTTCATTCAACTTGGCTCCATGCTGACCCAATTCCTGCCAGGTTGGTCCAACAGATTACAAGTTGCATGTAAGGTAAGAAATGCCTACATTTTAAATCAAGGGTGATGATGATACATATCTTAAAAAGAATCAGGTAAAAACCACTCTCTGAATTTTAAGGGAAAGTTAATTAGTACAAATGAAGTAACTTTCATGAGCCCTATTGTAAGACACTCTGTTAAGTGTCTTACAGCTCAGTGAAAAATCGAATACAAAATTATAATACAGAACTGTGATCTTTTTATGATGAGCTTGAGTTACTAATAAAATTTTAGAAGTTTAGCAGCAGAGATGGTATCAATGAAAAAATGAAAAATATAATTAGCTCCAAACTTAGAAAAAATTCAAATGTTTTTTCAGTGAATGTAGATAAAATCCAAATTTACTTAGATGTAATAAAAGCCCTCTAATCTCACAGAACATTTATAATTAGAAGTTACACCATAAAATATTTAGTCATTTCAAGTTCAAGTTAGAAGAAATGTTTTTTGATAGAGTTTCTAGAACATAAACTACTCTGTGCTCTGGTGGGAAACATAAATGACTATATAAATTGAATATAAAATTCATGAACATCTGGAAGCCTGCTAATTGCAGACAGAATGTCCCATAAAACAAGAAATCAAAGAGCTTCTTTCTGGCTCATATGTCTTGAGGAGACAGGAATCACTTTCCTTAGCATGAGTGCACTGGAGTAATCGACAGAATGTTAGATGGCACATTTCACCATTTGTGCTTCCTTGGGTCCAATCAAGTCTCATGAACACTGGTGCCATAAACTACATTTGTTCTAGGGCAGGTATATGATACATTCTTAAATCAGCGGTAATAAAAGAGACAGAGCAGAAGTGTAAATACAACAAACAGACAGGAAACTGAACTGCTTTAGACTAGAAACTAGCCTTCAAGTCCCATGGAGAAATTCAAATCTAAGGGGGTGGGGGCAGGGCCTCAGTGTGCTTAGACGAATATTAGTTCCATTACAACAGTGCAAAGCCTGTCTATAGATTTGTTTCAGATCAAGAACATTTGGCCAAGAACATTTTTCTCCTGAATTTAAGCCACTATTTAATAATTGTGAAATTTTCTGAGGAATACTTCAGGTTTTTCTCAGAAACAAAAAACATTAAATCTAACATCTTCCAGATAGGTACAACATGAGAGTACTATGCATATCACTTTCTACCCTTTAAGGGGTACATGCTATGCTCTCTGGTGCACACAATGCAGCAGTCCCCCATTATCACTGCTGATCATGAAGTGAACACACAGCCAGCCTTTTGTTATCTTTCATTTCACCAAAATGGCCCTTGTAAGCATTGGAAACCATAACCCCTGGTTCAAAAATTAAAAAACAAAACAAAACAAAACCAGCATTTTTATGTGACAAGTCACCAATTTTATTCTACTTTTGATGATCAAACTTTTCCTTATTTGTCTCTGACTACATGAAGGCCCATAAAGGGCTTTTTTAGCTTCCTACCTGTTAATGGTTCACTGTTCCTCTCTGATCTGTTGGTACTTTGGTATCTGTTAGAATTCTAGTGATGATAATGACGTTCTTGTGCTCACAAGAGCCTTCTTGAGGGGTGAAGGAGATAGGAGAAAAGATAGAAGGGTTCTTTCCACAGTTTCCCTCTTGGAGGTTGGAATATATCTTTGTATTTATGGAGAACAGGGAATGCTTTTCTATGCATATTTCCATGTTTTCATTTGTTGTCACTTGGTTCAATATCAAGCAAATGGCCAAAATGAAGGATTAGAGGGGGAGAAAATGAGGCTTGGGAAGGTTATTCCCTAATTCATGACACTTCTCCATGAATACCAACCATTATTCCCCCACTGTGGCCAATGTGGTTTTTCTTCATGAGGATATGAATTGGGAAAGAAATGTACATAAAGTAAATTTTTCTCAAAGGTCCACTGTAGTATAGACTAAAAATGTACAGAATGTTTTCCATCCTAACTGTGACCAGCCTCACTGTGTGTCATACTTCACTAGAGTCACACTGTGGCATCTCACAGGGGTGTAACTATTCTCCAGTAACTTAGTATCCATAACGTAAAATTACCTACATTGGAATGTGAGTAATACCCATTATGAAGTTTTTAGAAAGAAATTATGTCCCTAATAATATATAATCCTAGCCTTTACATTAAAGTAAAAAACAAATAAGTAAAGATTAGGATCTGTTTTCCTCATTTTTCCCCTTTTTATTGAGTTTATTGGTACAATCTAGGTCTACAATACAGTTACATTCATTAATGGGATCCTGTACCTTTACATGACAGGTCTTGGTTCTCATTTTTTCCCCTTGTCCCTGCCCTCCCTTCACCCCCTCCTCCCCTCCCTATTT
>NW_022900921.1:37787323-37878162 GCF_012274545.1 Fukomys damarensis
TGTAGGGAAGGTGTGATACGTAGGGGAAGAACAAAAAGGGAAAAGAAAAAAATGTGAGAGAATGAAAAGATGAAAATAAAGTGTTTGTAGATGGGGAGGGGAGGAGGGGGTGAAGGGAGGGCAGAGGTAAGGGGAAAAAAATGAGAATCAAGACTTGCCATGTAAAGGTACATGATCCCAACAATAAATGTAACTGTACTGTATCCCTAAATGTACCAATAAACTCAATAAAAAAAAAAGGCTCAAGTTATAGTCTAGGTTGTGTTTATTTACTGGACCATGTCAAATTATTAGAATTGTAATTTTAAAGCAACTTAATCCTAGCTATAAAACGATTACCTTCAGTAAAAGAAAAAATTATCTCCAGAATCAGAGGCCAATATATAGTTCCCATGGCAAAGGCTAGTGCTATCTAAAGAAAGGAGTGTGCACACAAAAAAAGTTCCACTACATTAGACTCCCCAGTGGTCAATGGCACTTGTTGAAGGTCCAAAATCAGTGACTTCTAAAGTCTGCCATACGGAGATTAATTATGTTTAACAAGTATAGAAGGGAAGAAAATACTTTTCATTCTGTCTTCTATCAGAAAATGAAGAAGCACTCTTGATAAAATTTTGAAATTTGCAGTAGTCATGGCCTTACTTAGCAGCTACTTTAACCTTTTCTCAAGAAGGATATAAATTGGGAAACAATGGAACATGAAGTAAATTTAGAGGATCTTTTGAAATTCCTTTCTTCATTATCCAGCATAGTCAAAACTTTAAATTTTCATTTCCAACTGAAGCTGTAATTTTCTACCTGAAGCCCACTTTAGGGCAGCATTTGAGGTGAAATCTGTCCAGGATGCAAACTGGACAGGGAATATATTACTCTCTCACTCAGCTGGGTTACTGCTGAGATTTTTCCCTCTACAGATCATATCTTTTATTAGCTTTTAAAATGTTTAAAACTTTACCTAACACCACTTTCTGCAGGATACTTTTTCTACAACATGGAAGGTTGCTAATTTATTATTTTTATATACTGTTCTACTCCAGTAAACCTCAAAATACTTTAACTTTCTCCTTAAATTGATTCATTTTTCTACGTGCCACATACACAGCTATTCACAAAAATGCCTTGCTTTCCCTTTCCCTTTCAATTCAATTATCTGCTTTTATGACATAAGTTTCACCAGTTTTGTATCATCGGATGCCCTATCATGAAATAAATATCAAGCTGCCCCAAAATATCTATTGCTCAAAAAATCTTGTTCACCTTCATCTCATGGGTCCAATAATCCTAATAATCCTTGTCTCATCAGATGATGTCCAACTCAGGCTACATTACACGTATTGTTGCATTTCCCTCAGTGTGTATTATTTCCCTTTACTTTCCCTGAAGCCTTTCTTTCACAAGTTTTTTCTCTTTGAATAGAGAGGCAGCAGCACCATTTACAATAACTGTATCAGTTTCAAATCCAGTACTTCTTTATAATTTTGGCTGTTTTTTCAGTCATGGCCTTTTAAATCCATCCAAGTGTTTTATATTATTATAGTTAGGCTCATGAAAGTTTATCTACACTTTTAAGAGGACGTCTTTAAAAAAATTGTTAGATCTAGGATCCCTCAGCATGACAATTCCAATACACTTTCTGTAACCCTGCTACTATGCTGCAACAGTATTTCCTTAGGATTCAGTCAGCCTCTCCAGCTCTATAACTAAAACAGTTCCCTCTCTGAAAGTACCATGTTCAAGAGCAGTTAAGTCAGGGCCTTAAAAAAAACTGTCACACGTATTTAGTGAGACTTCTAAGATTTCAAACCTTTCTCCAAGAAAATGCTCCCCTTACAAATGAAAATTTCAGTTCTACTTCCGTGTCTTTCATTCCTCCCCAAATTCTTGTTTTAATAATAAAACCAAAGTATATTCTTAAACAAAAACATTCTTCTTTAATTTTGAATAAAGCCATTCCAGAAATAGAATATACGAGGCACAGTCTATTTTAGTTGCCATTTTAAGCTTTGGATTCACAATAATTTGTTTGGCTTTTGGCACTATTCATTAGGTAGTAAGAACATTTATTCTTTTTATTTGTGCAATAAATTTCTACAAACTTTTATCTGTAAACCAGTATCTAGCTCTCTGAAAAAAAAAAAACACAACAACAAAAAAAACCCCACACACCATCAAAACCCCTGTGAGTCATTTAAGTTGGATGGAAGCTGTAAACCATTCTAAATGTTTTGCTCCTCCATAGTTCCCTCCTTTGGTGTCAAATGCAGTTGAGAATAATAGAAATAAGAATGGAATTTGAAGCAGCTGATCAAGCACAGAATTTGTATGCCAGGCATAAGATTCAGACTACTTTTATGTAGCCCACATGGACTTAGCTGTCCTTAGAAACCATCTATGGCTCTGCCTAAGAAATACAATAAAAGCAGCACAATTATTCCACCCACCAATGCTTATTAACTATGTATGCTGAAACACCGTTTTGATGTGCACCAAAGCAGGAAGTAAAAATGCTCTTTTCCTTGGATGGGAATCAGCAGTGAACCTGAGATGACTACAGTGTTAGCCGTCTCTTCAATTACCTTAGCAATAAACACAAAGGGAAATTTTTTGACTTTTAAAAGATCCAGTCTCCACAAATATTAAAATGACTAAATTTAAACAATATATTTTTAGATTAATATATATTAAGCACAGTGCAGGGTAGTAGTTACATGAGGACAGAAGAAAGAAACACAGGATAGGGTAAACAAATAGGTGGATAGAAGTTACTGGTAATATTCTGGCTTTTACTTTCTAGTCCATGTTTGCAGTACATCATTGTCACCCATGAGCCCACTCACAGAACAAGGTTCAGGAGCTTGGACTGGGAGGGTAAGGCACGAACTCACCAGGCAGACTCCGGGAAGGTTTCTGGAATGCTTCTGCTTTATTCAGGAAATGCACAGGTTTATATAGTGACAACCCTGGGGGAGGAGCATGGGAGGAGCATTTAACATTTGGTGATCTCTTATTGGAGGTACAGTGGAGTGATTTTTTCTTGGGCGAGGCAAGGGAGTCACGGACTAGTGGTGGAGGTGTAGCCTGTTGGACCCAGCATCTATCACTTAAGTGAATTAGCTCAGCCTTGGCCAGGTCTCCAAGTTAGCGCACCTGGCCCAACCAGGCTCGAACTTCTCCCACACGTAATGATTACATGTATTGTGTGGAGTTGTTGCGTGTATATAATATATATTTATTCTTCTTTTTGGTTCCCTTTTCTCCCCTCTCCCTGCTTCTTCAACAGTTGGTCCTCTTCCTATTTGAAAAAGCTCAATTTTCAATTTTTCCTTAAAATTTTTTTAAAAATCCCATTTCCCTCTCTTCCTGTTCCCTCTCTCTATCCGTTTCCCCACCCATTTGAAAAAGAGCTCCTACTTCCTATTTACCTACGCTCTATTTTGCCCTTTCTCTCTCTCATTAAAAAAAAACCCAAAACAAAAGACAAACCAGGCACTATTCCAGCTTGTGTTTTTTAAGTCAGGTAGCAGCTTTCTAGATATTAATTTGTTCTGAGTAATTCAATTCCTGTACTTAAAGTACACCAAAATAAACACACACACAGCGGTACCTGTTTACCATCTAATTTGTTTTACAATTTGAGAGAAGATGGCTGAGTTTGTGTTTGCGTGTGGACCATGACTGTGGTTGTGTTCATCTCCTGATGCAGAGGAAGCAAAATTTTGTCCAGCACTTTTGTTTGTGAAAGCAGATGTTTGTGAACAGAAGTATTTGTGAATTGAGGTCTTACTGGGTAATGTCATGTGGACTAATAGATTACTTAAAAAAACAAAAAAGTTTCGCTTTCATTTGTTATATTCTTAAAACTGGAAATGAGATGTTTCACGTATGTAAAAGTTGATTTTTAATGCTTTTAAGTTAATGTTGTATTTAAGTTAGTGTTCAATAGTATGTTAGTAATAGAGAAACTCTCTATATAATGGCCAAGTATATTCTATAATACAAAAATTCAATCAGAAAACAGGAATAATACCACTTGAATTTCTGGAATGAACACATGATATTAGTGGAAACAATCTTGGTATTAAATGACTCACTAAAAAGATACTTCAAGCAGGTGTGGGAGTGCATGAACATAATTCCAACACCCTGGGAGGTCAAGCTAGAAGATCACAAGTTCAGGACAACTTTAGGACTTAGAAAATCTGTCCCAAAACAAAAAAATTCAAAAGGGCTTGGTATTTAGCATAGAGCAAAGGACTTGAGTTCAGTCCCCAGTACCATCAAAACTAAACCAAGGAAGTGCTGGGGATTTAGCTCAGTGGTTCGGCCACCTGCCTTGCAAGCACAAGAACCTGAGTTCAATTCCTGGTACAAAAATACAAAAAACAAAAAACAAACAAACAAACAAAAAACCCCAAAATAAAGCCAGGGCTTGGGATTTAATTCAATTCATTGGTTCCACTGTCTGCCCCAAAAGCGCAAGGACCTGAGTTCAATATCTGGTACAAACAAAACAAAAAAACAACACCAAAGCAAACCAGAACACTGGATTACCCTGACTCCCAACAGAGTCTCCTGAATTTCTATGCATAAGCTTTGAAAAGAGTGAAGTAAAAATATTAAGTTAAATTTCTGCTTAATTTTGTTGTATCTCTGTACCACTGGAGGGAAAATAAATACAAAATAGTTTCCTCCTCAAAAAATACTCTTGATGATAAAAAAGCATGAAAATTTCACAAGTACATGAAAATGTGACAAATTTCAAAGATAAAATTTGGGAGGTTGACTTCTAGTAATGAAAGACTGAATAATCAGAACAATTATTTTGCTTGAAAAATCAAAATTTTGACAAAATAAAACAAAACTTGTACAATGACATGAAAGAACAAGTAAGAAAGTGAAAAGTTATAGTGACAATAATGGGTAGAAGAAGGAAATCCAGGTTGATAACTCATTAAAATAGAAAAGACTGAAATGCTGAGAACTTCCAGCACACTCATAAGGTGAAGAAGACAGAATTGGACATTGACAATGAATCAAGGATCAACTAAGTGTCGGTAGGGGTGTGTGGTCTGGTCAACTATCTAGACTTTGGACTATGATTGCAAAATTTGAAACCATGGGAGTAAGTAGGAATTTGGAATAAATCCATTTTCGTATGGACTCTAGTACTGTTTTTAATTATTTCAGCTTTTGAATAAATTAAAGTGGTCTGGAATTGCCAGTGTCCCTAATGATGACTGAAACAAATACAAATTCCTTTTTTTATTATTGAGTTTATTGGTACATTTTAGGCATACAGTACAGTTACATTCATCACTGGGATTTGTACCTTTACATGACAGGTCTTGGTTCTCATTTTTTCCCCTTATCCCTTCCCTCCCTTAACCCCCTCCTCCCCTACCCATTTACAAACACTTCATTTCCATTTTATCATTTTCTCATATTTTTTTCTTTTCCCTTATTACCTTTCCCCTACCCTTCACACTTTCCTTAAACCTTTAGCCCTTTTTCTTCCCACTTCACAATGTCAGTTATCTCATTAGGATCTTATTTAGTATTTCAGTTTATTTACACCAGAGAAACTATTCAGTATTCACACATGCGTGACTTATTTATTTCACTTAGGCGTATATACTCAATATGTATCCATTTTCCTATGAATGAGTCTAATTTCTCATTCTTTATGGCTGAGTAGTATTCCATTTTATAGAAAAACCACATCTTCTTTATCCAGTTTCTAACTGATGGGCAAATGGGCTGTTTCCATGCTTTAGCTATTACAAACTGTGCCACTATAAACATGGGTGTGCATATATCACTATGATATGATTCTTTTAATTATTTTGGAAAGATACCCTGAAGAAGGATGGCTGGTTCAAATGGAACCTCCAGTTCCAGCTCTTTGAGGTATCTCCATATTGATTTCCATAGTGGTTGCACCAGTCTGCACTCCCTCCAACAATGGAGAAAGGTTCCTTTCTCCCCACAACCCTGCCAACATTTGTTATTGGTTGATTTCATGGTAGCAGCCATTCTTTGTGGGGTGAGGTGGAATCTCAGTGTTGTTTTCACCTGCATCTCTCGAGTGACCAGTGATGTGGAACATTTTTTCATATATTTACTTGCTGCTTTTACTTCTTTGTCCAAGAAATATCTGTTCATTTCAGATGCCCATTTTTGAATTGAGTCTTTATATTTGGGGGGGGAGCTAATTGTTTTGAGCTCTTTATATATTCTCGATAATAGTCCTTTGTCTGAGGAGCAGCTGGTAAAATTTTTTTCCCACATTGTAGGTTGTCTCTTAGTTCTGTTGATGGTTTCTTTTACAGTCCAGAAGCTTTTTAATAAGATGAGATCCAGTTATTGATTCTTTCTGCTAGTACCTGTGCTACTGAGGATTTGTTCATAAAATCTTTTCCTATGCCAATGTCTTCCAGAGTTCTGCCCAACTTATCTTCCAGTGAGTTTAGTGTTTCTGTTTTAATATTTAGATCTTTAATCCAGTTGGATTTTAGTTTAGTGCATGGTGAAAGACAAGGGTCTAGTTTGAATCTTTGGCAGGTTGAGATCCAGTTTTTCCAACACCATTTATTAAAGAGGCTATCTTTCCTCCAGTGAGGATGATTGGCTCCTTTGTCAAAGATGAGGTAGCTGAGTGCACCTGGATTTGTTTTTGTGTCTTCCAATCTGTTCCACTAATCCTCAGATCTGTTTCTTTGCCAGTACCATGCTGTTTTTATCACACTGGCTTTGTAGTATAGTTTCAAATTGGGGATTATTTTAGTTGCTACCATGTCTCTGTTGCCTAGGATGGCTTTTGCTATTCTAGGTCTCTTCTGGTTCCAAATGCATTTTTGGATTCTTTTTTATAGTTCTGTGAAATATAGTGTTGGAATTTCAATTGGCATTGCATTCAATCTGTATAGCAGTTTTGGTAGTATGGCCATTTTCACTATGTTGATTCTTCCTACCCAGGAGCAGGGGATATCTTTCCATTTTCTTATATCCTCTTCGATCTCTTTTTTCAGAGTGTCATAATTTTCAGTGTAGAGGTCTTTCACTTCTTTTGTTAGATTGATTCCTAGATACTTCATTTTTTGGATGCTATTGTGAAAGGAATTTTTTCCCTAATTTCTCACTAAGTGAATCTGTTATTTGTGTACAGGAAGGCTATTGATTTTTGGGTGTTCACCTTGTGTCCAGCTACACTACTGAGTCTGTCAATTAAGTCTAGAAGTCTTTTCATGGATTTTTTAGTGTCTTCAATGTAAAGTATCATAATGTCAGCAAATAATGACAGTTTAACTTCTTCCTTTCCTATCTTTATTGCTTTAATTTCTTTCTCTCTTGTTTAATTGCTGTGACTAATATTTCCCTTCTGTTTGGGAAGTTTTCTCTCATTAATTCAGTGAACAGCTTTTTAAAATCATTTATATTTTCTCCTGCTACTTAATGGATTCCTCTCAGTCTTATGTTATTCTTCTTTGCATCATCTAGGAGTTGTTGGATCGATTTTTCAAGATCTTTGCTGTTTTTAAGAGACCTCTCTTTTCACCGTCGCTGACTGCGATCCTATTTTCTATACTGAGATTCTATCTTTGCATTCTTTTATTATGTTGAGAACACTTTCAATAGAGTTTTTAATCTCCTGCATATCTGTTTGAATCTGTTTTATTGATTCCATTTCTTTCCTATGTTAGGCATTCATTGTTTCCATTTCTTTCTTATGATGGGCCTTCATGGCTTCTATCATGGTCCTGAGCTCATCTATTTTTTTTATCAGTTTCTGTTGTAGAGACTCGAATCATGAGTTTCATTTTGCTCACCATCTCTATGGCTATCTGGGAAATTATTTCTGTTTTGAATTTTTCTAGAACCTGATTGATCTGTTTTGTTACTTCCTGTGTTATGAGTTCAGGGTGTCCTGCTGGTTCACTATCAGACTTTTCATCTTCATTTGCCCTACTGTTTGCCATTGGCTAACTGGAAGTCTGTCTTTGTGTTTTCTTTAAGTGTTTTCTCATTTTTATTTTTGTTGTTGGGTTGTCCTTGGTTTAATTTCTGGGTTATTACTTAAATCTTCCTGATATAGTTGCACTTTAGCTTTTGAGTCTCTAATTACTCATAGACATTCTCATTTTCATAATATCAGAGAAAACAACTCATTAAATCAATCATAATCTTTTATCCCAATTGATACAATCAGCAGCACAATAGGATGAACCACAACTTGCAAAGTGACCACTTGTGGTAGTCATTAATTTATCACCTTTAAACCTTGTGAAGTAAATTAAAATCAAGAAGCAGCCCCAAATATGTTTCATATACTTTTCAATATAGCATCTTTACCATTTATGAGTTGGGCTTAGACATAGTTAGGACGAGAGGAGTAGATAAGTGAAAGAATTGGAGAAGGTTTCAAGTGAAGGCAGAGGACATAGAATGACCATATAATCTTTATGAAACTATTAAATTCAAAAATGATAGACAGAGTGCAAGAATAAAGATAAGAATATATCCCCTTAACAGTAATAGGGGCTCACTTTCCCTTGAAACTATTGACCCATGAGTGAGGTAAAATGACAGAAGAAAAGAACATAAAGAAAAAAGAAGAAATGATTAAAGAAGAAGTCTCAGTTAGGGCAGGAACAAAAAGGGATATGAGAGATAATATGGTGGAACAAGAGACTGAGTTGGAGAAAGAGGACAGAAAAAAGAAAGAATTTGCAGAGTGGAATGAGGAAAATAAAGAAAAAAAATGAATTTGAAGTGCCTCTTTCAGACTATGTCTCTGCTGTCATAATATACCACATGCACAGCTATGTGCAGAACCAAGTCCCCTAATCTCAGCTAGCCAATGGCAGATCCGGATGACTCAGACTGACCTCAGGCTACAAGGATCAATTTGAGTTTCCCAACATGCAGGGTTGAACTCCATACAGTTCTATTACAGATTTCCCTTGCCCTTTCTTTAAAGATGTTCAAAGTTGTGAGCTCAGAAAAATACCCTTTATGACCACCTATGCCTCTGCAGAGTGAGTCCAAGGACTGGCCCAATTAGGAGGTCTGAAAGCAGCTGGTGGGGGGTGTTCCTTGCTGGAGCTGGTGTTGTAGCAGGCCCAGAAGGGCACGGCTACCTGGTCCCACCAAATGGGCCCAAGCAGGCTGATGGGAGAGCAGATCTCAGAGTGGCCTTCCAAGTTTAGCCTTCCTTGCTGGAGTGGGTGGCAGAACAGGTACAGGAGGGCACAGCTACCCAGTTTCGCTGAATGGGCCCAAGAAGGCTGGTGGGAGAGCAGATCTCAGAGTGGCCTTCCAAATCTCACTTTCCTTGCTAGGGCTGGTGGCGCACAGGCAGGAACAAATTCTTACTTGTAGAGTATAACAATATCACAATCTTCAAATTATATCTGTAATTTTGATATATACTATCTAGCAGTCACTCAAAAGTAATGAGACAAGGAGAAAGTATATTTTTAAGAGAAGTAACATTCAAGAGAAATAACAGGTAGTGGTATCATGCAAGAGGCCCAGAGATAGGTTAATATGCCTAATATAGTCAGGTAAATAGAATTGAGCAAAAAACTATGGCTACAGAAAAAATAAACCAAAAAGAAATTCTAAAATCAGTGTAAAGTTTTCAATGGTATAAAAGAAGAAAGAAAATGAAATAGAAATATAATTTAAAGAAAAATTGGCTGAAATTTGTCTAAAATTGATAAAATATACAAAGTGATAGATTAAAAAAGTGTTATGAAAACTAGGGGGAGAGTTACAAAGAAAATCACACATCTGCAAACATTAGTATTCTAGGAAAACCACGAACAAAGAGAAAATTCTTACAATGAATAGAGGGAAAAAAGAATATATATTATTATATTATATCAATTCTTGTCAAGTATATAGGGTTATTAACCAAAACATACTGTTCACAAGTAGCAATCATATTTTTGCTGCCTTGAAAAGGATTAGCACTTTCTTCTATCAGTTGTAGCTATTGACTAGGTGAGGCTGCTTGGCAGTGCCAGTTAAAAGGGTTTTGTCCTAGTCATGATCAGGAAGTGATACCATCTTAGGCAGAGTATTTCTGCAATGTTTTATAGTATGAGAGTACAAGACAAAGCATCATTCTTAATTTCATTTCATGTTACTTTCACTTGTCTCCAGCAGTGGTTATTTATTTTCATAATTTTAACTGTTCAGCTCTATTGTAGTTCCTTCATATTGCGATAACATTTTATTAATTTTAGTATCATGAAGACCTATTGAGAATTCCTCTAGGTTTTAAAAAATATTATTTTTAAAATTTCATTTTTATGGCTTGCATTCTTTTTTCTCCACTTCACAAGGAATAATTTAAAGAGCATGCAAAATGCTATGTGGTGTTGACATTTTGGATTTGTGATGATATCTTGTTTGGAAAGAATCATAGGAGGGAGTGATAACCTAAGTTCTTTAAACTGACAGTATTGTGAAAATAGGACTGAACTATGAATCAGGAAACCAGGTTCTATTTTTAGCTTCATTCCTAAGTAACTTTAGGTAAGTGTTTTGGTGCATACTCATCTGTTGATCTATTTAGTTCCTTTAAATGTATTCTGTGATGTAATATATCAATATATACTTTCAACAAAAAAATGTGTAAATATATATTGCGAAAATCTTGCCTCAGATTTTTCATTCAAACATATCCTTCATACTAAAAGATAAATTTAAAATAGATAACATTCAAATACTAAAGATAAATTCCTGTGACCATCCTTGTCTCTAACTACTATTTTCTACATTGGAGTCTGAACACATCAATAATATAGACTTGCTGTTTAACAGTACTTCCTATTAAGTATCTATGAACTTTAAGCCTTCAAAAGTAATCACTGCCTTTTTTTCTCTGCCTCACATAGTTGGAAATAGATTTTTCATCTTGTTAATTCTTTAAAAATCCTGTGTTATTTTTCATCTTGAAGATTTTATTGAAGTGTGGTGTGCTTAATAAGAGAATCAGACATCATATCATTAAAAAATCTCCTCCAGATTAGGTTTTTACATTATATTAGTGGCAGTAATTATTTAAAGTATAAATTAAGAAATATCATTATCTGACAGATTTTTAGAGCTATACCATTAGAGCTTATATTGTTACTTAAATTGAAATGTGTGTAAATTATAATGTTTAATATTCTGTGAAAAATAGAAATATAATTTTTGAAAGATTTTCCTCAAAGAGAAATTCTTTTATATAACAGATTTAGTATGTTTCCTTGACAACATTACTGCTAAGGATGTCTCTTTGAGGCAATAAATAATGTGTGGTAAATGATTAATGTCTATATTAAAATAGAAAATGTGAATATGCCATGTATACTTAAACATGTCACTGTATTCAAACAACCAAATGAGATTGCCAACATTCCAGTTAAAACTATATTAAATGTTGTTTATTTAAAAAATAAAATTTCTCAAACCTGAAGCTTTGAAAACTAGATAAAATAACAATTCCAAGAATAAATAGATATGCTGATGCTAGTGGTGCTTTGAATGTAACTGATACAGATGCCAACCTTTTCCAAAGGGAAATATAATTGTCTGAAACTGAACTTATCATTAATTGATGTATTCATTCATTATTGAGCAGGGAACTGTACTAGGGACTTTCACTGGTAAAGTCTTGGAAAGTCATAACTGAATAAGAGAAAGCAGAGTGTACTCTTTGCAGTAAAGAGCAAGCACCAACATTCTCCCCTTTATCTCAAATTTAACAGATTAAAACACAAGACACTTCGCAAGATTATCTACTCTTTTGTCCTGCACAGGGTCTAACTAATACCATCTGTTTTCCAGATAATTTCCCAAGAATGATTGGTCTAATACTGTAACCTAATATTTACTCTAATGTGTGTTTCTAGTCATGAAAAAGAAAAGATAGTCAAACTTTTCAATTATGGGAAGAATATAGTAAGAATATATTTTTCTTTACATTATTTTTTAAAAGTACATGCATGACTAATCCACCACAGCTGGATGTTAATACTAAAATCACTCTTTCAATGTACTCTCCTACAACTAGGACTCATAGCTGATGCAATAATTACATTGTGCAAAGTCCACCACTGAAAATTGGGAAATAAAAACTTCAGATATGCATTAAAACAGAACAAGAAACAATGATACTGACCAAAAAAAAGCTCTAAAGTCACCTCAAGGTGATTTACCAATTTGAAATGAAATATAAGCCAAATGGTAAGCAAGAATCAAAGCAGGTTTTTCTAGCAATAGATTCTGAGAGTAGAGGGAATTTAAAAACTCTTCCACAAAAGGAATAGGAATCACCACTTCTCTTCAATATAGTTCTGGAAACATTAGCCACAGCAATTAGACAAGAGAAAGAAATTAAAGCAATAAAGATAGGAAAGGAAGAAGTTAAACTATCATTATTTGCTGATGATATGATACTCTACATTGAAGATCCAAAAAACCCACCAAAAAACTTCTAGACTTAATTGACAGATTCAGTAAAGTATCTGGATACAAGGTGAATACCCAAGAATCAATAGCCTTTCTATACACAAATAACAGACAGACAGAAAGAGAAATAAGGGAAAAAATTCCTTTTACAATAGCATCCAAAAAAATGAAGTATCTAGGAATCAATCTAACAAAAGAAACAAAAGATCTCTACACTGAAAACTACAGCACTCTGAAAAAAGAAATCGAAGAGGATATAAAAAAATGGAAAGATATCCCCTGCTCCTGGGTAGGAAGAATCAACATAGTGAAAATGGCCATACTACCAAAACTGCTATATACATTCAATGCAATGCCAATTGAAATTCCAACACTATATTTCACAGAACTAGAAAAAAGAATCCAAAAATTCATTTGGAACCACAAGAGACCTAGAATAGCAAAAGCCATTATAGGCAACAGTCACATGGCACCAGGTGTAACAATTCCCAATTTGAAACTATACTACAAAGCCACTGTGATAAAATCAGCATGGTACTGGCAAAGAAATAGGCCTGAGGATCAATGGAACAGACTGGAAGACACAAAAACAAATGCAGATGTACTCAGCTACCTCATCTTCGACAAAGGAGCTCACCATCCTCAGTGGAGGAAAGATAGCCTCTTTAATAAATGGTGTTGGAAAAACTGGATATCAACCTGTCACAGATTAAAATTAGACCCTTATCTTTCGCCATGCACTAAATTAAAATCCAAATGGATTAAAGATCTAAATATTAAAACAGAAACATTAAACTTGCTGGAAAGTAAGTTAGGCAGAACTCTGGAAGACATTGGTATAGGAAAAGACTTTATGAACAAATCCTCAGTAGCACGGGAACTAGCAGAAAGAATCAACAACTGGGATCTCATCTTACTAAAAAGCTTCTGTACTTCAAAAGAAACCATTAGCAGAACTAAGAGACAATCTACAATGTGGGAAAAAATTTTTACCAGCTGTACCTCAGACAAAGGACTATTATCAAGGATATATAAAGAACTCAAAACAATCAGTCCCCCCAAATATAAAGACCCGATCCAAAAATGGGCATCCGAAATGAACAGACATTTCTCATACAAAGAAGTGAAAGCAGCAAGAAAATATATGAAAAAATGTTCCACATCACTGGTCATTCGAGAGATGCAGATGAAAACAACACTGAGATTCCACCTCACCCCACAAAGAATGGCTGCTATCAAGAAATCACACAATAACAAATGTTGGCGGGGTTGTGGGGAGAAAGGAACCCTCCTCCATTGTTGGTGGGAGTGCAGACTAGTGCAACCACTATGGAAATCAATATGGAGATACCTCAAAGAGCTTGGACTGGAGGTTCCATTTGACCCAGCCATCCCTCTGTTGGGTATCTTTCCAAGAGAACTAAAAGAATCATATCACAGAGAAGTATGTGCACCCATGTTTATAGCGGCACAGTTTGTAATAGCTAAATCTTGGAAACAACCTATTTGCCCATCCGTTGGAAACTGGATAAAGAAGATGTGGTTTTTCTATAAAATGGAATATTACTCAGCCATAAAGAGCGAGAGAATAGATTCATTCATAGGAAAATGGATACATATTGAAGATATACTCCTAAGTGAAATAAATAAGTCCCACATGTGTAAATACCAAATAGTTTCCCTGGTGTGAATATTCTGCAACAATGCATAAGATTCTAATAAGATTACTGACATTTAGAAATGGGAGGAAAGGAGCTAAAGGTGTAGGGAAGGTGTGATACGTAGGGGAAGAACAAAAAGGGAAAAGAAAAAAAATGTGAGAGAATGAAAAGATGAAAATAAAGTGTTTGTAGATGGGGAGGGGAGGAGGGGTGAAGGGAGGGCAGAGGTAAGGGGAAAAAATGAGAATCAAGACTTGCCATGTAAAGGTACATGATCCCAACAATGAATGTAACTGTACTGTATCCCTAAATGTACCAATAAACTCAAAAAAAAAAAAAAAGGAATAGGATTCTGGATCTCTAGCTAAAACTTCTTACCTGGGAGAAAATACTGTAAAAAAATTAACACCATGGCTCAGGATGTGGCTCAGTTAGTAGAGCATTCACCTAGTACTCACAAGCTCTGTGTTCATTTTCCCAGCCCTTAAAGAAGAATTACTACCAAATGTTGCTAGAAGCTATCATTTGTGTTGTACTACAGATTCATTGTGGTTGAACAAAATCTTTCAATGCGTTTTATTTATAGTACATAGTGTTTACTTTACGTTCCTTTGTGTGGAGTCGGTCCATGTATGTAACTCAACCTAATTCCCTCTTTTCATCAATTTTCCTCCTTTTCTTCCTCCCTCCATTTCTAGATCCCCTCCCCATCCGAGAAAGATCTTTCTCCCTACTTCCTATTATCTATCTTTTACTTTGCTTTTGATTTAAAATTTGGGTTTCTTGTATAAGAGAAGCCATGGGATACTTAAGCGTGTGTGCTTGATTTATTACAGAATCTGTTTGGTTCAGAATGGAATGAAAAGAACTGTTCAAAGCAACTGCAAATCTTCTGAACAGGAAGATGGAATCCAGAAATGTAATCATCAGTACTCACAAACCTGGCAGATTAACCGGTTAGTCTGAAGGAAGGGTTAAAATCCCCATCTCTTCACAATTCTTGGCAGCTGTCTCTTTATTCATCTTATATTCTACAATCTTGAGTTTTACTTACCAACTTCTTGCTTCTGAGTGCCTTGTAATGTAAACATCAATCAGTATTTTGGTTTGCTTCTAAACTCCAATGTAAGAACTTTTATCTTTTTAAAGAAATGTGATCTTTATTGTTTTATTCAATAATATTTAGAAAATATAAGCGGCGATTTAGCTCAGTGGTTCCACCACCTGCCTCGCAAGCACAAGGACCCGAGTTCGATCCCTGGTACAAAAAAAAAAAAAAAAAAACAACAACAGAAAAACACAAAAAAACAAAAAAAACGAGAGAGGAAATATAGCATACCAGGTACTCTAAGTTTTTATAAATATTAACCATTTAAATAATAAGGACTCTAAAGCAAGATGTAATTATTATAGTGAGACTCTGTGGGTAAATCAGAGTAGACACAGAGTCAGACACATGTAATGTATTGATAATTTCCACAATGTGTTAAATATCTGCTATGTTTCAAGAATCCTATCAGAAAACCTTGTATTGCCTTGTATGCATGGATGAAGAGCTATCACCATGAACAGATATGCATTTTACTTGTAAAGCAAGATGTCATTCTAAGAGAACTCTTAAGAATCCTATAGGAGGGGTTATACAGCCACATGAAAGAAATCTCTAGTTTTACCATAAATAACACTATGTCCTTTGTAATGTCCTGTCCATTTTATATTTTTCCAAAGGATGAAATCTTGAGTTATACAAAGAATAAATTTCACCATTGTCATATTTTACATTACATGAATTTAAAATTTCCCTTGAGAATTAAAATATATTATCAATTCACAAGTTTTTATACATCAAGTATTTCATAGAACAATTATAATCATATGCAAAACATTTTAAGAATATTTTCATCATTTTTTACTTGTATCAACAGAAATGAATTTATCTTCAGCTTAATAATCATGAACGAATTATGTTATTGCATTATTTTCTCCCTTCCCTTGATTAATATGGTTAGCAGAACTTTATATCTAATTGGATATCTACATAATATACTGTCTAATGCTGAGCATGCACAAAATACACTATTTCTTCATTACCTATGCTATCTACTAAGTAATACTAGTCTGCAGCCTGCCATCACTTCTTATTAACCCAACCATTCAAACAGCATAAATTTATTGAGCACATGGTATGTTCCAGGCTGTAGAGAACTACAGATGAATAATAGTTATAGTCTGTTCCTTTATGGAGTTTAAAGACTAGTTGTTAGAAAAAAATGTGACTGAGATTAATGTGTCATTGATTTCTTTAAATTATTTTAGTCCATGGGACAGCTAAAATTATAAATTGTTTTCATATGTGTGTGTGTGTGAATATATGTATATATATATATATATATATTCACACACATATGAAAACTATATATATATATACATATATATATATATATATGTATATATATATATATGCTCTTTTTAAAAGCAAAGTGACAGAATCATTAATATCAATTGTCCTTATGGTTTAGGAGAAAAGGTAGGTAATAAACTTTATAAAAATCTGCCATTTGTTTCAAAAATAAATCTAAGCATATACATAGAACTTGCTGAGTTCCTCAGGAGCCCAAGCAATAATAGCTTTGAAATCTTTGATTACAATATGTCTCCACCATCATTAAAGTTATGAAATAATTGTTAATCTCCTGAGAGTTAAGCTAAGGTATCATGACATCTTAATAAAACTTGCCATCATTTGACAAGTTTCATGTTAATCTCAAGGCTTGCTATCATTGTATTTTACCTAAAAATAAAGCTTTCCTTCTTGATAGCAAAAATTATATTTCTTTTTTTATATTTAATTTATTGGTACATTCTAGGTAGACAGTACAGTTACATTCATTACTGGAATCTTCTACCTTTACATGACAGGTCTTGGTTCTCATTTTTTCCCCCCTTTCCCCACCCTCCCTTCACCCTCCCTCCCCTCCCCCCTTCAAACACTTTAATTCCATTTTTGCATTTTCTCATATTTTTTTCCCTTTCCCTTATTCCCTCTTCCCTATCCTTCTCACTGTCCCTACACCTTTGGTCCTTTTCTTCATATTTGCTAATTGTCCCATTAGGATCTTGAGTACTATTTTAGTTTTTCACACCAGAGATACTATTCGGTATTTGCATATGTGTGCCTTATTTATTTCACTTAGAAGTATATCCTCAAAATGTAACCAATTAACTATGAATGAATCTACTTTATCATTCTTTACAGTTGAGTAGTATTCCATTTTGTAGAAAAACCACATTTTCTTTATCCAGTTACCAATTGATGGGCAGATGGGCTGTTTCCAAATTTTAGCTATTACAAACTGTGCTGCTATAAACATGAGTGCACATATATCACTGTGGTATGATTCTTTCACTTCTTTTGGAAAGATACCCAAGAGAGGGATGGCTGGGTCAAATGGAACCTCTAATCCTAGATCTTTGAGGTATCTTCATATTGATTTCCATAGTGGTTGCACCAGTCTGCACTCCCACCAACAATGGAGAAGGGTTCCTTTCTCCCCACAACCCCGCCAACATTTGTTATTGTGTGATTTCTTGATAGCAGCCATTCTTTGTGGGGTGAGATGAAATCTCAGTGTTGTTTTCATCTGCATCTTTCAAATGACCAGTGATGTGGAGCATTTTTTCATATATTTACTTGCTGCTTTTATTTCTTTGTCTGAGAAATGTCTGTTAATTTCAGATTCCCCTTTTAGAATTGGGTCTTTATATTTGAGCTGCTTGTTTTGAATTCTCTATATATTTTAGATAATAGTCCTTTGTCTGAGGAGCAGCTTATAAAAAGTTTTTCCCACATTGTAGGTTGTCTCTTAGTTCTGTTGATGGTTTCTTTTGCACTAAAGCAGCTTTTTAAAGAGATGAGATCCCAGTTGTTGATTCTTTCTGCTAGTTCCCATGCTACTGAGGATTTGTTCATAAAATCTTTTCCTATGCCAATGTCTTCTAGAGTTCTGCCCAACTTATCTTCCAGCAGGTTTAGTGTTTTTGTTTTTATGTTTAGATCTTTAATCCACTTGGATTTTTATTTAGTGCATGGTGAAAGATAAGGATCTAGTTTTAATCTTTGGCAGGTTGAGATCCAGTTTTTCCAACACCATTTATTGAAGAGGCTATCTTTCCTCCAGGGGGGACTGGCAGCTCCTTTGTCAAAGATGAGGTAGATGAGTGCATCTGGAGTTGTTTTTGTGTCTTCCAATCTGTTCCACTGATCTTTGGATCTGTTTCTTTGCCAGTACCATGCTGTTTTTATCACCATGGCTTTGTAGTATAGTTTCAAATTGGGAATTGTTCTACCCGCTGCCATGTGTCTGTTGCCTAGGATGGCTTTTGCTATTCTAGGTCTCTTCGGGTTCCAAATGTATTTTTGGATTCTTCTTTCTAGTTCTGTAAAGTATAGTGTTGGGATTTCAATTGGCATTGCATTAAATCTGTATAGCAGTTTTGGTAGTATGGCCATTTTCACTATGTTGATTCTTCCTACCAAGGAGCAGGGAACATCTTTCCATTTTCTTAAATCCTCCTTAATCTCTTTTTACAGAGTGCTGCAGTTTTCAGTGTAGAGATCTTCTGCTTCTTTGGTTAGGTTGATTCCCACATACTTCATTTTTTTTGGGTGCTATTGTGAAAGGAATTGTTTCCCTAATTTCTTTCTCAGTGAGTCTGTTGTTTGTGTACAAGAAGGCCATTGATATTTGGATGTTGACCTTGTATCCAGCTACTCTGCCAAAAGTGTCAATTAAGTTGAGAAGTCTTTTGGTGGAGTTTTTTGGGTCTTCAATGTAGAGTATCATATCATCAGCATATAATGACAGTTTAACTTCTTCCTTTCCTATCTTTATTGCTTTAATTTCTTACTCTTGTCTAATTCCTATGGCTGATGTTTCCAGAACTATATCAAAGAGGAGTGGTGATAGTGGGCATCCTTGTCTTGTTCCTGATTTTAACGTGAAGGTTTTCAGGTTTTGGCCATTTAATATGATTTTGGCTGTTGGTTTTTCCTAGATAACCTTTATTAAGTTGAGACATAGACCATCTATTCCAATTTTTTGCAGAGTTTTTATCATGAATGGGTGTTGTATTTGTCCAATGCTTTTTCTGTATCTATCGAGAGGATCATGTTGTTCTTGTCCTTGACTTTGTTAAAATAGTGTATTACATTAATTGATTTATGTATGTTGAACCATCCTTGCATCTGGGGAATAAATCTAACTTGGTCGGGATGAATGATCTTTTTGATAATCCTCTGTACTCTGTTTGGTAGTATCTTACTGAGAATTTTTGCATCTATATTCATTAAGGAGATTGGCCTGTAGTTCTCTTTTTTAATTACATCTTTCCCAGGTTTGGGAATCAAAGTGATATTTGCTTCCAGGAATGAATTTGGAAGTATAGCTTCTCTTTCCATTTCACTGAAGAGTCTGAAGAATAATGGCAGTAGATCTTCTCTAAATGTCTTATAAAATTCAGCAGTGCATCCATCAGGACCTGGGCTTTTCTTTGTTGGTAAGTTTTTAATTACATTTTCAATTTCACTGATTGTGATTGGGGTGTTTAAAATGTTTTTATCTTCTTCATTCAACTTTGGTAATTCATAAGTATGTAGAAATCTGTCCATTTTTCTGGATTTTTTTTATTAGAGTACAGGTTCTCATAGTATGTATTAATGATCCTCTGGATTTCTGTGAGATCTGTTGTGATTTCACATTTTTCATTCCTGATTGCATGAATCGGAGCCCTTTCTTTCTTTTTTTGATAAGGTTTACTAAGGTTTTATCAATTTTATTTACTCTTTCAAAAAGCCAACTCTCGATTTATTTATTTTTTGTATCATTTTCTTAGTTTCCATTGTATTGATTTCTGCTCTAATCTTTATAATTTCCTCTCTTGTTGAAGATTTGGGTTTTCCTTGCTCTTCTTTTTCTAGGAGTCTAATAGTCATTGTTAGATTGTTTATTTGAGCTTGTTCTGTTTTCTAATGTGTGGCATTCAGTGCTATGAATTTCCCATGTAGAACTGCTTTCATTGTGTCCCATAGATTCCTGTAAATTGTATTGGCATTTTTGTTTATTTGTAAAAATTGTCTGATTTCTTCTTTGATTTCCTCTGTGATCCATTGATTGTTCAGGAGAGTGTTGTTCAATTTCCATGTGTTTGTGAAGTTCCTACGGTTTCTTATTCTATTGATCTCCAGCTTTATTGCACTGTGATCTGATAATATACAGGAAATAGCTTCAATATTTTTGCATTTTTTCAAACCTGTTTTGTGAGCTGGTATGTGATCTATCTTGGAGAATGACCCATGTGCAGCTGAAAAGGATGTATATTCTGATTTTGTGGGGTGGAACACTCTATACACATCTAATAAGTCCATGCGTTCAAAAGCTTGGTTCAGTTCTAGTATTTCATTGTTGATTTTTTTGCCTAGATGATCTGTCTATTTTTGATAGTGGAGTATTTAGATCCCCACTACAATTGTATTAGTGGTTATTTGGTTTTTCATGTTACTTAGTATTTGTTTTATATAGTTGGGTGCATTTATATTTGGTGCATATATGTTTATGATTGTCATTTGTTCCTCTTGAATTGTTCCCTTTACAAGGATGTAGTGGCCTTCTTTGTCTCTCTTAATCAGTTTTGGTTTGAAATTTGCTTTGTCTGTGAATAAGATTGCTACCCCTGCTTTTTTCTAGGCTCCTGTCGAGTGGAGAATTGCTTTCAGCCTATGGGCTTCTTTTTGCACTGGGTGTGTTTCTTGTATACAACATATTGTTGGATTTTGCATCTTAATCCATTCTGCCAATATACTTCTCTTGATTGGTGAATTGAGGCCATTGACATTGACAGTTACAACTGATATGTACTGACTTATTATTGCCTTGTTATTGTCCTTTTGTTGACTCTTTTAATTTTTTGTCCTCTCTTTTTAGTTTCTAGCCTTGGCCATTTGATTTGCTCTGTTGGACATCCTGGTGTTGTGATCTTTATTGTCTTTTTCTAGGATATTTTAAAAAATTCTTTGTAGTGCTGGTTTAGTATTCATGAAGTTTCTCAAGTGTTCTTTGTTGTGGAAATATCTTAGTTCTCCATCCATTTTGAAAGAGAGTTTTTCAGGATACATCAGTCTTGGCTGTAGATTGTTTTCTTTTAGGACTTGGAATACCTCACTCCAGGCTCTCCTTAACCTGAGGGTTTGTGTTGAAAATCTGCTGTGATTCTGATGGGCTTTCCTTTGCATGAGATTTGTTTCTTTTCTCTTACTGCTTGTAGTATTTTCTTCTTCTGTTGGGTTTCTGGGATCTTGATTATTATATGTCTAGGTGTAGATTTTTTTTTGATCAGAGCTAGTTGGAGTCCTATATGCCTCACTTATCTGTATGTCTATTTCTTCCCCTCTGTTTGGGAAGTTTTCAGTCATTAATTCTTTGAACAGCTTTTTAAGTCATTTTCATTTTCTCCTGGTACTTCCTGGATTCCTATCAGTCTTATGTTATTCTTCTTTGTATCATCTAGGAGTTGTTGGATTGATTTCTCATGCTCCCTGACTGTTTTTAAGAGACCTCTGTTTTCATGGTCACTGTCTTCTGTCCTATCTTCTATATCTGATATTCTATCTTCACAATCTTTTATTCTGTTACATATGCTCTCAATAGAGTTTTTAATCTCTTGGATATCTGTTTGCATATGTTTAATGGATTCCATTTCTTTCCTATGTTGGGTGTTCATTGTTTCCATTTCTTTCTTATTCTGGGCCTTCATGGTTTCTATTACGTTCCAAAGATCATCTATTTTTTTTTATCAGTTTCTGTTCTGGATTCTCGAATTATGTCTTTCATTTTGCTCACCTTCTGTATGGTTAACTGGGAAATAATTTCTGTTTTGAATTTTTCTAGAGCTTGATTCATCAGTTTTTTTACTTCATGTGCTATGAGTTCTGAGTGTCCTGAAGGTTCACTATCTGATTTTTCATCCTCCTTTGCCCTACTATTTGCCATTGGTGGACTGGAAGCCTCTCTTTGTGGCTTGCTTAAGTGTTTTCTCATCTTTATTTTTGCTGTTGGTTTGACCTTGCTTCAGTCTCTGGGTCATTAAATCTTCCTGATATCGTTTCATCCCAGCCTTTGATTCTCTAATGACTTATAGACATTCTCATTTTCATAATTGATCAAACAACTCATCAAATCAATCCCTGTCCTTTATCCCTATCAATACAATCAGAAACATAATAGGATCAATCACCATCCTTCATAGCCCACCACGCCTCTGCACAGTGCGTCCTAGGACTGGCTCAGTCAGGGCATCTAATAGTGGGGGGTGGGGGGGACAGTGCTCAGCAATGCCCATGCAGCTACCCTCTGCTACTGTGACTGAGCCAAGCAATGGTGCCCCCTGGAAACGGTGTGCTCCAGAGGAGGCCATGCAGGAGTGAGGGCTCTGAGTCCAAGCTGGGGCGATGATGTCAAACTCACCCGCTTGGCGCTAAGTTGTAGCCAATCAATCAGCACCCACTGGAAATGGCACGGATCCAGAGGAGGCTGTGCAAGAGAGAGGGCTCTCAAAAATTATATTTCTTGAAGCTACCAGTAAAGACAGAGGTTAAAATGACAGGGCATTAATTTCACTCTGTGATTCTTAAAATGTAATGACTAGGTAAGATGGGAACTGGCAGTTTCAGTGGGTGGTTGCCATTCTGTTAAAGTCAGTAATCTCTACAAGCTGCTTTTGAGTGCACAGACCAGTGGTGGTGAACCTATGGCACACCTGCTGCAGCTGGCTGTTTGTTACCAGTGAAAGCTCTAAATGGTTATCCATCACTTAGATGAAGGGCACAAACATTCCAGAAGAACTTGCTTTGCAGCCAGGAGGAGCTGTGGAGAGCCACACCCACTCTAATTCAAGGTTAGGGTCATAGCAATGTACTAAAGTCATTACTGTCAGAGTTGGTAGTGATAGTAGACAAAGAAAGGGGAAAACACAGGCATTTAAAAGTCTACAGATTGCTATTGTCTATAAAATAGAAATTGGCATTTAAAAATAAGTTTTTAGGTCTTCTCTTAGTTCTGTTGATGGTTTCTTTTGCAGTGCAGAAGCTTTTTAATAAGATGAGATCCCAGTTATTGATTCTATCTGCTTGTTCCCATTCTACTGAGGATTTGTTCATAAAGTCTTTTCCTATGCCAATGTCTTCCAGAGTTCTGCCTAACTTATCTTCCAGCAAGTTTAGTGTTTCTGTTTTAATATTTAGATCTTTCATCCACTTGGATTTTAATTTAGTGCATGGTGAAAGATAAGGGTCCAGTTTTAATCTTTGGCAGGTTGAAATCCAGTTTTTACAACACCATTTATTGAAGAGGCTATCTTTCCTTCACTGAAGATGGTCAGCTCCTTTGTTAAAGATGAGTTAGCTGAGTATATCTGGATTTGTTTTTGTGTTTTCCAATCTGTTCTACTGATCCTCAGATCTGTTTCTTTGCCAGTACCATACTGTTATTATCACAGTGGCTTTGTAGTATAGTTTCAAATTGGGAATTGTTATACCTGCTGCCATGTGTCTGTTGCCTAGGATGGCTTTTGTTATCCTAGGTCTCTTATGGTTCCAAATGAATTTTTGTATTATTTTTTCTAGTTCTGTGAAATATAGTGTTGGAATTTCAACTGGCATTGCATTGAATCTGTATAGCAGTTTTGTTAGTATGGCCATTTTCACTATGTTGATTCTTCCTACACATCCTTAGTGAAATAAATAAGTCACACATGTGTAAATACTGAATGGTTTCTGTGGTGTGAATAAAGTGTAATAGTACATAAAATCTTAATGAGATAACTGACATTATGAAATGGTAAGAAAAGGGCTAAAGTTGTAGGGAAGGTAGAATGCGTAGGTGAAGGGTAATAATGGAAAAGAAAAAAATGTGAGAAAATGAAATGATGGAAATAAAGTGTTTGTAAATGAGGAGGGAAGGAGGGGGCATAGGGAGGGCAGGGACAAGGGGAAAAAATGAGAACCAAGACCTGTCATGTAGAGGTACAAGATCCCAACAGTGAATGTAACTGTACTGTATCCCTAAAATGTACCAATAAACTCAATTAAAAAATAAGTTTTTATTGAATACCTATCATGTATTATTTTCCTTCAAATTTTTGACCAAGTGTCCTTCTTAATTTCATGTTCATGCACAATGTTAAATTGCTCCCAAGTATTTGTTTTTGTTAGTAACAGCCTGTGAATTATTTCATCTTAATTATTGCTCATGCATTCCTCAGTGTGAGCAATGCCTAAAAGCAGATGGTGTCTCTACCAGAGAGGCATGCATTTATCCAAATAGCAAAAGAGCTAATTTCTGAATCCTGTTAAGTAGCCTTCTGTCTGGTTGCATCTCTGTGTCATAATTTTTTAGTAATATGACATCTTTGGGACCATTTTGTCATTCTGGTCTTCACACCTAACCAGCACCATATCAGATGTAGAAATATACTTTAGGAATTGTGGAAGTCCAGAACTTTACAGTTATTAAGTAATATTCATATGACATTCTATTTACACGTTATATGTTTAACATCAAACTCATTATGTACAATATAACCCGCAGACTAAAATTCAAATACAAATAAATGTCATTTAAACTCTCCTGTTTTCTACCTTACAAAGCATTATTCTTGGAGAGTATGTTGTATAATCATTTTGTATATTTTATAATAATTTTCAGTGAAATGTTTTCTTCTTGGACCAATGCAAAAAATTACTGTTTCTAGTGATTATCTTTTGAAGTGATCACTAATAATTTTAGTCACAGTCACCAGGACATAATGCGTAAAAAGTTAAAAATTAGTTGATTGATTTTGTCACTGTCTAATGTGGCAAGTGGGGCAATTGAATGTAATCATGTTACAATACAATATAACAAAGTATAAATATTAGACAACATAACATTGTAATAGAATTAAATTTCCATTTTGTAAAGGCAAAATATGAGTGGAGTTGGGAGAGATGAATGTTTAGAAACCATAAATGAGCCTTTCAAACCATGACAGGCAATTTTATTTGCACACAAATGGATCATTTTTAAATGAACAGAGATACATTTTTTGGCAAGCACCATACAAAAGATCTAATTTATACACCAAAAACTATTCATTTGAATGCAGAAATGGCCTTTAAGCATCCTATAGTAGGAAAATCTTCCCAAACAGTGAAAATATTTTTATGAAGCAAAGCTTTTATATTTAAATTTTCACAATTTACCATTTCCTACATATGTACTATCACCAAAAAACTTGCCCATGAAGAGAGTAAAAGTTGTAAGAGAGAGAATCAAAGAAACAGTGCTACCAGGTACTTATCATCACTGTGTTTCTAGTCTCTCCAGTTCTAATTTAATAGCCAGAGAGGCCACTCATCTTCATTGAAAGGAACTATAGCTGAATGAGGATGAAAGCTTGGTAGTGGCACTGGTATGTAATCCCACAACTCTGGGAGGTTGAGGCAGGAGAATTGGAAGTTTGATCCCAGCTTGGGCAACTTAGAGTGAACCTGTTTCCAAGTTAAAAAGCGGCTAGGGATGTAGCTCAGTGCAAAGGCCCTGGACTACATTTCTACACACACACACACACACACACACACATACACACACACACACACACACACCCTAATGAAGACAACAAATATCATTTGCCTTTTGCTTGCTTCACAGCTCATTACCTTCATTTCTTCCAGTACTTTCCTCTCCTGTTTTTAACTTATTCCAGACCTATTTATTGAGCATCTAGTATCTCCCAGAGATTTTTTCCAAAAAGTGAAGGCTAAAATGAATAAAAGTAAACATAATTTGAGCACCTCTCATGGAATACTTCTTAGTTATATTTCCATCACAGTGACAAAATACCCAGGTTAATCAGTGTAAATGGTGAAATGTTTATTTTGGCTCAGAGTTTCAGAGATCTCAGGACATGGTTGCATGGCCCTATTGCTCTCAGTGTGTAACAGCCCAGTACATCAGAGCACGTGGTGGAAGAAGCTTGTTCATTCTATGATGGCTGTGATACAAAAAAGAGAAGAGGCTCGTGCTCCAGTATCCTCTTCAAGAGCACAACCCAGGGCAGGCACCACTGCCTGCCAGAGGCACCACAGGGAAGAGACTGAGCCTTTAAACACGGGCTGGGGAGGGATTCTCCAGATCCAAACTATGGCAAGCAGAGAAGCATTTAAACTAACAAACACAAATAAAAATGATTTATCATGATTAAGTACCTTGAAGAAAAATTACATGATGTGAGATTAGGTAGGTTTACTGTAGTCAGAGAAACAGGTAAGTTTTCTCTGAAGGAGTGACTCTAAGTGCACAAATGAACTGTCATATGTGAGAGAAGGGAGAACAGATAAATATCTCAGGCAGGAGGAATATCATATACGGAGTAAGAACAGCTATAACACAGTTCAATAAGCAAGTAGGCAGAAATGAGTAGAATGAGTCTTATAGGGAAGGTGTGACATCTGACTATGCAAAAATTTACATCAGGGTTGTATTATGTATTTAATACCAAGAAGAAAACATGCAGAAAGCAGGAGATATAGAAGTAATGCTTGAAATGTGCAATCTTGTTAAAATGTGAACTACCAAATGGTGGAAGGAGAGTAGAAAAGAAAGTAGAAGGCCATAGAAGTGATTGTAGACATTCAGGAGTGAAACTGGTAGCTTCAACTAGGCAATAACATGAAAATAATTATTCTAAGGTAGAGACATAAATTTGGGAAATATTTAAGTGTTGCAATTCACAAAAATTGGGGATGAATGGGTATAAGATGTAAGGGAAGAACAGTGCTAGGGTAATTCTTTGTATTTGGTACAGATATATACATTATATATATAATGTGGCAGCATTTTTTGGGGTAGAAAATAACAGAGAAGGATGAAATTTGACAGGGAAGTTAAAGAAAAAATTGGGGACAGGTTGAATGCTCATTGGATAAAATTTTTAGATTTCAGAGGTGAAGTTGTTGAGATGATAATCAGGCAGATGTTCCAGGTTCTAGAGATGTCTGGCTGGAGCTACTCATCTGTAAGTCTTCTGCAAATTGGAAAGAACAGAACCTTGACTGTTGATTAGATTATTCAGGGCCAGAGTCCTGAGAGGTAAAAAGAAAGCCTAAGGTTCACCTTTGAGGAAACCAACATTTAGTGCTTTGGAGGATGAAAATCAGGTTACAGAAATGATTTCTATTTCATTGGCTACCTTTCTGAATCTCCTAGTCAGCTAGAACAGTGTACAATGGAAGCCAAGGGAAAGGAGCAGACACTGGAATGTTAGAAATAAAACACATATAAAAATCTAGTAAAAGATCAAGTAAGATGAATAGTGGCAAATGTCTTCAGAGGTAATTATTAAATATGTGAGAGCTATCTTGGTAGAGCAAAATGGAATAGGTAGAAGCCAGACCAGAGTACATGGAAGAGTAAATGTGAGAAGAAAAAACTGAGACCCTTAATTCTTCTGTCAATGGCCTTTTGGCCTCAAGCTTAGGCTTGTTCCCCTTAGTTTTCATTTTAAAAGGTGCACAGGGCTCTGCCTTCATCTTAGTCAGCTATCTTCATTTACAGCTCACTAGCAAGTCACACCAAATGTATTGATTCATTCTCTAGCTGCACAAGTTGGACATTGGTCAACATGTTGCTAGAATCAGATAACAGCTCTAACCTTATGGCGTAATACAGTGTGCCCCAAATTTTAGCCATTCATACACAACAGACTCAATTACCATATATACATACCTTCCTATGCTAATGCCATAAAAGGAAAATTTTCATTTATCACAAAGGAAAGTTATTATAAGTGAGTAAAAAAGATTGAGAGCAAAAATATTCAATTCTGGCTAGATACTTCAGTGTATTGAAGATTCTGAGTCTCATATGTGTTTTAAAATAAATAAAGGTTGAAGAGTGCTGATTAGCAAAAGCGGTGTTAAAAACATTGCCCCCAAACACAGTTGAACATTTCTTTTGGGTAGTGTATTTATTTCTAGCACAAATTCTAAAACTATGGAGTCTTCTGTATACAAATTCAAAGCTATAAAAGGACAAATGTGACCTTTTTCCCAGCTAGTTTAAACTAATGAGGTTAGTATATTTTCCTATCTTTTAACTGTCATGAGACCTACTTAGAAACTTGTAATGTTATTCATAGAATATTTGTTATAGTCCTGCAGTTAGTTATCCTGAGGGGTTAAATTTAAAGAGTTTAGCAAAGTAATATAAAGTGTTAATTCATTAAGAAACATCTAGCGAGCATGTTCTATATGCCATGTACTGCCCTAGGTCCTGGGATTTAGTACTGAATAAGACCAAGTCCACATAATCAGAGTTTAATAACAACAGAGAAGATGGATATGTAAAAAGATCATAATGGAGTCAAATGTACAATAATAGAGTTTGTAAAGGGATTTTGTTATCTATTTAGCTAGCTGAAATAGGTGGAGAAGAGAGTACACAGGTTGCCAGTAAAGCCTTCTCAGAAAAAATTTATATGTACTCTCAAGATGATCTTTGTTTATTATGTAGTGAGAATTTTATATGTATACGTACCTAGACCTACTGGATATCTTTCTCATTTAAAATACATTTTCCTAAATACTGGTATGAGATTTATTTATTTTTTTGTTTAGGATCATTCTAAAAATTTATATGTACTCTCAAGATGATCTTTGTTTATTATGTAGTGAGAATTTTATATGTATACGTACCTAGACCTACTGGATATCTTTCTCATTTAAAATACATTTTCCTAAATACTGGTATGAGATTTATTTTTTTGTTTAAAGGATCATTCACATTTATTAATAGTTCTATTTTCTCCTGGGAGAGGTAGGACTTTCAATTATCAAAGAAGCATGACCTGACTAGCTAACACTGACCTAGGAGTAACAAAACTCATGTGTTCTGCTTATTACCCAGCTGACCTTGGGAAATTCACAGTATTTATGAGCAACGCATTTTAAAAAAGAAAATGAAATTAAAATAAAAGCTGAAATTCATTCTAAAGTAGCCTAGAAGTTCTTGTTTTGTGTGTAATTCATTGTAAAAGAAAACATGCTTAAGAATGATCTAATTAAAATAAATGCATTCTAAATTACAAAATGATTAGCACATAATTATGAGGTGATATTAGACATATGATACCCAAAATAGTTATCTTAAGGGAAAGAATTCAAGCCAATTTTATTTCAATTAGTTCTGGGAAAAAATTAATTTAATTGTAATCAGAGATTTAAAATGTTACTTAATAGTCATTTTAAAAGATAAGCTATATAAATAATATGTAGAGTCTAAACCAATTTACTACAAAAGGAAATAAGCCTTTATAATTACATTTGATGTAAAATTCATTGGAATATAATTCTGGTTAAGATACATCAGGCTATTAGTAGTGGCTCCACGGGACGTGTGTTAATGGATAAGGGGGGCTTACATAAGGTAAAGGTCAATTGATACGGAGGAAACAGAGGGAAAATGGGGTAAAAAACAAAGACAGATTGTCATATTTTATTCTTTATAATCATGTAATGCTTGAATTGTTCTAATAAGGATTTTTCATGTGTTGTTTAGATAACAGTGAAATTTAGAATAAGATTCTGGTTCATGGACACAGACTAAGCGCTCACATTCATCTTTCCTTTCTACCAACAACTGTCAAAATAATAAACAAAGAGAGTAGAATAGCAAAGAATGGGGCATGGTAATGAACCCACAAAGGATTTCAACAAGTTGTAGGACTCAGAAAGAGGATTCAAGTAAGTTGATGGGTAAAACTGGGAGGAAATTCCTCCTGCAGTGAAGTAAACTGAAGTTGAGTGTCACAGCTGACCCTCAGACTCTCAAATCTGGGAATCAGCAGGTAGGGTGGCCTAAAGTCAGTGTGGGTCAGATATCAGGGTTTATATCAGGATGCCTTGGCTATTAAAACCTAGCTGTTGTGCACCGACATGGCTGTCTCTGGTGCCAATTCCCAGGAAGAATTGTGCTGAACCAGAACAGAGCTCTTGTCTGATGAAATCCAAACAATAGCCAAGCTTCTAGGGTAGGGCTTGGCACTCCAAATTAAACCACTTATGGGTCCTCTTGCTGGCCGATGCCCACATACTCATAAAAGAAAACTGTCAGCTAAGCACTTTGTCCACATGCAGTGTCCTAATTTATAAGAGAAATATATAGGGAAATCAGCAGAAGAAAATGCATATTGATGATTCATTCGAATATCACCCTTCATTCTTAACTGTGCATTATCAAACTTTCGAAAAATAAATTTTTACAAATTATTAAAGAAAGAGTAGAAAATTTATCAAAGTTGGAGAAAGAGGAGATTAGAAGAGGCCCCTGGGTACTGAGTAAATGAAAAAGAAATCCAGTTCTGAGCAGCACGAGAGGACTGTGAAAGCGTACTGGTGAGAAGCGGAGCCAAGCGGGTGCCTGCAGCACACCCACTGCTGCCCCCAGCCTCCTTGCTGTTCCTGTACCTAGATCCATACCACAGAGGCACAGGGGGGTCATAAAGGCCATTACGCTGAACTCCAGAAGATAGAGCAGAAGTGATCAACAAAAGAGGGCCTCTCTCAGGTTCCTTGAGAAAATTGAAGCCCCCCCAGAGAAATGAAGAGAATCTCTGCAATAAAGGCACCCTAGACCACCATAGTTGGTAAGTTGGAGGGATCACCACGTCCATCAGAACCTGGACTATCTTCAGGGGAAGGGCAGGTGGAATCTGCAGTAGAGACTGCCTGCATTCAAACCTGCAGAGGGGTCAGGGAGCTCAACTTGGGCCTTGCAGTCTGAATCTCAGGAGTCTGCTATTGGCTTGCTGAGAGTAATTGACTTAGATCTGCACACTGCTGCCCACATTGTCTATTGTGACAGCAGAGACATACCTCAAAGGAGGTTCTTCATTTTTATTTTTTATTTTTAAAATTATTTTTTTCTTTCCTGCTTATTTTCAATTTTAATTTTTCTCTTTTCTACTCTTCAAATTTTTCTTTTTTCTTTTCTTTCCCACTCACTTTGCCACTCTCCCACATTGTTCTTGACCTCACTTTTTGTTCCTGTTCTCCCCTAATTCAGACTGCTTCTTTCTTTTACTTTTCTTCTTTCTTTTTCCTTCTCTCAAGTGTCATTTGTTTCAAAGGAAAGTAAATACAGTTTATAGTTTCTCTATTCCTGTTAGGGTCTTGTATTCTTATCTTTGTTATTGCACTCTGTCTTTCTCTCTTTTCTTCAACAGTTTCCAAGAGTTTGCATGATCTTCCTGTGTCCTCTGGCCTCACTTCTAACCCTTCCCTATCATTCTACCTATTTATCCTTCTCTTCTCAACTCCTTCTAAATTTGCATCCTGAAGGGTAAAGTTGCTATATTAAAGAGTTTATTCACTATAAACATATTTTGTGCTGGTCCTCAATTTTGATTTGATTCACATGGTTAAAGGTGATAGATTAATAACTACCACAAACTGTCAATTTCTAAACTGTGCTTGATGCTATTGTGCTGCTGATTGCATCATTTGGGCTAAGGTGCTGTGATTGATTGAATCAGTTGTCCTTCATGGTATAACGAAAATGAGAGTGTCTCAGAGTCATTAGAAACTTGAAACCTAAAGAAAAGTTATAACAGGAAGATTGAAGTATTAACCAAGGAATTAAAACAAGGGCAGTACCAACAACAAAAATAGAAATGAGAAGGCATTTAAGCAGGGCACAAATGCAGACTTCCAGCTCATCAAAGGCAAATTTTGTGGGAAATGAGGTACAAAAGTCTAGTAATAAAACACCTGGATATCTTGAATTGATAGCATAGGAAGTAACAAAGCAGATGAATGAGGCTCTAGAAAAATTCAAAAAAAGTAAGTGAAAAGGAATTGAAATCACCCCCTGTATATTATCAGACCATAGTGTGATGAAATTGGAGATCAATGGCAAAAAAACTGCAAGCATTTCATAAACACATGGAAATTGAACAGCACACTTCTGAATAACCAATGGGTCACAGAAAAAATTAAAGAAGAAATCAAACAGTTCCTACAATTAAATGACAATGACAAAACAACATATCAGATTCTATGGGACACAACGAAAGCAGTCTTATGAAAGGAAATTCATAGTAGTGAATACTCATGTTAGGAAACTAGAACAGGCTTAATTATACAACCTGATGCTAAACCTCAATCTTCTAGAAAATGAAGAGCAGGAAAAACCAAAAGCTCATACAAAGGAGGAAATTATAAAGATCAGGGCAGAAATTAAAGCAATGGAGACTAAGAAAACAATAAAAAAAAATCAATGAATCAAGTTGTTTCTTTGACAGGATAAACAAAATCGACAAACCCTTAGCCAAAAATAGGAAAGAAAAGGCCCAAATCCATGCAATTAGGAATGAAAAGGCTGAAATTACCATGGACCCAGCAGAAATCCATAGGGTCATCAATATCTACTTCAAAAACTTATATGCCAATAAGATGGAAAATGCAGAAGTATGGGCAGATTCCTAGATTTGTAGGAATTAACAAAGTTGAATGAAAAATATCTAAAATTCTAAACAACCCAATATCAACCAATGAAATGGAAAATGTAATAAAAACTTACCAACTAAGAAATGTCCAGGTCCTGATGGTTTCACAGCTGAATTCTACAAAACATTTAGAGAGGAACTATTGCCACTCCTGTTTAAACTCATCAATGAAATTGAAAGGGAAGCAATACTCCTGAATTCATTCCTGGAAGCAAGCATCAACTTGATCCCTAAAGCAGAGCAAGACCCAACCAAAAAAGAAAATTATAGGTCAATCTCACTAATGAACATAGATACAAAAATCTTTAATAAGATACTTGCAAATAGAATGCAGGAGATCATTAAGAAGATCATACACCCTGACCAAGTGGAATTCATCCCAGGGATGCAGGGATGGTTCAACATATGCAAATCAATACATGTAATACACTAAATTAATAGAGCCAAGGGGATGGGGTATGATCAGCTCAGCAGATGCAGAAAAGCACTTGACTGAATCCAACACACATTTACAATAAAACTCTCCAATAAATTGGAATAGATGCTCACTACCTCAATTTGATAAAAGCCAACAATGAATAAACAACTGTCAATATCATACTAAATGGTTAAAAACTGAAATTCTTCACACTAAAATCAGGAACAAGTCAAGGATGTCCACTGTCACCACTCCTCTTCAATATACTTTTTGAAACATTGACCACAGCAATTAGATAGAAAGAAATAACAGGAACAAAGATTGGAAATGAAGAGGTCAAGTTGCCTTTATTTGCAGATGACATGACACTATATTTAGAAGACCCCAAGAGCTTTACCAAAAGGCTTCTAGACTTAATATTGAAATTCAGCAGAATAGCTGGATATGAGGTCAACACTCCAAAATCAGTAGATTTCCTGTACAAGAGAAACAGACTCACTGAGAGAGAAGTGGTAGAAACAATCCCTTTCACAATAGCATCCAAAAAAATTGAAATACGTAGGAATCCACCTAATGAAAGAAATCAAAGACCTCTACTCTGAAAACTACAGCACTCTGAAAAAAGAGATTGAAGAGGATATCAGGAAATGAAAAGATACCCCTTGCTCCTGGGTAGGAACAATCAACATAGTGAAAATGGCCATACTTCCAATACTGCTATATAAATTCAATGCAATCCCAATTGAAATATCAGTGGCATACTTCACAGACCTTGAGAAAACAATCCAAAAATTCATTTGGAACAAGAGACCTAGAATAGCAAAAGCAATTCTAGGCAACAAGGTCAAGGTAGGGGAGGTATCACAATCCCAGAATTGAAACTATACTATCAAGGTGCTTTGATAAAAGAATATGGTACTGGCAAAGAAACAGACCTGAGGACCAGTGGAATAGATTAGAAGCTGCACAAACAACTCCAGACACACTCAGCCACCTCATCTTTGACAAAGGAGCCAAGCACCCTCACTGGAGGAAAGATAGTCTCTTTAATAAATGATGCTAGAAAAACTGGGTTTCAACTTGCCAAAGTTTAAAACTAGACCCTTATCTTTCACCATGCACTAAACTAAAATCAAAATAGATTAAAGATCTAAATGCTAAAACAGAAACACTAAATTGGCTGGAAAAGAGTTTAGGTAGAACTCTTGAAGACATTGGTGTAGGAAAACATTTTATGGACAAAACCTCAGTTGCCTGTGAACTACTACAAAGAATCAACAAATGGTATCTATTCTTATTAAAAAGCTTCTAGGACTGGGGATTTAGCTCAGTGGTTCTGATGCCTGTTTTGTAAGCAGAAGGACCTGAGTTTGATCCCCAGTACCAAAACAAAAAACAAAACAAAACAAAACTAAAAAATGCTTTTGCACAGCAAAAGAAACAACCAATACTGTGAAGAGACAACCTATAATGTTACAATGTGAGAATTTTTTTTTTTGCCAGCTCTTCCTCAGATAAAGGTCTACTATCTAGAATATATAAAAAACGTAAAAAAAATGGACCTACCAAATTTAAAGACCCAATCCAAGAATGGGTATCTGTAATGAACAGACATCTCTCAGAGAAAGAAGTAGAAATAGCAGATAAACATATGAAAAAAAAATCAACATCACTGGTTATTTCAGAGATGCAAATGAAAACAAGTCTGAGATTCCACCTCACCCCAGAAAGAATGGCTGCCATCATGAAGCCAACCAATAACAAATGCTGGTGTGGCTGTGGGGATAAAGGAACACTGCTCCACTGTTGGTGGGAGTGTAGAGTGTTGCAATCTCTGTGCAAATCAATATGGAGATACCTCAAAGAACCAGATTAGAGGTCCCAGTTGACTCAGCTATTCCTCTGCTGGATGTCTTCCCAAAAGAATTTTGGGATATATGTACACCCATGTTCGTAGCAGCACAGTTTTTTATAGTTAAAACTTGGAAACAGCCCAGTTGCCCATCAACTGGAGACTGGATAAAGCTCTCACTCATGACACAAAGAATCCTGACTAGAAGCACATCCAGATCAATAGAATAAATAGGAAAATGTCTGAGGCAAATATCCTCTGCTCCACAGTCAAACTTTATGTCTCCATTGCTATTGCCCATCTCTCTCTCCTGCCTCTGGCTGACCATATAATGTTCACAGTTTTGTCCTATTTTTTTCTATAATTTGGCATGCTACCACTAAGTTTTACTGATAAAACATCCCAAGCCGGTTGTGTGGGTGCATGCCTGTAATCCCAGCACTTGGGAGGCTGAGGCAGGAGGATCTCTGTGGGCTCGAGACCAGCTTGGGCTACATAGTGAGTTCCAGGTCAGTCTCAACTACATAGTGAGACCCTGTCTCAAAAAAACTAACAACAACAAAAAAAAAAATCAAAACATCCCATTTATTGTTATGAAATAAACACTAATCCCACAAACACATCCTATCCATGGCCTGTCGTTTCTCCTGAACATTGCACAGCACACCAAGAATACTAATGTCTGGAAATTTTTCTAAGTTCCAGGTAAAAGTTTTGAAGAGGCAAAGCTTCTGATTTAGAAGCTCCTTTTCAGAGTTACTGAGTTCAAGCAGCCAGGAAGGAGGGGTGGAAGAAAAGAAAAAGAAAAAGAAAAGCCCATTATGCCTTTAATGACTCTACAAGAAAATAGAGAAAATGTCAAGAAAAAAATTACATGAAGTAGAGGAGAGAAACATTAATGGAATACAGGAAGACATTAAAACTTCTTTATTAAAAATTCCTAACACATTTAACTGTTGAAAGGTTCAGTAACATTTTTTTTTTTTTTACCCAGAGATATATGTTTTCCCAATATGAAAAAGAGATTACATGGAATAAGATAATACAGGCATATATTAAATGATTGTCAAATATCTTTCTTCAGAGCAGGAAAATACATCATAGTGAAACATAATTATGGCACTTTTCTCACAAGAAGTTAAACCTATTTTAAGTACTTTATTTTCTGGCTACAATATTTTCTAGGCTTACCTTGTATAATTTCTGTCCCAGTGAGAATCAGCACTTTCTCTGAGGATGCTGGTCCTCTTAGTCAGAGAATGGTATGAGGAACCCTGATTTGGTTTTTAATGGAGATGTTTGATACTGGTGTTTTTGTTTCCAGGGGACAGTTCAGGGATAAATATATGTGCTTCTTAACTCATGTATATATAACTATGTACTAATATTTCTGAGTGCAAATATTTTTATCCATATTAAGTTAAACATGACCTCTAATGATGTCTTTTACTCTAATCCATTACCACATATCATTATAACTTCTTTCTCTCATTTGTCTGAAACCTCCTATTGCAAAAGTGAGGAAACTGGTTCCATCTTCCTTAAACACTTACTAATTGTTCAAATTCAATACACATGTGGGCTTATGTGAGAACTGTTAAATAACATCCCCACAGGAAAACTATAGACCTAGGGTATGGAACTTATGTATAGTTTCTTTTGCCTCCCACCCATGAGTGGACCTGTGAGGAGCAGAGGTGCATGGGTGCTTGCAGCACCCCATCTCCACCCTGCCTATGGCCTCCTAGCTGTGCCTCTACCTAGATCCACACCACAAAAGCCAGGGATTTTAAAGGCCATTATTCTGAGCTCCAGAATATAGAGCAGAAGTACAACAGAAACAGAGCCTACACCTTCTAAGTCCCCATCCCAAAGGGTAAAGTTGCTACATTGAAGAATTTATTCATTATAAACCTATTTTGGGCTAGTCCTCAATTTTAATTTAATTCACATGATTAAAGGTGATAGATTAATAACTATAAAAATTGTAATATCAAAAAATTTCTAAACTGTGCTTGATTCTATTGTTGTTGCAGATTGTATTACTTGGGCTAGTGTTGTGATTGATTTAATCAGTTATCCTTCCTGGTACAATGAAAATGATATTGCTTCAGAGTGATTAGTGATTCCAAACCTAAAGACCAACTATATCTGGAAGACACCTCTGAGAAGCAATCATTCCATAAGGGTTCTAAAGACAAGCAACAAAGTTACAATAATCAATATTGAAGTCTCAACCTAGGATTAAACCAAGGATACTACCAACAACAAAAATAGAAATGAGAAGACATTTAAGAAAGACACAAACCCAGTCTTCCAGCTTACTAATGGCAAATTCTAGGGAAATGAGGTGAAAAGTTTGATAATCAACCACCTGGATACCCTAAACTGATAGCACAGGTAGTAACAAAACAGAAGAATACAGCTCTAGAAAACTTCAAAAAAGAAATATTTTTCCTGATAACTACAGAGATGGTGAATAGAATAAAAAATATGACAAGAGACTCTAAAAGTGGAACAGATTAAAAAACATATGAGTTCAGGAGCATGATGCAAGCCATGAATGCCCAACATAGGAAAATAATGGAAACCTTGAGCACTCAACACACAGGAAAGAAATAGAATCCATGAAATAGATTCAAACATATCTAGGAGATTAAAAACTCTATTGAAGCTACACAGCAGACTGAACCAATATGAAGACAGAATATCAAATATAGAAGAGAGGATGGTGGTCAGTGACCATGAAAAAAGGGGCCTTTTAAAAATAGAAAGGGACCATTAGAAATCAATCCAATAGCTCCTAAATGATGCAAAGAAGAATAATATAAGACTGGTAGGAGTACAGGAAAAAGCAAGAGAAAGTACAAATGACATGAAAACATTGTTCACAGAATTAATGACAGAAAACTTCCTAAAAAGAGCAAAATAATTTGACATACAGGTAAGTGAGGCATACAGGACTCTGACTAGCCATGATAAAAAAATTTACAGAAAGACACATAATAATCAAGATCCCAGAAACCCAACAGAAAAACAAAATACTGCAGTTAAAGAAAAGAAACAAATCACATGCAAAGGAAAGACCATCAGAGTCACAGCAAACTTTTCAACACAAACCCTCAGGTCAAGGAGAGTCTGGAGTGAGGTATTTCAAGCCCTAAAAGAAAACAAACTCCAACCTAGACTGATGTATCCTGCAAAAGTACCTTTCAAAATTGATGGGGAAATAAGATACTTCCATGACAAAGAACACCTGAGAAACTTCATGAATACCAAACCAGCACTACAAACAATTCTAAATGATATCCTAGAAAAAGACAATGAAGATCACAACTCCATGAGCTCCAACAGAGCAAATCCAGCAGGAAACTCAAGAAATTAAAGGGGTGGTGGTGGTGGAGTGCCAACAATAGCAAAATAACATGATGATGATAAGTCAATACATATCAGTTATAACCATTAATGTTAATGCCTCAATTCACCAATCAAAGGAAATAGACTGGCAGAATGGATTAAGAAGTAAAATACAACAGTATGCTGTATGTAAAAAAGTGCATCTAGTTTGAAAAGAAATTCATAGACTGAAAGTAGAAGGATGGAAAACAGTTCTCCATGTGAGAGGACCCCCCCAAAAAAACCCCAGGGGTAGCTATCTTATTCACAGAAAAAGTAAACTTCAAACCAAAACTGATTAAGAGAGACAAAGAAGGCCACTACATCCTTGTAAAGAGAACAATCCAAGAGGAAGATATAACAATAATAAATATATATGCATCAAATACAAATGCCCCCAGCTATACAAAACAAATATCCAGGGACACAAAAAACCAAATAAGCAGTAATAGAATTATAGTGGGGTACCTCAATACACCACCATCATAAATAGACAGATCATCTAGACAAAAATATCAATAATGAAATACTAGAACTCAACCAGGTATTTGAAACAATGGACTTAATAGGTATCTACAGAGTGTTCCACCCCACAATATCAGAATATACATTCTTTTCAGCTGCACATGGGTCATTCTAAAAAATAGACCATATACTAGCTCATAGAACATGTTTAAGTAAGTGCAAAGGAGTTTAAGTTATCCCATATACATTACCAGACCATTGTGCAATTAAACTGGATATCAATAGCAAATGAAACCTCAAGAACTTCAGAAACACATGGACATCAAATAACATGCTTCTGAACAATCAGTGGATCACAGAGGAAATTAAAGAAGAAATAAGACATTTTTCACAATTTAATAATAATGTCAATACAACATAAAGGAATGAAAGAGACACAATGAAAGCAGTTCTATGAGGGAAATTTATAGCAGTAAGTGCCAACACTAGAAAAACAGAGCATGCTGAAATAAACAACCTAATGCTGAATCTTAACCTCTTAGAAAAAGAAGGTCAAGACTAATCCAAAGCTCATTCAAGGGATGAAATGATAAAGATCAGAACAGAAATCAATACAATGGAGACTAAGAGAACTATACCAAAAAATCAACAAATCAAAGTGTTGGTTTTTTGAAAGAATTAATGAAATTGATAAACCCTTAGCCAACCTAATCAATAAAAAGAATGAAAAGGCTCAGATCCATGCAATTAGGAATGAAAAAGTGAAGGCACAACAGATCCAGAAGATCATCAATATATACTTTAAAAACGTGTACTCTAATAAAATGGAAAATACAGAAGAAATGGACAGATTTCTAGATACATATGAATTACTAAAGTTGAATGAAGATATACAAATTCTAAACACCTCAATTACAATCAGTGAAATTGAAAATGTAATTAAAAATTTACCCACGAAGAAAAGCCCAAGTCCTGATGGCTTTATTGCTGAATTCTAAAAATCACTTAGAGAAGAACTATTGCCACTTCTTTTGAAACTTTTCAGTGAAATTAAAAGGGAAGCAATACTTCCCAATTCATTCCTAGATGCAAGTGCTACTATAATTCAAAAAACAGGGAAAGACCCAACCAATAAGAACTATAAGCTAATCTCCATAATGAACATAGATACAAAAATCCTCAATAAGATACTGGCCAAAAGAATACAGGGGGTCATCAAGAAGGTCATAAATCCTGACCAAGTTGGATTTGTCCTAGGGATGCAAGGATATTTCCACATATGTAAATCAATGAATGTGATACACTATATTAACAGAGCCAAAGACAAGGACAATACAATCATTTCAACAGATGCAGAAAAAGCATGCAACAAATTTCTTTTTTTTTCCTCATTGAGCTTATTGGTACATTTTAGGTATACATTACAGTTACATTTATTACTGGGATCTTGTACCTTTACATGACAGGTCTTGGTTCTCATTTTTTGTCCTTGTCCCTGCCCTCCCTTCACCTTCTTCTACCTTCCCCATTTACAAACACTTTATTTCCATTTTCTCCTATTTTTTTCTTTCCCTTATTACCTTTCCCCTACCCTTCACACTTTCCCTACACCTTTAGCCATTTTCTTCCTATTTCACATTGTCAATTATCTCATTAGGATCTTATGTACTATTATTGTTTATTCACACAAGAGAAACCATTCAGTATTTAAACATGTGTGACTTATTTATTTCACTTAGGAGTACATCCTCAATATGCATCCATTTCCTATGAATGACTCTAGTTTCTCATTCTTTATGGTTAACTAGTACTCCATTTTATTGAAAAAACACATCTTTATCCAGTTTCCAACTGATGGGCATTGGGGCTGTTTCCAAGTTTTAATTATTAGAAACTGTGCTGCTATAAATATGCGTGTGTATATGTCACTGTGGTATGATTCTTTTTAATTCTTTTGGAAAGATACTCATCAGAGGGATAGCTGGGTCAAATGGAACCTCTAATCCTGGTTCTTTGAGATATGTCCATATTGGTTTCCACAGTGGCTGCAACAGTCTGCACTCCCACCAACAATGGAGAAGGGTTCCTGTCTCCCCACAATCCTGCCAACATTTGTTATTGGTTGATTTCATGATAGCAGCCATTCTTTCTGGAGTGAGGTGAAATCTCAGTGTTGTTTTCATCTGCATCTCTCAAATGACCAGTGATGTTGAACTTTGTTCATATATTTATTTGTTTCTTTTACTTCTTTGTCTGAGAAGTGCCTGTTAATTTCAGATGCCCATTTTTGAATTGGGTCTTTATATTTGTGGGGAGGGGGAGATGATTGCTTTGAGTTCCTTATGTATTCTAGATAATAGTCCTTTGTCTGAGGAGCAGCTGGTAAAATTTTTTTCCCACATTATAGGTTGTCTTTTAGTTCTGTTGATAGTTTCTTTTGCATTGCAGAAGCTTTTCAATAAGATGAGATCCCAGTTGTTGATTCTTTCTGATAGTTCCCATGTTACTGAAGATTTGTTCATGAAGTCTTTTCCTATGCCATTGTCTTCAAGAGTTCTGCCTAACTTATCTTCCAGCAACTTTAGTGTTTCTGTTTTAATATTTAGATCTTTAATCCAGTTGGATTTTAGTTTAGTGCATGGTGAAAGATAAGGGTCTAGTTTAATCTTTGACAGGTTGAGATCCAGTTTTTCCAACACCATTTATTAAGCTATCTTTCTTATTTATTAGGCTATCTTTCTTCGATTGGGGATGGTCAGCTACTTTGTCAAAGATGAGGTAGCTGAGTGCATCTGGAGTTGTTTTTGTGTCTTCCAATCTGTTCCACTGATCCTCAGATCTTTTTCTTTGCCAGTACCATGCTGTTTTTATCACAGTGGCTTTGTAGTATAGTTTCAAATTGGGAATTGTAATACCCGTTGCCATATCTCTGTCATGCAACAAATTTGAAACCCATTCATGATAAAAACCCTGAAGAAAATTGGAATAGATGGTCTATCTCATCCTGATAAAGGCTATCTATGAAAAACCAATTTCCAATATCACACTAAATGTTCAGTAATTGAAAATCTTTACTCTAAAATCAGGAAGATGACAAGGATGTTCACTATCACCACTCATATTCAATATTGTTTTGGAAACATTAGTCACAGCTATTAGACAAGAGAAAGAAATAAATGTAATAGAAATAGGGGAGGAAGAAGTTAAACTGTCATTATTTGCTGATGATATGATACTCAACATAGAAGACCCAAAAAAACTCCACCAAAAGACTTCTAGATTTAATTGCCACTCTCAGCAGAGTAGCTGGCTATAAGGTCAACACTTTAAAATCAATAGCCTTCTTGTACACAACAGACTTACTGATAGAGAAATTAGGGAAAAAATCCCTTTCACAATAGCATTCAAAAAATGAAATATCTAGGAATCAATCTAATGAAGGAAGAAAAAGACCTCTACATTGAGAGCTACAACACTGAAAAAAGAGATTGAAGAGGATATAAAAAAATGAAATACATCCCTTATTCCTCAGTAGGAAGTACTAGTACAGTGAAAATGGCCATACTTCCAAATCTTCTGTACAGATTAAATCCTAATTGAAATCCCAACAGTATATTTCACTGAACTAGAGAAAACAATCCAAAATTCATTTGGAATCAGAAGCGACCTAGAATAGAAAAAGGAATGCTAGGCAACAGAGACATGGCAGGGGGCATCACAATCCCCAACTTGAAACTGTACTACAAAGCCACTGTGGTAAAACCATCATGGTACTGGAAAAGAAACAGACCCAAGGATCCATGGTGTAGATTAGAAGATACAGAAACAACTCCAGACATACTTAACTATCTCATCTTTGAGAAGGAGCCACCCATTTTCACTGGAGGAAAGATAGCCTCTTTAACAAATGGTGCAGGATAGGCTGGATTTCAACCTGCCAAAGATTAAAACTAGACCCATCTTTCACCAGTCACTAAACAAAAATCCAAGTAGGTTAAAGATCTTAATATTAAAACAGAAGCACTAAACTTGCTGGAAGATAAGTTAGGTAGAACTGTCAAAGACATTGGCATAGGAAAACACTTTATGAACAAATTCTCAGTAGCACAGGAAACAGACAAAGAAGCAACAACTGGGACCTCCTGTTATTAAAAAGCTTCTGCACTGCAAGAGAAACCACCTATAGAATTAAGAAACAACCTACAATATGGGAGTAATTTTTACAGGCTGTTCCTCAGATAAAGGTCTACTAATGAGAATATATAAAGAACTAAAAAAAAATTAATGGGGGGGTTTTAGCTCTCTTGTTCTGCTGCTTGCCTTGCTAGCACAAGGACCTGAGTTCAATAGTGGTACAAAAAAAAAAAAATCTCAAAGAACCAGACCTCTCAAATATAAAAACCCCATGTAAAAATGGGCATCTGAAATGAACATTTTTCAGACAAACAAGTAAAAGAGGAACATAAATATGTGAAAAAATGTTCAACATCAGTGGTCCTTGAAGAGATGCTGATATAAATAACACTGAGATTTCACCTCCAGAAAGAATGGCTTGCTATCAAGACATTAACCAATGACAAATTCTGGTGGTTTTGTGGGGAGAAGGAACTCTTCCACTGTTGGGAGAGCAAACTGGTGCAACCATTTTGGAAATCAATATGGTGATATCTTTAAAAAACTAGGATTAGAGGTCCCATTTGACCCATCCATCCCTCTGCTGGGTATCATTCTAAAAGAATTAAAAGAATCATACCACAGGGATACATGTGCACCCATGTTTATAGCAGCATGATTTTTAATAGCTAAAACTTGGAAACAGACCAACTGCCCATCAAGTGGAGACTGATAAAGAGAATGTGATTTTTCTATAAAATGGAGGACTACTTAGCCATAAAGAATGAGAAACTAGAGACATTTATAGCTAAATAGATGCACATTGAGGCCATAGTCTTAAGTGAAATAAATAGGACACATTTGTGTAAATATCAAATAGTTTATCTGGTATGAAAAATGAAAAGTGTAAATAAGGTTCAAATTGTATAAGTAATAACATAAAATAGGAAGAGAAGCTCAAAAGTTGTAGGGGAAATGGCACGGGTAGGGGAAAGGAAAGAAAGGAAAAGAAAAAAACATGAGAAAAGGAAAAAATGGAACAAAGTTTGTAAATAGGGAAGGGTGGAGCAGGTGAAGGGGGACATGGGAATGGGGAAAAATAAGAACCAAGATACTCCATGTAAAGGTACAAGATCCCAATGATGAATGTAACCATAGTGTATACCTAAAAATTACCAATTAACTTAATGAAAAAAGTAAAAAAAAGAGAAAAGAAATCCACACTTAAATATGTATTTGTAAAATTTTTGAGTACATGTAGGAAAAAAAGATTTAAAAGTTTTAGTATTTAGAAGGTGGCCCCTCTAAATAAATCATAATATGAACTCATGAGCTACACTGAAAGTTATTTTCAAGTTGGAATATTCAATAATACTCTCAATTAAGGAATGGAAGAATAAATAACATTTTATACAAGTAAGTTTTTTCCATTTACTTTATGATCAAAGTAATTAAAGAAATATTCAAGTAAATAAAAATAAAATAAAGAAATAGGAGGACAAGGATGTATTAACAGTGATTCCTATCCCAAGTGTATAACAAATAGAAGTTATTGAAGTTGAATATGTGGGGGCCTTGAGGGAACTCAGGTGGTCTGGACTGAAACTGATAAAAACTGTTACTCTTTTGTAAAGAAAAAGGAAAGGCATTTCCAATTTCTGGTGAGATACATAAGTGTGTGGAAGTAATCATGCCCATCTTCACCAAAAGGAAAAAAAAAATGGATCAACTGGCAATCAACAATTTTTCTTTCTTTTTTTAAAAATTGAGTTTATTGGTTGGAAGGGTAGGGGAAAGGTAATAAGGGAAAAGAAAAAAATAGGAGAAAATGGAAACAATTTTTCTTAGAGCCACGAGAGAACTGAGGTCCCAGAGCAAACCTCTGTCCCCAAGTTAGAAAGACACAGAGAATGGCACTTTAAGTAGGACAGAATCTCAGGAGTGGAAGATAAGTTTGGAGTCAGAACTGGCAGAAACACTTTAAACTGTAATCAACAAGTTGTGGGGATCTCAGTGTGGACCAGCTCAAAAGTTACACCCTAAGGAGGACCAGACATAGGAGGTTTCACATTGTCTTCCGTTTTACTCCTACCAGGTTCTTGTGAAGGCCTGAGAGAAATGTCATGTTTCTGATAGGATGGTTGGTGGGAGGATTACCATTTTAAAACAGCCTACAGCTCCCTGTTCGTAACAAGCTCTGTTCTCAAGGAAAACCATTTTATAAGAATGAATTAGAGTTTTTTAAGAAACTGAGCTGGGGGCACCTCAACACCACCTCCTTGTAGCCTTTTATGTGGGGAGAGGGAAATACCCTTCTCAGACTCTCTAAAACACAGACTTCTAATAATTGGAATATGGAACACTTCCTGATCTCCTATATTTTATCACTTAATCTATAGAGCTTCTACATCAAAGCAGGGCATTAAATCTAAAAATAAGTGCACACCAGATTCTATTTAAGAAGTCTCAGAACACCTCAAAACTATAGGAAGGACTAAAACAAGGATATAGTACTAGAAATTTTAGCCTCTGACACCCAGTGACAGAAATGGCCTGAGTTCTAGCCAGATAAATATAAAAACTCAAACAAAGCCTATCTACCTCAATCCCTTTCCCCTAATATATCACATCTGGCCTTCAATAAAAACAATACCACCCCCAACAAATAGCTTGTAAAGCCAAAGCAGGCATCAGGACCAGATTCAGAAATGTCAGAGACTTTGAAATTACTAAACTGTGAATTAAAAATGACTGTAACCAATGAGCTGAGGTTTCTGATGGAAAAAAAGTGGACAACATGTAAAAACAGATGAGTGATGTAAATACAGAGGTAGAAAGAATCAAAAGGAAATGCTAGAAATAAGAAAATAAGATGTGTTCTACACATGTATCAACTCTACAGAAGGAATGAAAACATTATGTATATAAGCATAAATACAAAAGAAACAAAAAAGATTGAGAAAAATTCAAAAAACAAAAATGAAGAATATCTTCAAAGAAGTAGTGAGGAGACTGCTACCCCTGAAGAAAGAATTAGTGAGCTTGAAGATTGAGACTTTCAAACTTACATGAAAAGAGAAAAAAGAAAACAATGCAACAGAATAGCTAGGAACTGTGGTGTGACTACAAAAGGTGGAGATACATATAATGAAAATTCCAAAATGAAAGGACAAAGAGTAGGAATGGAAGACATACGTGACATGATAATGGCTGATAATTTTCCAAAGTTAATGACAGATAACAAACTATGTGTCCAGGAAGCTCAGAGACCACTAAGCAGGATAAATTCCAAATGTATGTATGTCCAACCATGTCACGTTCAACTGCAAAATATCAAAGACAGAAAATTTTGAAGAAAAGAAAAGCACTTTAAAAATCCTAGAGCTGGGAATGTAGCTCAGTGGTTCTGCTGCCTGCCTAGCAAGCACAAGTTCTTGAGTTCAATAACTCAACAAAAAAAATCCTAGAAAAATAAAACTGTACTGAAGAGTCCTGACCCCAACATGCAATAAACTAAATAGTACATAAATTTTAGAAACTACAAAAGAAAAGATATTTTATTTAGTCTTGATGCTATACTTTTACTCAAGTGGAGCAGGTAATGCCATTATATCTGCAGCAAAGGAAATGGAAACATATTTATATACTCATGATGATAAAAAAGCTTTTTATTGATTTTCAGGTAGAAGCATAAACCTATAGAAGTTCATAGGATTAATTACAGTTACAAAAGAAATCATAAAGATTTTCATTGAAATAAAAGCAGTAATATAGTTGACAAAAATTAAGCAATGGGAATAGAGAGGTTTGAGAAATTAGCAGCTTGAAAATATCCATTAAGGGGCAGAAATTTAGCTCAGTGACACCACACCTGCCTTGCAAGTGCAAGGCCCTGAGTTTGATTCCTGGTACTAGGAAAAAAAAAAAAAAAAAAAAAAAAAAAAAAAAAAAAAAAATTTATTCAAATATCTAAAAAAAAAAAAAAAAAAAAAAAAAAAAAAGAAACAAAAAAGAAAACATTTATTGTACAGAACAAGAATTCAAAGAAGAATGTTGAGAGTGGATGAAAAACATATAGATGTATATGTATGTTATGGGAAATTAGAAGAGGAACCAATAGATGATTTTTAAATACAAATGAGAAGCCGGGTGTGGTGGCACATGCCTGTAATCCCAGCATTCGGGAGGCTGAGTCAGGAGGATTGCTGTGAGTTCGAGACCAACCTGGGCTACACAGTGAGTTCCAGGTCAGTCTCACCTACATAGTGAGACCCAGTCTCAAAAAAAAAACCAAAAAACAAAACAACCCCCCCCCAAACCAACCAACCAAACAAACAAAAAATAAATACAAATGAGAAGAAATAGGACAAATGATGGGAATTATGCAAGGCATAAGTTTCATCCTTAAAATTGTGGGTAATAGTAGCTCTTTCCCAATGATATGTCAAGAAATAAAAGAATAAGCATAGCATTTAGACTTATAGAGGTAATGATTAGACTAACTAAAAATAGATACAAATTAAAATAATTGGCTGTGTGGTGAGTAGAATTGGGGGTATGGTGGAATGGAGGCAAATATTTCATTATGTATTATAAACTATTCTTTTTATTTTTAAACAAAGACATCATTCTCTGATAAAGATAAGCTTTAATGGCTTAAAAAGTTTTAAAATAAAAATTTGAAATCTTTAATATTTTAAGAGTCTTTCCATGAGAAGCCTAGTAAGTATGGTTTTAAATGAGTCTCATTCATCTAAGCTAGGGGCACAGAACAATACCAGAGAACTCAATGTCCCTGGATAGTTGGTCCTTTCACCAGAACTTGAAAGACCCAAAGGAGATAAATTTGACATTTCCCTTAGTACTGTGTGCACACTACTGAGAAAGAAGAACCTTTCTACAAAGGTGTGAGGGGAGATGTCCCACAATGAAGACACTTCTCAGCAGAGAACACTAAGAGAGAAGGATTAACACTGGATTTTATCCATCAGGATGAATCACAACTGAGAAAGTAAAATAAAATTGGGAAATATAGTGTATAGAATTGTACCGTGGGTTGTGTAACAACTGGAGCTGATATTCGGGCATCAAGAGTGGGAGCGTAGTGGCTCCATGGCAGAGCATGTACTTTGCATGGGCAGGGTTTTCCATCTCCACTATCCCCCTCCACACCAGAAAAAATGAAACATGAAAGATTAGAAGCATAAAATCATGCATTAACTCGTTAAAACCAGAAGAATGTTACCAACTCATAATTACCAGTTAGTTGGTTAGGAGACCAGCTCTAATGTGAAACCTTCAGTGGGCATTGAGATTTGCCAATAGAAAACAAAAAGGATTTGGAGTTCAGCGACTCAGGATCAAGCCTATACTTTGTTAATTACTTATTAAATATGAGATGCTGGCCAAGTTAGGAGACTTATAAAACGTATCTTCCCTTTCTGTATATACCTCTATACCTCTATTTTTACCTATATTTGAGATAATAAATAGTAACGGTAGCAGTAGCAACAAAAAATTCATCCTAATTTATCTGCTACATTTATTCTAATGTGCTGCTTATGTTAAACTTGTCAAATGTTAATTATTGGTGATGATAAGCGTCACCCATGAGCAGGTTTGCAGTCCCTAGCCTTTGTCAGTGAGACTGTTTTTTCTTTTTTCTTGGGTCCTTGTGCTTGCGAGTCAGGCTCCAGCACCACTGAGCTAATTCCCCAGCCCAATGAGACTATTTCTGTCCCACTTTGAGCCTACTATAGTGCCGTTAGGGAGGCCCAGTGACAGAAGGAGGTCAGAAAGCACCAGCCATCTCCTCAGTACTAACATCTTAATTGATCAGCATTTTTAGGAAATTCTGTTCTACTGGGTGTGAATCTTCTCTATAATTTACAGCTCATCTTTAAAGGATAGAACAAAAATACAAAAAAAAAGTCAGTATATAACTAATCCACCATAAATGCATATAGAAACTTTATTGCAATCCAATCTTTTCTTATATATCTTTGATAAGTTTGTAATTTTTTATTAGTACATGTATGCAGCACACGATAAACATATTCATAATGAGGGATTGATTTCTGCTCTAATCTTTATAATTTCCTCTCTTCAAGCCTTGGGTTTTTCTTGGTCTTGTTTTTCTAGGAGTCTAAGATCATTGTTAGGTTGTTTATTTGAGCTTGCTCTGTTTTTCTAGTGTGGACATTCACTCTATGAATTTTCCATGTAGAACTGCTTTCATCGTGTCCCATGGATTCCTGTGTGTTGTACTGGCATTTTCATTTATTTTTAAAAACTGTCTAATTTCTTCTTTAATTTCCTCTGTGATCCACTGATTGTTCAGGAGAGTGTTGTTCAATTTCCATGTGTTTGTGAAGTTCCTATGGTTTCTTATGCTATTGATCTCCAGCTTTATTGCACTGTGATCTGATAATATACAGGGAATAACTTTGATTCTTTTGCATTTATTGAAACTTGTTCTGTGAGCTAGTATGGGATCTAGCTTGGAGAATGACCTAAGTGCAGCTGAAAAGAATGTATATTCTGATTTTGTGGGGTGGAACACTCTATAGATGTCTAATAAGTCCATGCGTTCAAAAGCTTGGTTCAGTTCTAGTATTTCATTGTTGATTTTTTGCCTAGATGATCTGTCTATTTTTGATAGTGGGGTATTTAGATCCTCCACTACAATTGTATTAGTGCTTATTTCATTTTTCATGTTATTTAATACATGTTTTGTATAGTTGGGGACATTTATATTTGGTGCATATATGTTTATGATTGTCACCTGTTCCTCTTGAACTGTTGCCTTTACAAGGATATAGTGGTCTTCTTTGTCTCTCTTAATGAGTTTTGGTTTGAAAGTTACTTTGTCTGTGAATAAGATTGCTACCCCTACTTTTTTCTGGGCTTCTGTCACATGGAATACAACACCATTTATTAAAGCAGCTATCTTTCCTTCACTGAGGATGTTTGGCTCCTTTGTCAAAGATGAGGTAGATCAGTATATCTGGAGTGGTTTCTGCATCTTCTAATCTATTCTGCTGATCCTCAGGTATTTTTCTTTGCCAGTATCATGCTCTTTTTATCACAGTGGCTTTGTAGTAGTTTCAAGTTGGGGAGTGTGATACCCCCTCTCATGTCCCTGTTGCCTAGAATGGCTTTTGCTTGTGGTTCCAAATGAAATTTTGGATTATTTCCTCTGGTTCTGTGAAATATGCTTCTGGATTTTCAATCAGCATTGCATTGAATCTGTATCATAGTTTTGGTAGTATGGCTATTTTTACCATGTTGATTCTTCCTATCCAGGAGCTGGGGATATCATTCTATTTTCTTGTATCCTCTTTTCTTTCTTTTTTTTAGAGAGCTGTAGTTTTCAGTGTAAAGGTCTTTGGCTTCCTTCATTAGAATGATTCCTAGATACTTCATTTGTTTTGGATGCAATCATGAAAGGAACTGTTTCCTTAATTTCTCTCTTAGTGAGTCTTTTATTTGTGTACAAGAAGGCTATTGATTTTTGAGTGTGTACTTTGTATCCAGCTATTCTGCTGTATGTGTCAATTAAGGCTATAATTCTTTTGGTGAAGTTTTTTGGGTCTTCTATGTTGAGTATCACATCATCAGCAAATAATGACAGTTTAACTTCTTCCTTTCCTATCTTTATTGCTTTAATTTCTTTCCTATGTCTAATTGTTGTGTCTAATATTTCCAGAACTATATTGAACAGGAGTCATGATAGTGGATATCCTTGTCTTGTGCCTGATTTTAGCAGGGTTTTCAGTTATTGGTCATTTAATATGATGGTGGCTGTTGATTTTTTATAAATAGCCTTTATCCCTTGTAGATGAAGAGGATCTATTCCACTTTTTTGCAAGGTTTTTTTTTTTATCATGAATAGGAGTTGAATTTTGTTGCATGCTTTTTCTGCATCTATTGAGAAGACCATATGGTTTTTGTCCTTGACTCTGTTAATATAGTGTATTACACTTATTGATTTACATATGTTGAACCATCCTTACATTCTTGGAATAAATCCGACTTGGTCAGGATGCATGATCTTCTTGATGACCTTTGTATTCTGCTTGCCAGTATCTTATTGAGAATTTTTGCTTCTATGTTCATTAAGAAGATTTGCTTGTAGGTCTATCTTTTGATTGGGTCTTTCCCTGGTTTTGTAATCAAAGTAACACTTACTTCCAGGAATGAATTTGGAAGAATTGCTTCCTTTTAAAATTCATTAAAAAGTTTAAAGAGTATTGGCAAGAGCTTACCTCTAAATGTCTTGCAGAATTCAGCAGTGAAGCCACCACGCCTGACATTTTCTTTGTTGGTAAACTTTAAATTATGTTTTCAATTTCACTGATTGTAATTGGGGTGTTTAGAATTTTTATATCTTCTTTGTTCACCTTTGGTAATTCATAAGTATCAAGAAATATATCCATTTCTTCTGTGTTTTTCATTTCATTAGAATAGAGGTTCTTTTTTTTTTTTTTTGGTACCAGAGATTGAACTCGGGTCCTTGCGCTTGTAAGGCAGGCCACTGAACCACTGAGCTAAATCCCACGTGCTAGAATATAGGTTCTAAAGAGGGTATTGATGATCCTCTGGATTTCTGTTGGATCTGTTGTGACTTCACCTTTTTCCTTCCTAATTGCATGGATCTTAGCCTTTTCTTTCCTTTTTTTGACATGGTTGGCTAAGGGTTTATCAATTTTATTTATTCTCTTTAAAAAGCAACTCTTCAATTCATTGATTTTTTGCACTGTTCCCTTTGTTTCCACTGCATCAATTTCTGCTGTGATCTTTATAATTTCCTCTCTTGTACAAGCTTTGGGTTTTTCTTGCTCTTATATTTCTAGGACCCTAAGATTCACCATTAGGTTGTTTATTTGAGCTTGCTCTGTTGTCCTAGTGTGGGCATTCACTGTTATGAATTTTCCACACAGAACTGCTTTCATTGTGTCCGATAGATTCCTGTATGTGGCATTGACATTATCATTCATTTGTAAAAATTGACTAATTTCTTCTTTAATTTCATCTGTGACCCATTAACTGTTCAGGAGAGTATTGTTCCACTTCCATGTTTGTGAAATTCTTACAGTTTCCTATGCTATTGATATCTAGCTTAATTGCACTATAGTCTGATAATATACATGGGATAACTTCAATTCCTTTGCATTTATTTAAAACTGTTCTAGTGTGTGGACTATTTTGGTGAATGACCCATGTGCAGCTGAAAAGAATGTATATTCAGATTTTGTGGGGTGGAACACTCTGTAGATGTATATTAAGTCTATTTGTTCAAAAGCTTGGTTCAATTCTAATGTTTCATTGTTCATCTTTTGTTTAGATGATCTGTCTATTTGTGATAGTGAGGTATTTAGGTCCACCACTACAATTGGTATTAGTGTTTATTTTGTTTTTTCATGTCCCTTAATATATGTTTTGTACAGGTGGGGGCATTAATATTTGGTGCATATATACTTATGATTGTCATCTCTTCCTCTTGAGTTGTTCCCTTTATGAGGATGTAGTGGCCTTCTTTGTCTCTCTTAATCAGTTTTGGTTAGAAATTTGCTTTGTCTGTAAAGAAGATAACTACCTCTGCTTTTTTTCTGAGCTCCTGTCTCATGGAGAACTGTTTTCCATCCTTTCACTTTCAGTCTATGGGCTTCTTTTTGCACTAGGTGTGTTTCCTGTGTACAACATATTGTTGGATTTTGCTTCTTAATCCATTCTGCCAGTCTATTTCTTTTGATTGGTGAATTGAGGCCATTGACATTGATGGTTATAACTGATTGTCATGTTATTGTCCTTTTGTTGACTCTTTTTAATCCCCTCCTCTCCCTTTAGTTTCTTGCCTTGCCCAATTGACTTGTCCTGTTGGGTCTCATGGTGTTATGACCTTCATTGTCTTTTTCTAGGATATTGTTTAGAATTCCTTGGAGTGCTGGTTTGGTATTCATGAAGTTTCTCAGGTGTTCTTTGTCATGGAAATATCTAATTTTTCCATAGTTTTTGAAAGATACTTTTGCAGGATACACCAGTCTAGGTTGGAGGTTATTTTATCTTAGGACTTCAAATACCTCACTCCAACCTATTTTTGACTTGAGGGTTTGTATTGAAAAGTCTACTGTGATTCTGATGGGCTTTCCTTTGCATGTGATTTGTTTCTTTTCTCTAACTGGTTGCAGTATTTTGTGCTTCTGTTGTGTTTCTGGGATCTTGACTAGTATATATCTAGGTGTAGAATTTTTTTTGATCATGGCTAATTGGAGTCCTATATGCCTCACTTCTTTTTATGTCTAATTATTCCCCTGCATTTGGGAAGTTTTCTGTCATTAATTCTGTAAATAGATTTTTTAAAGTCTTTTGTAGTTTCTCCTGCTACTTCATGGATTCCTATCAGTCTTATGTTATTCTTCTTTGCATCATCTAGGAGTTGTTGGATTGATTTCAAATGATCCCTTACTGATTATTAAAAGACTTCTCTTTTCACGGTCACTGACTGCAATCCTACTTTCTATATCTTAAATTCTATCTTCACATCACATTCATTTATCCTGCTGCAAAAACTTTCAATAGAGTTTTTAATCTCCTGGATATCTGTTTGAATCTATTTCATGGATTCCATTTATTTCCTATGTTGGGCATTCATGGTTTCCATTTCTTTTCTATGCTGGGCATTCATGCCTTCTATCATGGTCCTGAACTCATCTATTTTTTGTCAATTTCTGTTCTAGAGTCTTCTGTTCTAGATGTATTTTATTGTTCTCACCATCTCTGCAGTTATCTGGGAAGTTATTTCTGTTTTGAATTTTTCTAGAGACTGATTGATCTGTTTTGTTACTTCCTGTGCTATGAGTTCAGGGTGTCCTGATACTTGATTGTCAAACATTTCCACCTTGTTCCCCCTAAAATTTGCTGTTCGTGAACTGGAAGTCTGTCTTTGTGCCTTGTTGAAGTGTTTTCTTATTTTTATTTTTGTTCTTGGGCTGCCCTAATTCATGGTTTAGTATTTCAATCTTCCTGATATAGCTGCTCTTTAGGTTTTGAGACTCTAATGACTCAGAGACACTCTTATTTTCATAATATCAGAAAGGACAACTTATTAAATTAATCAAAACCCTGTAGCACAATTGATACAATCAGCAACAGAATAGCATCAAGCACAGGTTAGAAATTGACCATTTGTGGTAGTTATTAATCTATCACCTTTAACCATGTGAATTAAATAAAAATTGAGGACCAGCCCAAAATATGTTTATAGTGAATAAACTCTTCAATATGGCAACTCTACCTACCATTCAGGAAGGGGCTTAGAAGGAGTAGGGTGGAGAGGAATAGATAGGTAAAAGAATAGGAGGCAGTTTCAAGTGAAGCCAGAGGGCACAGGAGGATCACACAAACTCTAGGAAACTGTTGAAGATAAGAAGGAAAGACAGAGTGCAAGAACAAAGACAAGAATAGAATAATTTAACAGAAATAGGGAAGCTACACATTGTACTCACTTTCCTTTGAAACTAATGACCATTGAGTGAAGAAAAAGAGAGAAGAAAAGAAAAAGAATGAAGAAATCTGAATTAGGACAGGAACAACAACAAAAAGAGAGATAAAGAACAACTTGGGGGAGCAAGAGATTGAGTGTGGAAAAGAAAAAAGAAAAAAAGGAAGAATTTGTGGAATGGGAAAAAATAAAATTGCAAAAATTAAAATTAAAAATAAGAGGAAAAGAAAGAAAAAGACATTTTGAAGAGCACTTTCAGGGTATATTTCAGCTGTCACAATAGACAATGTGGCAGCAATGTGCAGAACTAAGGCAATTAGTCTCAGCTAGCCAATGGCAGACCCCTGAGATTCAGGCTGAATTCTGGTTGCAAGGCCCAAGTTGGGCTTTCTGACCTCCTGCCAGGTTGAACTCTGCAATATTCTACTGCAGGTTCCCACTGCCCTTCCCCTGAAGATGGTCCAAGTACTGCTGGAAGGTGGTGATCCCCCCGACTTTTCAACTACAGAGGTCTGGTGTGCCTTTATTGCTGTTGTTCACCTCCATTGTATCTTGTGGAGCTGAGTAATATGGCCTTTATGACCACCTGTGTCTCTTCAGTGTGGATCCAGGTACCAGCACAGCCTGGAGGCCTGAGAGTGTGGGGAGGGGAGGTTGCAATGGTGTCCATGTGTCTGGATGGTGGGTGGTTCTCACCAGTCTGCTCTGATGGAGGCCCAGGGTACTAGAGGTGGTGGAGGAGGATGAGCCATGAGCTTCCCATGTGACTGGGAAGTGAGCAGTTCTCCCTATTCATTAATCAATAGATGCATCTACTTATTTCTCTTCCTGTTTGTGTTGAAGATTTTAATCTTCAAATAAATAAATAAATAAATGTCATTCCATTACTAATTTATATTTCCCTAGTCTTTTGAAACATTAAATTATTTTATGTCTGTATTGACCCATGTGCTTCTGTGTATTGCCTACTAATATTCAAAAAAGAATGTGTAAGCTGGTTTCCTGCAAGCCTTGCAAATATTTTCAGGGATATCAATTAGAGTTGCTGGGAAGGCAATAGAATGCACTTTAGCTAGCTATTATTTTTATAATCCCTGGGAATACCAACAAAATATCCTCAGTGGAGGCAGAAGTGATATATCTAAAAAAAAAAAACCAACAAAAAAAGCCAAAGCCCCAAAAACCCAAACTCCCCTGATTTCAGCCTTGTTCAAATCCCATTGCTGCTTCTGCATATTGTTCAGTAGCAATGGAACCAGGACACTCTGTCAGAACATTCAATTTGGTTTTTGTAAAATATCCAGTGCTTTCACAACTTTTCATGTGGGAAGAATTTAGCAGGCACAAGATGTACAAATCTGTCTCCTAAATCTCTGTTTTGTGAAAATTGGACACTGTTTACATGTGAGAATTAAGGGATTCTAGGAAATATAAAGTTTGAATTTACTAGGAGTTTTAAGTCAATGGAGGAGACAGACATTCACTAAACTAGCATAGAAAGAAATTTTACTTTACAAATGTGATCACTGTGGCCAAGGGTAGGGAATAGTGTATTGAAAGCATATAGTAGGGTTCCTTGACTGTTGAGAAAGTGGTGCTTGAGCTGAGATTTGGAAGATGACTGGGCATTGTGAAGGGGAATAAAAGTGCTTCAGGCAAAACAGATAACATTTTCAAAGGCCTAGAGTCAGGAAGGAGGGTGGTTGACAAGTATAAGGATTTAAAAGAATATTGTGATAACTGAAGTTTGAGAGTGAGAATAGTTATAGTAGTATTGAATGGTGCTGGAAAGGGTACCATAGCCAAGAAAAGCATTTTGGACTTCCTCCTAAGTGCCTAAGAAGTCTCGGCCTCAGGCTGAGTGGTTTGAAAAATTCTAGGTTAGTAAGGATAGATAGGAGAGGAAGCAATTACAGGTATTAAGGAATAAAATATAGTGTTCAGCCCAAGGAAATGCTTAACAAACCTTGGCTGACTTAGAGAAGTAACCAAATGGGAAAATAACACCAGTGTGTCTTACAAACAATGAAAAAGCAAAGATAAAGATATCTGGAGGGCATTTTGTGAAATTTGATGAACAAGATCAATAAATAAAATAAGAAAGTAACACACTACAGATTAGCAATGCGTAGGATCAAAAATATTTATATTAACTAAAAATCCCCAAATATACAAAGAGAACATCTAGAAAACACACTTACTATGTTAGTTCAGGTTATTCATTTTGATAATTTAAAATGTTCATTTGCTGGCTAATGAGATTTACCACTATTAATAAGGCAAACAGCTCTGTAGAAATCTATTAATTGAAATCATCAGGTTATGTAGAATCTTCCTTGGGTAAATGCTTGATGTCTACCAAATACATTGTTAACTGCTGTTTAATAAGCTTATTCGTATAAAGGAAATAATCTATCAAGCCTTAAGTTTACTTGTTAATGGGTTCTTGTTAAATATAGTAAGAGATCTGGAGTATGTTATTAACTGCAGTTCTTTAAGTCATACCCTGCTTGGGTTTCAGGGTGAATTTACAGATGAACAGAGGCTGACATAAGGGAACTATAATGTATTCATGGATTTTTTAGTCCTAGCAGAGCAGTACCCATAGATATCAACTGAAATGATCTAATTATGAGATAAATGACAAGGTAAGGCCCTAGAAAATCAAGCTTGGTAACAGAAGAAGGTTAAAAAAATAGAATGAGGTTCTAACTGCCAAGCGCACTGGATATGACAGGAGGATCAGCTTTGTCTGGGGTTAGCTCTGCTCTGAGTGTTCCTTTCAGAAGGCTGGAGAGGACTGAGGCTTTCTCAAAGTGTCCTGTGTTCTAAAAGTCTATTGGCTTAAACTATTCTTCAGTCCACAGTGTTCACAGGCACCCAGGCTTCCCAGTGTATTCTTTATTCTTCTTCCTGGGAAAATGTATATGCCATTTACTAGATTACTATGAGACACTGGACTTCTCAAGAGGATCTTGTGTCCACAGGTCTTACTAGACTCCACTATCACTAGAAATCCAAGAATTTCACTTTGAAGTGGTAGTTTATATTGACTTATAGGAAAAGGAGGCCTTTGGTCAATATGCTTTTCTAGGAAAAGTGGCATGGAACCAAGATTTTCACAAAAATAAGCTTCCCCAGAGAACATCTTATTTTATGGTCCTAGCTCACTGATAATAAAAGTGAGTCTTATTGACGGACAAGTAACTTTCTTCCCTACAAACACCAAGGAAGACAAAGTATGATAGGAACTGATTGTAACCTTTGCTTCCCTACTGAATATAAAAGAGGAAGAGTTAGGCTCAGCAAGATGCTGACTCAAGATGTTTTTGTTTCACTCAGTTGCTTTCCCTCATGCCCAATGTCCTTAACCCTTCCATAAAAGATAATTGTTCCATGAGGACTAAGGAATGGTCTTTCTGAACATGAAAGAGATAGTCCTCTGTTACAAAAAAAGGGCACACTTCTAATGTCCTTTTTTAATATATAAAAAGGAAAGACTTTAAAAAAAAAGATTTGTACCTTTGCAAATGACATTAAAAACCAAACCAAGTGCTTGCTTTAGCAGCACATATACTAAAAAACAAACCAAAAGGGAGCACTCTTAAGCTTGAGAAGTCAGAAAGGAATTTATTGGTGTAATCTGTAAACTTTTTTGTCTGTCCCATAGCTCAAAGTGCTATGGATGTCAGCATAAATGAATGACCTTTTATCAAAAGTTACCAGCACATAAATGTGATATTTAAAAGCACAGCGCAGAAAATGCCCTTCACAAACCACAAATTCTCCTCTTTATCAGCCACACAAGTTGAGGCAAACTTCTGGGCATACATGCAAATACATATAAAACCAAATGTGGTTACCTAAATTATTTATACTTTTACTTTGAAATGTCATTCAGGGATCCTTATGCTGGAGCTCCAAAGTGACTGGTAAGATATAAACAATTATTGCAGTTTTAAAAATTCTATAAATTCTAGTTTATTTTTATTCATCTTGTTTTATTCTTCTTGTTCTCTTTATTTACTTTAACTTTTTGCTTAATTCTTCAGCCCTTAAGTTTTTTTTTTTATAAAGAGTAACATCCTAGAGGCAGAAGGAGATGGCAGTGAAATAAGACAGTCTAGGGATCATCTTGTTGCAGGGGCAACAACTTGCATAAATACTCCCACACCAAATTACCTTCACAAGAGCCAAGGAAATCAGGTAAGAGACTATAGTGCCTACTTTTAATACAACAAAATGAAAAGACTATACTGAAGGCAGGAAGAGAAGTTACCCACATCACTTTGCTTCCCAATTTCAGCAGCCTGCTTGGGATGGAGAGAGAGTTAAGTTCAGGCTTTAGAATTGAAACTCAGTGTCCTCATGGAGAACCCCAGTGAAAAGCCCCCCCCCAAAAATCTGTGTTAGGAGATTAGGGTGAGGACAGCTGGCTGGGCAAGTGGGTGTGACCTGTCAGTCACAGAGATCCAAGACAAATGTACAGAAAAAAACCACTTTCCCGGCTCTGTACTGAGATCATCCAGAAAGTGCTATCTTTAGTTTGTGTGGCACAAGAGCAAGCAGGTTTGTTTTTGTTTTTTTTTTTAGTACTGGGGATTGAACTTGGGTCCTTGCACTTGCAAGGCACGCCACTGAACTGCTGAGCTAAATCCCCAGCCCTCAAGCAGGTTTTTGATAGGACAGCCTAGATCTGATGGCAGCCTGAGGAATGAGAGATACAAACACACTGACCATTAACCTCATGGCCATGGTGCTGTTTCTTTCACAGTTGCCTGCTCTTGCTCTGCAGGGTGTATTTCTTTTCCCACATTTAATTTGTCCACACTCTGTAGAGCATCCTTTTTTCCTATCTCTAATAAGTATAAAACCTCACTACCTTTTTTATGTGTTTTGACCAGTTCTTTGTACAGGACACAAAGACATTGTCCTAGAGCCCAGTGCAAGGCCAGCTGTGGTGATCCAGCAGAGAGTAGAGAGTAAAGGCCCTCTATTTATGATACAATTCACAGATACAGTTCCCTATCAGCTCCAGGACATGGCAGCAATTTGTATGCTGATGAGATAGAATCATGTTTTCACCTGCAACTTTTCTAACCTAGAGGGGCCTTCCTCCAGAAAATTGTGCGGGCACAGAATACACATTCTCCTGAGACAACATGGGCTCCAGCAGCTGACTGTGAAACCCAGATATAACCCAGGTTAACATCAGCCTAACTAGAAGAGTGACTGCCTTCACCAGGACTGTTCAAAACTTGGGTATCACTGCATGCTGCAAAGCCCCACCCATTGGGGACAGGATGTAGCAGTAAGAGCAAGACTTTGTCCCGACATTTAGTGCTGGGCTGGTTATACATAGAACTGATCAGGTCCTAACAAACCAGTCTTCAGGCCTGCCTGCAGATGGAGAGTCTACAATAGTTTCAGTGCCAGGGGAAAACACTAGGTCCTAATCTATTTAGACTTCTGTTCTAGATTACATCACCTTGGGCCATGATTCTACCCCAGCAACAGGAAATCCTTAGCAGTATGGAATTTGGTCCTAAAATAGGATTGAAGTAGTCTTAGTGTGTTGTGGTCTTAGAACAGTAATAGTGAACCTTTTAGAGACAAGTACCCAAATTGCAAACCAAAACCTACTTATTTATCACAAAGTGCCAACACTGCAATTAAATCTAAACACTGAAATTTCAGTTTAAAAAAACAATTCATACATTAACATCTTTTGTCTTTAAAGAAAAAACAAATAACACACTCCACCACTGCTTAGTGCATGATGCAGCTTGAGAGCACAGGAGGACATAGGAATAGCATAGGAGACTTGAGCTGGCCCTTCCACAGTGCTTTGCCCAGCACCAGATAGAATCCACAGTGCAAGAATACAGCCCGTAAGTGTATGAGTTATCTGGGTCTAGTGTGGTGCCAGACTACTCTTTCTAGGTACACTTCTGGTTCTTCCTAAACAGCATAGTAAGAGTGTATTTGGGACAATCCTATGCTGGAATTTTTAATACTGAAACAGTGATAACACAACATTAGGCTGGCAAAAACTGAACCTATGTGTACATGTATGGATGCCTACAAGGAATGTAGATAGATAGATAGATAGATAGATAGATAGATATTTAGATAGATAGAGAGATGAACCTAGGTGCCATCCAGTGAACCTATGTGTACATGTATGGATGCCTACAAGGAATGTAGATAGATAGATAGATAGATAGATATTTAGATAGATAGAGAGATGAACCTAGGTGCCATCCACTACTGTCATAGAAATGACTAAAGTCTCAGAAAGGAAAGCAGTTGGTTTAGAATTTCTGGAAAGAAATAATCAATGAAATACAGCTTAAGAAGACTGGAATAAACATTTAATCCTTCAATTCCCAGGTAATATTACACATCAAGGAACAAGAGTTTTCAGAGAGCCAAACTTCACCTAATAAATTGTTAAAAACTGATCACAGAGTAATCAGTATGAGAGCAAAAATTTAAAACAGCTGCTGTAAGAAAACTCAGTGAGCTTGAAGAAAACACCAGAAAAATGTTTCTGTACTCAACAGAGAAACTTAGGAAAGCAATTAAAATTAAAATTCTTGAACTGTAAAATACACTCTTAAGCTTAAATGTGTGATACAAGGTCTCATTCAGAATAGATCAGACAGTAGGAAGAATTAATGAACTGAAAGGCAATTTATTTGGAAATACAATTGGAGGAGAAAAAAGTATGAAGAAACTTATGGGAATGTTGGGACTACTAAAAGAGCAAATATATGGGGTTCAAGAAGGAATTGAGATGCCAAAAAGGTAGAAAGATTATCCAAAGAAATAACAATGGAAAGTTTCCCAAATCTAGAGAAGGATATCAAATACCCAGGTGTGGGAAGATCAAAAGGTACCAAATTTAAACTAACCATACCCACCCATGTTATAATGAAGCTCTCAAAAGTGAAAGAGAAAACATCTCAAGGCTTGAAGCAAAAAGATACAGATAATGGGTATCTCCTTCACCTCAAAGCCTCTCAGCACAGACTTAACCGTTCAGGAGGACAGGGACATGAGATTTGCACAGTACTGTAGGAAAACATCACAAGACACAGACACAATATCCAGCAAAGCTATCCTCTACGAAGGAGAGATAGACTGTCTCAGACAAACAACATGATATAATGTCTTACTAGATCTATTCTACACGTTATTTACACTAACAAAACACACGTGACTGATATGAAGTTATGTAAAGACAGCCTGGCCTTCCTCCAATGGAAGGTGGAGGTCCGGGACAGCCGCCATGCAGGGATCCCATCTCCTTGCTCTGGCCTGCCTCAAGCCAACCAGTGAGGACTGGTTAGCCATACAGGTGCCTCTGAAATAACCACATAGCACTGCCCCCCACCACCCGGCCTCCTGATTGTGCCAGTTCTTGGATCCACTCTGCAAAGGCTCATTTTTTTGAGCTCCAGAAGATAGAACAACTGCAATAAAGACACATCAGATTTCTATGGTTGGTAAGTTGGAGAGATCACCACACTCCATCAGAACTTTGAATATCTTCAGAGAAGGGGCAAAAGGCAACCTGTAGTAGAACCTTGCAGAGCCTTGCAGCCCAAACTTAGCCTGAATCTTAGGGGACGGCCATTGGCTAGCTGAGACTAAAGGACTTAGTTCTGCACATGGCTACGCACATTGTCTATTGTGACAGCAGAAATATAGTCTCAAAGAGGCCCTTCAAATCATTTTCCTTCTTCCTTTTCCTCATTTGACTCTGCAAATTCTTTATTTTTTCTCTCCTCTTTTTTCAACTCAATCTCTTGATCCCTTATATTATTCTTCATCTCCCTTTCTGTTCCTGCTCCTGCCCTAACTTGGATTTATTCTTTTATCATTTTTCTTCTTTATTTTCTTTTTTTCTCTCATTTTCCTTTACTCAAGGGTCAATAATTTCAAAGGAAAGTGAGCCCCTGTTACTGTTAAGTTGTTATATTCTTGTCCTTATTCTTTCACTCTGTCTTTCACTCTTGTCTTCAACAGTTTCCTAAAGTTTGTGTGGTCATCCTGTGTCCTCTACCTTCACTTGAGACTTTCTACAATTATTTCACCTATTTAAACCTCTCATCCTAACTCTGTCTAAGCCCCCATCCTAAATGGTAAAGATGCTATATTGAGGAGTTTATTCACTGTAAACATATTTTGGACTACTCCTTGACTTTGATATAATTCACATGGTTTAAAGGTGATAGATTAATGACTACAACAAATGGTCAATTTGTAAGTTGTGCTTGATCCTATTGTGTTGCTGATTGTATCAGTTGGGATAAAGGGTGGTGACTGATTTAATGAGTTCTCCTTTCTGATATTATGAAAATAAATGAGAATGTCTATGAGTCATTAGAGAATCAAAAGCTAAAGTGCAATTATATCAGGAAGATTTAAGTAATAATACAGGAATTAAACCAAGGACAACCCAAAATCAAAAATAAAAACATAGAAACTCTTAAGCAAGACACAGACACAGAGTTCCAGTACACCAATGGCAACCTGCAGGGCAAATAAGGTTGAAAAGTCTGACAGTGAACCACCAGGACACCCTGAACTCATAGCACAGGAAGTAACAAAACATGATTATCCTTACCTTTACATGATTATCTTGTTCTTATTTTCTCCCCATTCTCCTGTCCTCACTTCACTCCCTCCACCCTTCCCTATTTACATAGACTTTGTTTCCATTTTTTCCTTTTGTCATATTTTTTCTTTTCCCTTCTTTCTTTTCCCTTCTTTCTTTTCCCCTACCTTTCCCACTTCCACTACTTTTTTTTAGCCCATTTCTTCTTATTTCACGATATCAGTTATACAGTTGAACATTATTTACACTTTTAGTTTGCCAACCCTTATTTTGGGTAAAGCCATTTACTTTTTTTTTTCCATCTCTATAACATAATGCACTTTTTGTGTGTGTCAAAATACTATCTACTCACATTAAAGCTCATATTGAGATTGCTAAATGTTTGGCATGTTTTAATGATGTGAATTTGAAAATGTTCCTTCATAAAACACTGAAAGGCCCTGGTGTGTCTTCAGCTATCCCTGTCATTATGGCCTCCTCATTAGCTAACCAGTGAGCTGAAGTTCTTCCAGTTTTTACTTCATCAAAATAACCTCTCAGGATATCGTATGATAAATTCATTTAAGACAAGGTATATCTGTTTAATACATCTGGTAAAGTACTCATCCAGTGTGCATTTGCATTTTGTACAGGTAGAAAACTTCAGGAAAAAATTCAGACATTAGTCTCAGATTGCTTAATATTCTAGGAATAAGATGAAATATTTTCAAATTCTTGTATGTATAGAAGGTAAATGAATAATTGACCCATCCATTGTTTCTATAACTGTGTATATATATATGTAGGCTCTGACATGAGGAATAAAAATATAAATAGAAGAATATAGAAGATATTTTAAAAAGAAAAAATAAATTTGCATATAACTGGTTGCTCAATTTGGATTGCCTAGCTTCGTGTCTTTCTTGGTCCAGCTATGTATTTTCTCTATTATCCCAAACCCCAATCCTAATGTCCCAAGACCTTTCAGAATTAGACATTGAGATTTTTTAAAAGTAGAATTAAACACTAAGTCATAATGGCTGTAACAAAGTTGAAAGTCTAATGTTTACTTCCTGTTTCCCAGGTTGACCATCACTGCTTCCTAAATGACTGTAAATACGATTTTTTTCACATCAGTCAAAAAAGATACACCGTTAGTGCTATACCACTCTTCAAGTAGATTGTGTACATAGGGTGGGAGGTATAAATGCATTTACTGTCATTGTACAAAGGACAGTAAGGAACAAAGATGTACCATCATAGTAATTGAAGGGAAATTGTTAAGGATGACTGAGAATATGAAAATACTGGAGAACAGTTAAGTTCATTAACTCAGATCCTGGTCTTTATTCAACCCAGACTTGGTGAAATGTTTTCAAGGAGAAAGGTAATATATCATAACAAATGGTGCAATTCTCAAAAGTCTAGAATTCTGAGTTCTGCCTCCTATTAGTGGTCTGTCTTCAATAGTCTTTATCAAGGGAGGCACATGGCTTCCCAACACTCAGGTTTCTGCTAGGAGGTTGGGTCATGCACTCTATCCCTGTTCACAGCCTTTCAGAAAGAGATTCAGAGGAAACACTCCCCTGCCAAGCCCTTGACTGTGCCTTCATATGGAATAATCTAGGTTTCTACACAAGAATGTCACAAGATACAGATTTGAAAATGGGAGAACAAGCTGTTGGTGACATTCTTGCTGACCAGGCTTGTGCTCTGTTCAAACTTCCATGTTTATAAAGCTGCTGCTTCTTTTCTTTCCCTCTCACTTGGCCAACAGATGAATATGTTCTCCAACATACTTCTAAACTATATTAAAGAAAGTAAAACTCAAAATTTTTGGCTTTACACTTTAGATTCACTAACCATTCCATTTTTAGAAAGACACTTTGCAAAAGGTTATCACATGTTTTAAGCTAAAAATCTAATGTTTCTCAATTATTTTAATCCATCTATTCCAGATGTAAAACTCTTTGCTACACTAGAATGCTGCCCTATTCTAAGCTTAGCCATGGTGCAAAACATACTTGCAATCACCATGACTGCTTTCAAATCAGACTGCCAAAGTCTGTAAAGAATAATGCCTTAAAAATGTCATGAAACATCTCTATATATGCATATATACATTTATTCATATAAATATCTGTTTATTCATCCACTGGAGAAGAAACTGTTTGTTTCAAACAAATGTTTTCACTTTGTCCACAGTGAAAGTTTCTGTGAGACAAAGCCCTCAATTAAAAGAGCACACAGGTCCAGGTCACTGCCCTTATACCAAAAAGTCAAACTAAAAAAAAGATCAATCAGAAAGTTTAATCTGAATTAAATCATTCACTGAACTGAACAACCTCATTACAGCTTAGCAAAATTAAATGCAGAAAATACAGATATAAAAAATGAAAGCAAAAAGAATATCAAGTCTTAAGAGCCAAACATCCCCCTATCCATAACTCCTGGGAAAGAGGGTCAGAATAACATGAGTAATCCCCCACCTCTCATAATCCCTGTCTCAATGCTGCATTGAGAGCCTTTGTCTCCTGTTTGGTCTGTGGGTCTCACCAAGCACATGAAAGGAATTATATAAAGAGTGACTCCCTCTGCCTTTCTTCCAGATCATTTAGTGATAAAAATTCACAGCTGGTAAGAACTTTTGAAAGCCCTAATGGAGTAAAATATTAGCAAACTGATTGCTGTTAACAATAAAACATTTCTAACAGGCTGATTTAACATAGTAAGCAGTCTATATATTGAGAGAATTAATAAGCAATCATCTTTAAATTAAAACAATCAAGAGTTTTTCCTTATATTCTTATAATAAATAACTAGTTATCTAATATAGAAGTTATCTGTTTTCTTTTTCCCTGAGATATACTATTAAAGAGCTACCATACTATAACAATGCAAGAAAAATTAAATTGAAACATTTTCCCTATCTTTGTTGATTTTAAAAATGAGAACCAAGACTTGTCATGTAGAGGTACAAGATCCCAACAATGAATGTAACTGTACTGTATCCCTAAAATGTACCAATAAACTCAATTAAAGCTGAAAAAAACCCTAAACCCTTCATTTTAACCATTGACTGCTGAATAAGTAAGTAAGTTATCCATGCCTCAGCAACTTGCCTGTGAGAGGGGCTTAACAATGTTAAGGTGCACATGTAAGAACAAATACAAAGTCAAAATAAGAGGCTTGATTTTTCCTGTTCCAAGAGAGATTTTCCTTTCCTTCTTTTTAACTGAACATTTAATTTAGAAAATCATAATTATTTTCTGTTCTCTTTAAAATGTGCATGAATACTTTTGAAAACTAGACAGGCTTCTGTCACCTCTGTGCTATAACCCAGGAATGTCTTTCTCATGGACTTTGAGGCTAACATGTAAATATCATAAGTTAGCATCCTATCTTCCAGTTTCTGTGGACATCTTGATCAAATTGCAAAATTATCTTCTATCATAAAGTATGAGAAGTGTGTTTCCTCCCAGATAAAGCCAAGAGACACACACAAATGATAACCAAATTACCAGGTAAAGTAAGATGAACTATGTGTAACAAATGAGGTTATCAGACCTATTACTTGAGACCTGCTTACTGTTATTTTTGAAAACATGTACATAATGACTTATTTTCTTGTAGCAGGGATTGAACTCAGCATATGAGGCAGGTGTAGCACCACTGAACTAAATTCCTGGCCTTGTTTGGCTGTAATAGTGGGGTTTCTTTCTGTCTGCAATTTTTCACTGGATTGCTTGAGATTTGCATCACTTCTGTTTTAATGCTTATTGAAAAATAAAAGTCTTTTCTTCCCCTACTACCTTTATGGAGGTGATGATTCTTGTTTTGAAAAAGATTTTGTTTGGAATTATATCCCTCCAACATATGGAAAGAGGATGAATATGTGCTCCAAATGACAGTTTGGCCACAAAGGAGACTGAAAAAACATCCACAGAAAATTGAATTGAACATTTTGGCATTTTTTGAACTTAAGAATAATGAACCCAAGTAAATATTAGGTAAATATTATATTCTCAATAAATATCTATCTATTAATAGATATGCTACTTTAAGGATGATATTATTGGTAAATTTGTTAGGTTTTGTTTTATTTTGTTTTAATTGAACAATTATCCAGTATTATGAACCCCCATTAATTTTGTATGCCTATACTTAATGGAGATCATAAACTAGGTCATATATTGACAAGGAAGTGTGTGGTTTGTGTCTTTATTTTGTGCTTTTGTAACTGAATACTTGATACTGAGCAATTTATAAAGAAGGCAAATTTCTCTTTTTTTCCAGTTTTTAAAAATTAGTATGTATTTACAGGACATAATGATTACATTCTTTGTAGGGAGGTGGTACATGAATAACACATCTTATTTCAATTTCTCTTCCCTCCTCCTCTTTTATAGTCTCTCCATCTTTTGGTCCCCCTTCCTTATGCACAAGAACTATCTCCCTTTTTCCTGTAATCTACCTTTTATCTTGCTTGCTATGGTTTATATCTAAATGTCCCCTCAAATCCTGCTGCCCTCACCAATGGGGGTTTTTAGGAGGTGATTGGGTCACGAGGTGGTACTCATCATGGATTAGCCCCCTGATGAGTTTATAGCTAAATGTGATGTTGGAGGCAAAACCAGGTCAGAGGAGCTGAGTCGCTGAGGGGGTGGCCTGGAAGAGTGTATCTCTCCTCCTCTTTGCTTCCTGACTGCCATTCCCTGAGCAGTTGTCCTCTACTTTGTGCTTGGGCCATGCCATCCTGCCTTGGAGCCGGCCAGTGATGGACTGAAAACTTGACAAATGTGAACCAAATAAATCTTTCCTCCTTCAAATTTGGGTGTCAGATAATTTTACTCCATCAATGAAGAAAGTAATTTAAACACTTCTTATACACATTTTGGATTTCCAAGATTTAGCTATTATGAATTGTGCTGCTATAAACATGGACATGCATATAACACTGTAACATGATGTCTTTAACACTTTAAGGAAGACACCTAGAAGGGGAACAGCTGGGTTGAATGGAATTTCTAGTTTTAGTTTTTTGAAGAATCTTCATAGTGATTTTCACAGTATTTGTACTAATTTACATTCCTACCAACAGTGTAGAATTGTTTCTCCTCCCCTTTCTGCACATGCTTGCCAGCTGTTATTATTGATTTCTTGTTGATAGTAATTTTTTTGGAGGAAGTTGGAATTTCAGTGTTGTTTTAATTTTTTTCCATTGTGTTTATTGGTACTTTAAAAGTATACAGTACTGTTACATTTATCATTGGCACCTTTACATGACAGATCTTGGCTCTCAGTTTTCCCCCATATCCCTGCCCTCTCTTCATCCCCCACCCACTTCCTTATTTACAGAGACATTGTTTCCATTTTTTCCTTTTTCCATATTTTTTTATTTTCCCTTATTTCCTTTCCCCCATGTTTCCCATTTCCCCTACACCTTAGTTCTTTTCTGGGCTAGTCCTTTGTCTGAGGAGCAGCTGGTAAACATTTTTTCCAACATTGTAGGTTGTCTTTTAATTCTGTTGATGGTTTCTTTTGCAGTGCAGAAGTTTTTTAATAAGATGAGATCCAAGTTGTTGATTTTTGTGCTAGTTCCTGTGCTACTGAGAATTTGTTTATAAAGTCTTTTCCTATGCCAATGTCTTCAAGAGTTTTGCCTAACTTATCTTCCAGAAAATTTAATGACTCTTTTTAATATTTAGATCTTTAATCCACTTGGTGGATTAACTTAGTGCATGGTGAAAGATAAAGGTTCAGTTTTGATCTTTGGCTGGTTGAGATCCAGTTTTTCCAACACCATTTATTAAAGAGGCTATCTTTCCTCCAGTGAGGATGGTCAGCTCCTTAGTCAAAGATGAGCTAGCTGAGTACATCTGGATTTGTTTTTGTGTCTTCCACTCTGTTCCATTGATCTTCAGGTCTGTTTCTTTGCTAGTACCATGCTGTTTTTATCACACTGGCTTTGTAGTATAGTTTCAAATTGGGAATTGTTATAGCTGCTACCATGTCTCTGTTGCCTAGGATGGCTTTTGCTATTCTAGGTCTCTTCTAGTTCCAAATGAATTTTTGGATTATTTTTTCTAGTTCTGTGAAATATAGTGTTGGAATTTCAATCAGCATTGCATCGAATCTATATAGCAGTTTTGGTAGTATGGCCATTTTCACTATGTTGATTCTTCCTACCTAGGAGCAGGGGATATCTATCCATTTTCTTATGTCCTCTTCAATCTCTTTTTTTCAGAGTGCTGTAGTTTTTAGTGTAGAAGTCTTTTGCTTCTTTTGTTAGATTGATTCCTAGATGCTTCATTTTTTGGATGCTATTGTGAAATGAATTGCTTCCCTAATTTCTCTCTCAGTGAGTCTGTTATTTGTATAAAGGAAGGCTATTGATTTTTGAGTGTTGACTTTGTATCCAGCTACTCTACTGAATGTGTTAAGTCTAAAAGCCTTTTGGCAGAGTTTTTTTTGCGTCTTCTAAGTAGAGTATCATGTCATCAGCAAATAATGACAGTTTAAATTCTTTCTTTCCTATCTTTATTGCTTTAATTGGTTTTATCTAATTGCTGTGGCTAATGTTCCCCAAACTATATTTAAGAGGATTGGTAATAGTGGGCATCCTTGTTTTGTTCCCAATTTTAATGTGAGGTTTTCAGTTTTTGGCCATTTAATATGATGTTGTCTGTTAGTTTTTTATAGATAGCCTTTATGAAGTTGAGATAAAGACCATCTATTCCAATTTTCTGCAGGGTTTTTATCATGAATGGGTGTGGAATTTTGTCAAATGCTTTCTCTGCATGTATTGAGATGATCACTTGTCTTTGACTCTGTTAATATAATGTGTTGCATTTATTGATTTACACATGTTGAACTATCCTTGCATATCTGGAATAAAGCCAACTTGGTCAGGATGAATGATCTTCTTGATGATCCTCTGTATTCTATTTGCCAGTATCTTATTGAGGAGTTTTGCATCTATGTTCTTTAGGGAGATTGGCCTGTAGTTCTCTTTTTTTGGTTGGGTCTTTCCCTGGGTTTTGGAATCAAAGTAACAGTTGCTTCCAGGAATAAATTTGGAAGTATTGCTTCCCTTTCAATTTCATTGAAAAGTTTAAGGAGTAGTGGCAGTAGTTCTTCTGTAAATGTTTTATAGAATTCAGCAGTGAAGTCATCAGGGCCTAGGCTTTTCTTTGTTGGTACACTTTTAATTATGTTTTCAATTTCACCGATTGTAATTGGGGTGTTTAGAATTTTTATATCTTCTTTGTTCAGCTTTGGTAATTCCTAAATATCAAGATATCTGTCCATTTCTTCTGTGTTTTATTAGAGTACAGGTTTTTGAAGTAGGTATTGATGATCCTCTGGATTTCTGCTATATCTGTTTTGACTTCACATTTTTCATTCCTTATTGCATAGATCTGAGTCTTTTCTTTCCTTTTTTTGACAAGGCTGTCTAAAGGTTTATCAATTTTATTTATTCTCTCAACCAACTTTTCAATTCATTGAGTTTTTCTATCATTCTCTTATTGTCCATTACATTTATTTCTTCTCTGAGCTTTATAATTTCCTCCCTTTTATGAGCTTTGGATATTTCTTGCTCAAGATAAAAAATTTTGAAGAGCCTCTTTCAGGGTATATCTCTGCTGTCACAATAGACAGTGGGGGCAGCAATGTGCAGGACTAAGGCAATTAGCCTCAGCTAGCCAATGGCAGACCCCTGAGATTCAGGCTGAATTCTGGTTGCAAGGCCCAAGTTGAGCTCCCTGACCTACTGCAGGTTTGAACAATGCAAGTTTCAACAGCAGGTTCCATCTGCCCTTCCTCTGAGCTCCTGAGGGTGGAACTCTGCAAGGTTCTACTACAGGTTCCCACTGCCCTTCCCCTGAAGATAGTCCAAGTTCTGATGGAAGGTGGTGATCTCTCCATCTTACAACTCATGTGCCTTTATTGCTGTTGTTCACTTCTGTTCTATTTTCTGGAGCTCAGTAAAATTATGTCCACCTGTGCCTCTGCAGTGTGGATCCAGATAGTGGCACAGCCACGAGGCCCAACAGCATGGTGGGGTGTGTGTGAATTATGCACAGGTCCCTCTGTGGTTGGCAGTCCTCACCAGTCCACTCTGATGAAGGCCTGAGCACTGGTGAGCTCACCATGCAGCTGGATGGTCCTCACCAGTCTCAGTGTTGTTTTACTTTGAACTTTTTTAATGGCCAGTGATGTTGAACATTTTTTCATTTATTTATTGGCCACTTATACATGGCCTTCTGAGAAGTGTCTATTCATTTAAATTGCTTATTTTTAATTAGAACTTTTATTTTAGTGGTCTAATTTATTTGAATTCTTTATATATTCTAAGTATTAGCCCTCTGTCTGAGAAATATCTGGGAATTTTTTCCCCATCTTGTAGGTTGTTTCTTCACTTTGTTGGTTGTTACCGTTTTTGTGCAGAAATGTTTTAATTTCATATGCCCATTTGTTGATGCATGATGTTATTTCTTGTGCAACTAGGGTTCTGTTTAGAATTTTCTTTCCTATGCTTATGTCTTTAAGTGTTTTACCTCTTTTATATTCCAACATATTGTGTATGTTTTAACATTTAGATATTTTATCCATTTTGTTTTTTAGTTTAGTACATGGCAAGAAATAGGTGTCTAGAGTCAATTTTCTGCATGTGGATAGCCAGTTTTTCTAGCAGCATTTGCTAAAGAGGCTATCTTTCCTCTTGTGTGTTTTTTGGTTCCTTTGTCAAAGAGTATTTGGCTGAATATGCTCCATCAATCCATATATCTGTTTTGGGAAATTAATTTCTTATTGCTCTGGTAGATGTGATCCCCAAGATCTGACTGCATCTAGTGTGGGCCTTCACATCAGAAGGCAGAAGTTCAAGAGAGCACATGCAGTACAGAAAGGAAGGGACAGAACTCATTCTTTTGTCTGAGGTCTCCCCTACAATAGCTAACTCTTGGAAGAAACCTCATAACTTTATCACCCCTGCCAGATCCCACTTCTCAGTATTTCACTGGCAATTACTTCTCCATCACATGAACTTTCTGTCACATATTAGACTATAACACTTTACCTCCATTAGGTTTCAAAAGAATTTGGACATGAATGGCTTTAACCTGTTCTTTGGAAATTCATCATCTTTCTGTGGTCAAAATAATAGAGAAAATACTGAATACACTTGCTTTGTATCAGGTACTGTTAGTACTTTTATGCATTAACTTACAGTACTTAATTTCCAAAATTAAAGGTAGGTCATATTATCCCCATTTTAAAAATGGGTTGGGGAGCAGAGAGAAGTTAATTACTTAAGGAGATAGAATTTGTGAAATATGAGATGAGAATTCATTTTCTAGGCATTTGGCTCCTGCACCAATGACTTCAACAACAGTGAGGGATATGCACTGCTCCTGATTCTGTTCCTATAAAAGAAAGAGACACTGAATTTTCTTTTGGCATATTTCTGGCTTTGAGAACTAACAAAATTTCAGATTTTGAACTTTATAAAATTAATATTTTCTTTTCTAAGGTTACAATTCCTTAAGCAAGAGAAGTGAGGAATTAAGTACAAAGTCAGGGACACTAATGATTTATTGTCTTATAATTTGGTGTCATGTTGCCCAGGTATAAAATTCTTTTACAACTTTTTGGTTTACATCAAGAGAATGATCATCTGTCCAATATAGCTATAGTGATCTCTTATTTTATTCATAATATTTCAAAAAAGCAAAATAGCACATCCACAACACATAGAAGCACTTCTCTACAACAATTCTTTTACCACAATATTCAGCAGGATCCTTCACTCTAGGGTAAGTGTTAAATATTAAATTCAGTAGTCATTAGGGACTGAGTGTTATGAGAAGATGAAGAGGAATATCACACCTGATACCTCAGCTATAATCCAGGAGATACCAAAAACTTCTATCACTCTGAAAAGCGACTCTAGGAAAACTAAAGGAGCAGACAAGGGGGCAATAAGCTTTTCCCTGACAGAGAAAAAGCAAAACTCAGGTAGGAAATTTCAAGTCCAGACCTATATCTCATATACCTTTGGAGATCAAACATATAATCATATAATTCCTTTAGAGACACAGAAAGCCCAAAGCCAAAAAATTAATGTAAAACTGGTGTCATCCTTGGGGTCCTTACAAAAAGAAAATATAGGGCTATTCTGTACAAGAGCTCCCCAAATCTAGGCTCTAGAAGTTTTCAGAGGAAAAATAAGCCACATGGAGGACAAACTCACATTTAAAAATGATAAAACTCATGAGAGAAGCAACCCCACAAAATGCATGAATCACCAGGCTGAAGAAACATTAGCAAAATAAAGAAAGATAAATCTACACTTAGACACATAGCAAAACTGAAGAATGCCTAAGACCAAGGAAATTTAAAGTTTAAAACTCTCAAATATTTTGGAAAAGTGTTTCTTCTTTACATTAGTTGCATTATTCTTCATTTTAATATAGTATGAACATTAAATCACCACAGATGATATCACTGTAGAAACAATTACTTTGAGGGGCTGGGGATTTATCTCAGTGGTTCTGCTGCCTGCCTTGCAAGTGTCAGGTCTCAAGTTCAATCCCTGGTACAACCCCCGCAACACACCAAAACAAAAAAAAAAACCCAATTATTTGAAATCTTATTTCTTTTATGGACATTAAAGGAATTCTTTATGAAAAAAATTGGAGTACCCCTTCCTCTGTTACCATTACTCATTTCTGAGACTCATGAGGTTGAACTTGAAGGTTTTTAATTGCTATACAGAAATGTCTGTAGGTGTTCAAGTTCAGTTGTTACTTATGTCAGGGAAGTCTTGCTTATCAGGACAAAGATTTAGTGTGTTTTATACTTTGACAAAGCTTACAGATAAAATTTTAAAAATTTGTATTTCTTTCATTAACATCTCAGCTTACATCCAATAATTGACATTCTTATAAACACTAATATAATAGCTTATGTTTATATAAAATATTCACATTTCTATCTGTATTACTCATTGAGAACATGTTTATCAGGTGTTTGTCCTAGAAGCAGGTGGGGGGGAACTGAAGATAATGATTATACATTGAACTCATCATAGAAACATTGGTCTAAATCACCTATCAATGTTCTCTGTGGAGTGAGAGTGAGCATATAATAGAAAAAAGCAGAGCCATAGATAATAAGAAAGTGGTTACATTCAGGAGCAGGAGGGGAAAAAATCAAAGAAAAGGGGTCATATTTCACAGAGGAAAATGAGTATAAATTATTAAGGCTTTCAAGAAAGCCCAAATTATAGCATCAGGATAAGTTGAAGCCAGGGCCATTTAATTTGATGATTGGAAGGCCCATTGAAGACATTTATTAAAAATTTGAGACATTTACAAACAAGAAAAAAGTTAGTGGCAAGAAAATGGAAGGAATCAGTACAAACCATCTACATGAAATTTAGTAGCAAATAGAAAAGATGATGGCAGCTATGAGGAAAATGATGCACCATGCAGGGAGAAAGAGACTACTTTTGAAAGAATGGAGATAAAATTATATCAGTAAAAACTGATTACCCTAATTCAGAAGAGGGATCTGTGTTAGGTTTTTGTCACCTGTGATAAACTACTTGAAGTAACAATTTAAAAGAGCACAGGATTTATTTTGGCTCATGCTTTTGGTATACGGTCACTTGGCTCCATTCCTGAGGGACTGTGGCAAGGTAGAATATCACAGTGGGAGGTGGAGAGCAGAGTTGGAAAGCACAGAGAAGGGTAGGGGGAAAGGAGACTAGAGGAAGGGGCAGACACACACACACACACACACACACACACACACACACTCACATACATATCAGGGACACAGAGCCTTGAAAACACAACCTTCATGCCCCTGGTGACTTCCATCTTCCAATGGAGTTTCCTAATAGCCAGCTTAGTTATCCCATTGATGAGTTCAGCATGCTCAGGATTCAGTTGCCTTTCTAGGCCCTGTCTCTGGATATTGTGAAACACTACTGCATCGGATATCAGGTGTTCAGCACATGAATCTCTGGGGGACATTATGGACCTAAGACCTAATGGTATTTAGTGATACTTCCTGAGGTATTAGAATCTAAGATGAAGGCAGAGGGAGAATAATGAGATGAGACAGATCTTCATTAGGAAGGTTCTCCAGGACAATGAGGGACAATATGAGGAAAAGACAGAAGCTCCTATGAAAGGGGCTTCTGCCATAGCTTATGCTCTTGTGTGGAAATGGGGAGACATTGGGGGTTGCAGGGAACCAGTAAGATCTCACTGAAGAGAGATAATAATCTGGGGGTAGATCACTGCTGTGTACTTTTGCAGACCCTTGTTGCCACTGCATATTGCATAGTCATGCATGTATACTCCCATTATGTATATGCAATATATTATATATAATTTGTACCATACACATATACACGCACAGAACTAGAAAATACCAACACCAGCTAGAGGGAAAGATTCAAGCCCACTAAATTGACTAGCAGGGCTCTGTTCTACATTTAACTTTAGCAACTGAAAAGAAGGCCATGTTTTATTTAAAAAGCAAGAAAGTCTAAGGTGGAGAAAAGTTAGCCTGAACTATCTCACCCAAACAAAACAAAGCCAAGGAAAAGAATTGGAAAAGTGATTATATAGCAAGACAGTAAAATATGATATTTCTTTTTGTATAATCTTTGAAAAGTAGTGGTATGACTTTTCCATTTTCTTTTGCATAAAGGTAAGATCCTAAATTTAAAACATGTCTACAAAGTTCAGATACAAATGACCGGGTAAAGAAGAAAGAGGACCGGAGTCTATGGTTACATAAAAAATGAAATCTGGAAGAACCATGCAATGCCTGAAAGACTCATTTCACCCTGGAAGGCATCACATGCTCCAGTCCCTAAGTGACAGCAAAGATGTAGCATCTGCTAGCATTAGAGAGGATGTGTTTACAAGCAGTAGTGCATAAAATATGCAAATAGGCATCAATTAATAAAACAAATGATTGTGTAGGACAAATGTGATAATGCAGTTTGTTTTTAACATAACTATATTTTAAATTTAAAAAGCCAAAGTATATCAAACTGAATCCTTATTTAAAAAGTAAAATTTAATTTAAAACTTTCCATGAACAGAGTAATTTCTGGGCTATTGTCTGTTAATGTCAAGAGTCCTTACCATCTTGGGAGAGCTCTGCTTATGAGTGATAGGCAACAGTAACAGTTTGTTCCACGGTACATATATTTAAGTTTATTTGTTTGTTTTGTTAGTGGTTAATCAAACGCAAGTTTTTCAGTACAAACAAGTACTTTCCAGAAAAACCTGGGTTGTTTTCTAATAGTAGTGACACTTATTTTGTTCACATTTTGCTGGCTTCAAGCTGAGTATTTTATATCATACACATGAAAAGTGAAGGTGCAGCAACAGCTCATCTGTTGAGATAAAAAGATAAAATGCAATTTAACAAAATGTCCCACAAATTCAGTCATAATCTTTTAGCCCTGTTTGGTAACATTTTTGAAAAGTCTATGCATGTTAGCAAAACAAAACTCAGATTCTACAATGGCCCAGATTATCTTCATAATCATTGCTTTATTCATTCACTGACATTCTAACATTGTCCCCATTCCCGAATTATTATTATTATTATTGTTATTATTTTTTTGTACTGGGGATTGAACTTGGGTCCTTGCGCTTGCAAGGCAGGCCACCGAACCACTGAGCTAAATCCCCGGCCCCGTTTCTGAATTATTCACACACACACACACACACACGAGTTCTCAACAAAATATCGAAAGAGCAAACAACTGCAATGTCATCCAAGAGAAAAACCAATAGAATAAACAAGCACATCTTGCACTACCTTTCATTCTGGATAGGCTCTACAGAAAAAATAGGATTTCAGTTTTAAGAATAATCTGTGGTTATGGTGTTGGGAGTCTATTATTAAAAAAAGAGAAGATTATCTCTAAAGACATAAGCCTATATTCAAGCCCACATTCCTAGTCTATCAACAATAATTGCATACTAGGATTTTTGGACGCAACAAGAGTCACCTCCTTTGAGAAGCCATTTTTTGGTTTAGGCCCTTGGCATTTCATTTTTCTGTCTGTAATTTACTCAGATGCTGTTTTATCTTGAATTTACTGTTTTTACTGTTGTGCAAAGTCTAAGGTATTAGACAAGATAAGCTTATCCTATTTGTTCTTGTATGGGATATCCTCAAGACCACTCCCAGCTTCAGTGATTCATGTGGAAGTATCAAAGGACTGAGCACAGAGTGGTATTTATGTCTGTTCTTTATTAAAGCAAGAAAGATATGAAGTCTCAATGATTTAAATTTCTGAGGAACTTTTTATTTCTTAGTTAATTCTGTGATTCTGGATCCTTATGTATAAATTTTCCACAATCACTTGGCTATAATAACAAAAACACTTCAAGTTGGAAATGCTCCCATCATATTGTTTAGGAGGGAAAATGGATTCATCTCGACAGGTACCATGACCAAATATATTCAACTTCACTCATTGAATTCTTTTCATATAGTGTAAATTTGCATCACCAACAACTAAATACAATTTAATGTTAAAGGTTTAGTAAAATTTTCATAGAAATAAAGCTACAAATCAAAAAATTTAATTGAATTAAAACATATATAACAACAATTTTGCCTTTACTTCAAACTACTTCTAGTTTACATTATTTTAGACATTTGGGAAACTAATACTACCCACACCACATACAACCCAGAAAGGATTTGTTTTTTGGTTGCTGCTATTATTTTATTTTATTTTTATTATAATTAAAACTTTATTATGTTTAGTTTTAGGCATAATGTAAAGTTGCTCTGATTTTTTTCCTCATTTAGCATATTGGTACATTTTAGGTATACATTACAGTTACATTCATTATTGGAATTTTGTACCTTTACATGACAGGTCTTGGTTCTCATTTTTTCCCCTTGTCCCTGCCCTCCCTTCACCCCCCTTCTCCCCTCTCCATTTACACTTTATTTCCATTTTATCCTATTTTTTTCTTTTCCTTTATTACCTTTCCCCTACTTTTCCCACTTTCCCTACACTTTTAGCCCTTTTCTTCCTATTTCACATTGTCAATTATCTCATTAGGATCTTATGTACTACTATAGTTTTTCACACCAGAGAAACTATTCAGTATTTACACATGTGTGACTTATTTATTTCACTTAGGAGTATATCCTCAATATGTATCCATTTACTTATGAATGAATCTAATTTCTCATTCTTTATGGCTGAGTAGTATTCCATTTTATAGAAAAACTACATCTTTATCCAGTCCCTAACTGATGGGCAAATGGGCTGTTTCCAAGTTTTAGCTATTACAAACTGTGGCACTATAAACATAGGTGTGCATATATCACTGTGATATGATTCTTTTAATTCTTTTGGAAAGATACCCAGCAGAGGGATGGCTGGGTCAAATGGAACCTCCAGTCCCAGCTCTTTGAGGTATCTCCATATTGATTTCCATAGTGGTTGCACCAGTCTGCACTCCCACCAATATGACTATTCTCCCATATTCCTTCAAATCCTAATTCCTTATGTAGCAAGAAATATAATATACAAAATGAAAACCAAAATAAGAGAATAGAAACTATAGAAAGATGCCATCAATGTCAAAAATTTGTGGAGTTCCTACAAGACATATTTTAGATGGGACTATGGGAGAAAGAGATGAATCATTTCTTTTCTAATGTCCTTGCCAAAGAAGGCTACCAAAGCCCACGATGACTGCATAAGATTCTGGAAGGATCCTAACACTACCCAGTAAACTATTGAAAGTGACAAAAGAAGTATAATTCATCAGCAGCTATGGCAGACCTTTTTGGCTATTGGTCCACTCAAGATGAGTTGTCTAAGCCAAAATCTCTTGTCACATTTTTGCCTATATGTTCCTACCTACTTTTTGCCTCACAAAACATGGATAGGAACTCTTCACAGGAAAGAAAAGGCTCTTGACTCCAACTCTACTGACTGCTTGACTCCAGGGTCTTATTTCCTTGAGTCTCCACACCTCACCTATGTTGGTGTCTGGATTTCTGACTCAGAAAAGTAATGACGGTTAATGTAAAATTTAACATTCATTTTCCATATTCAGATATGGACATAAATTTCTTAATAAACTCATTTTATCCACTTATGGAAAAAAGTGACTTCTGTAAGGTTAAGTAATAAAAATTAAAAGTAACTAGATATGTAGTTGAGGTTACTCTGCAAGATCATAAATAATGAAAACTCAGGGAAAAACTAACTGAAAATATAGAACATGATTTTCAAATGTTTTAATTTGTTATTTTAACTAGTTTCAGTTGAGCATTGTGTTTATGAAACTAGATCAGTAATATAAAAATATATATTATAAAGAAATATAAAGATACATAATAGAAAGATAATATAAAGATATTATCCATCTACCTTAAATCATTTAAAGATGCAAATAGGAATATTTTAGTGGAAAGTTGAAAATTAATGGAAACAAAAAATTTAAAATTGATTATCGTAAAAAAGCAAATTATTGAAGTAGGAGACAAGTTCAAATTATAAAAGAAAAGAGTTATAGAGATTGAAGAAGGTAAAATATATTTTTAATTGAGATTCCAAGAGGGAAAAAATAGCATGCAAATGGGATGGTTACAATTATAGAAATAATAGTTTTCTTTTGGGTGAGGATCAATTTACTTGTAATACACCAAGAAAAAAAGAAGAGCAAAAATAGTGATATATTAACATCGCCATTTTTTTAGAAAAAAGACTAATTTAAGAATTCTTCAAATATTCAGAAGAAAATGTTAAAAGCAACATTCTGTACAAAGTAAGAGAAACCAGGTTGATCTTGAATTTATCTTCTAAAAATTCTAGGTATGTTACCACATTAGAGCATTATTTATATAGATATTACAGGGAAAGACTGAAGAAGTCTATATTCTTATGTCATATTTTTCCTCCTGAAGTGTGATCCTTTTCACTTAAGTGGAAACAATTCATTGTCTTTTATGAAAAGTAATTTGAAGCCTTCTGCACTAAAGTGAAATATAACTAACTCAAATAAAAAAGCAAGAATTGAGATGTCATAGTATAAGAGAAAAAACTGCATACAGAAATGGAACAATTATTTTGGAAAAATTCTGTTGAAAGTATGTTTCTCAATTTTTAGAGGCAAGTAGTGGTGAAGGGTGATTTAACATAATATTATCAACTAATTAAGAATAGTAATTAGAGCAAAACACATTTGTGCCTTATTTTATGAATAGTAAGTCAATGAGTATTATATGAAAATAGAATAAAACTTTAAAATCACTAGAAAAGTTGTAGAATAAATGTAAATATACATAAAAAGATAAGGAAAGGGAAAGACAGACACAGTAAGTATTGTTAAAAAGCATAAAAGATTAAAATAGTAAGAATAAAATATCAGTATGATTTAATGAAAATATCTAAAAATGTGTTATTTTAAAAAATTCTGATTGCATCAAAATACAAAATGCTATGTGCCAGGGCAATATTTAAAAATTATTCACAAAGGTTAAACATAAAAAGTTAAAAGATTTCTAAAAAACAAAATTTTAATTAATATCAGGAGCTTTAAAAACATGTTTTTCTGACCACAGCTGGAATCTACATTTAAATAATAAGAGATGCATATATAGATCTATGCACAAAGATATTTAATTTTCAGAGTTATTTTCAATGATGATCTGAAAAAAAGGTAAATCTTCTGGAAAGTGAAATAAACCACTATTTTTAATGGACTAATAGCCATTTAAAATAATGTTTCTAAATAATATTTTATGACATTTGAAAATGTCACTGCATAACATTAATGGAAAAAATTTAAAATTATATAAGCAATATTTAATGAAATTTCATGACTGCAAAGTACATGGGAAAAATTTACCGAAAATCAATGATTACTATTATATTGAGTTTAGAGTGTTTTTTAAATTAATTCTAGTCATTTGTTTTATGAATTTCCCATGGAATTTGGAAAGACATTTTTATAATCTTATTTTAAATGTATATATTATATACATTAGATAAATATGTACTTATTTTTAAAATAAATTTATTATATAAATATATACAGATTTTTATTTCTTTGTTTTAGAAATTATATACAGTCCTAAAATTCCTTTTAACTCAGAACATTTTGTCTGTTTAGCTCATTTTAAAAGTCTCCCATAGAATGTCCTGGAAATACTATTAAAATGCCCTTCTCCCCACTTACAACTGGAATTAAATAAATTAGTAAATATTTCATGTTTTATATTTATCATTTGTGACTAAGAATAAAGTAGAGTTCGAGTTGCATGATTCAACTCAAAGGGAGAGGAAATATTCTGTAAATTAAGCTTCCCAGAAGACATGTAAGACACATGGATTCCATCATGAGTGCAGTTTGGGATAAATTACAGTTTTCTTTCTGCATGAAGCAATTTTTCTCAAACTTAGCTTTTATAATGTTCATGAAATTCTTATTTTTTGTCCATTTAATAGCAAATTAGCAGTTGCATGGGATAATAAATTAACTTCTTATTTGTTCTTTCTTAAAGCAATTAAAAAATATCATGGTTTGGAAAATAAGTGGAACAGAGTGTTCTGCCTCTCTGAAGTAATTTTTATGTTATTGCATCTTTCCACTAATCACCATTATTTAATAGGATATCTTTATTTCTTTTTTTAAATTAATTTTATTGAGTTTATTGGTACATTTTAGGGATACAGTACAGTTACATTCATTGTTGGGATCATGTACCTTTACATGGCAAGTGTTGAAGGATATCTTTATTTCTATGAATGCATTTATATTAGTTATAGTGAAAACATTAGCAAACATAAACATTATGTCCTTAAGTTATTATGATGGAAATTAGTCCTCAGTATCAAAATTAAATGATTTTCAGACTGGAAGCCAGCCCTCTTGACTTCTACAGCCCCTCACCTGTTCTGGATTCTGCTTGAATTTAAAATCAGCTTCACAAGTTGTGTGGGCCTGATTCTAATTCATGACAAGACAAACTTCTCAAAACTAAAAATATGAGAAGCTGGGTGTCTTTTTCTTCTTCTTCTTTTTTTTTTTTTGGTACCGGGGACTGAACTTGGGTTCTTAGGCTTGCAAGGCAGGCCACTGAAACGCTGAGCTAAATCCGCCGTCCCTCGTTTTCTTCTTTTTATGATTCTGAACCACATTCTCAGCCCAGCCCTCTGCCACAGGAACAGGTGGTGATGGGGAGGGAGGTCGTTATGATCCATGTGGATGGGTTAAACTGACCAGAAGCATCCACTTAACACTTTTTCTTTTTGCTTTCATTTTTATAATGGAAAAAGGGGACTGTCAAATAAACAGCCCCAGGCTTCATGATTCTTTATTTCATTTTGTTTTGTAATTGTGTAATTTAAAAATATCTGTTTTTTTAAAAAAGAAAAGCACACAAAAATATCTTGTTAAGGGCTTAAGAAGGGCTTAGTGCATCTTTCAGGGGTCACTCTGCCATGGGGATAAAATAGCTGTTTAGCAAAAGGTTTTATTTAAAAAAAAATAAAAATAAATAAAAAAGCAATAAACTTCATTTTAACCTTGAAAAATATCAATCTATGCTTCCATGCCCATTGCAAATAAAAACTTGTTAAATCAACTGGGGAGTCATCTTTCTGCTGGATCTCAGCTAAAGGAAAAATTGAGTATTTCTTGCTCATTGACTGAAACTATCCAAACGTTACAGTTTCATGTCACTGTAAAAGAACCCCACTGTCGCGAGCCAGCGACGCAGAGCACTGTCCAGCAGTGCCTCAAACCTGAAAGAGCAGCGGGGTAGAGATGGAGCAGAGAGAAATGAAGGACGCCAACACAAGAGTCTGATCAAGGTGACGTTTATTGCAAGCAAGCATCAGCCTTTTAAAGGCACATCAACGGGAAACACCTGACTCCTACAGCTAACGTCAGATCTTTAACAGGAAGTACCTGACTCCTACAGATCTTTGGCTATCCGAGTTTCTCTCATGCAGGGTCAGAAACAAGTTTAACACGTGCAGTCTTTAAAGAGGAACAAATGTTATCTTTCAAAAAGCCAATGGGCCATGGCTGGCTTCCCACACCCCACTGATAATAATTTATTAGAAATAAGCTATATTTATCCTATGTGAAGAAATTTATGAGTTTGACAATTTTATAAGCCACAGAGGAATATCTGCACTTTTTGCTCATTTTTATTTTTTTATTATTGAGTTGCTGTAATTGTCAAATATATATGATATAAAATATATTCACTCTCCAAGTCTGACTTGATTTTTAAATTTTACTGTTTTACATTTTAATAAGAATGAATATGATTTTTTATTTTAATAAAGTCCAGCTTATTATTTTTTCTCTTATAATTAGTGATTTTATGCCCTGTGAATATCTTTTTGTTTTGTTTTGTTTTGATTTGAGACAAGGTCTCACAATGTAGTTCAGGCTGTCCTCAAACTCACTATGTAGCCCAGACAGGCCTTAAACTCATGGTAATCCTCCTGAGTGCTGCAATTACAGCTATGCACCACCACACCTGGAATGAATGTCTTATTTTTAAATGACTTCATAATAAAAGTATACCCCTAGGTTATGAAAATATGATGTCTCACAGTTCATAGCACTTTACTAAGTAACCATATTGATTTGCTGAATTGTTCACTGTTTTTGGAGATGGAGGTTGCTTTTGCTTTTTCACCAGAATGAGTAACACTATTAGGAATATTCTTTCATAGCTGTCTCTGACTGACATTTTTGTTTTAGTGAAATTGGGGATAGAACTCAGCACCTTATGCTTGCCAGTAGGCACAGCACCACTAGGCTACACTCCCACCTCTGACATTGTTCTGTTTTGTTTTGTTTTTTTGGACAAAATGTTATTAGTGAGTATACTGGATCAAAGGGTCTCTATCTCCATGTCTGTTACTAAACTGACTTTACCAATTTGTGCTTTTACGGTGTAAGAGAGCACCAACTCCAAAGTTTAAACATATTTTCATATATTTATTGAATTGTATGGTTCTTTTATGAATCAATTTTCCTTGTCTTTTAAATGTTTGGGGGAGGTTCATTAGAGGTTAACACATTTTTTTTTTGTGGTGATTTTTTTTTCAGATGCATCATTGATATTGGCTTTCAGAATTTTTTCAAATTAAAAAATATTTATTGATAATATCTCTTTTAAAAATGTTTGCTATCCCCAACTAATCATCCAAAATGCCAGCTGTAAACATAACAGCCAAAGTAACAACTTGATGCATCATTGATATTGGCTTTCAGAATTTTTTCAAATTAAAAAATATTTATTGATAATATCTCTTTTAAAAATGTTTGCTATCCCCAACTAATCATCCAAAATGCCAGCTGTAAACATAACAGCCGAAGAGTAACAACTGTGAGAGTAGCAGATTGTGACCAGGGGACACACCAAGCAAGAGTGTAGAGGGAGCCACAAGAGTGGAAGACAGGTGTGTGCTGTGAGACGACAGTGACAATCTGAGTAACCACACCTACACCTCAGCACTTTTAATGTTGTACTTAAGAAACCCCTGGGCCAGACACTAAAACACAGGAGTAGCCAAGCCTTTGTGAGCGTGCTCAGCATGTTGGTATGGAAACAGGAAGCACAGACGCTATGCAGTCATTTCACAATGATGGCTACCACTTCTAGGATGCCAAGAAATGTCTTCCTGGTCCCTGGATACATCATGTATTGTTTTTCCATGTTTTCCTTGACCCTGGATGACTGCAGTTACTGTTCCAAAATCCCCAGAGATATCCCTTAACAAAATAAAGAAACCATCTGAGCAGTAGCACTGGGTCTGCTGGAGAGCCGCTCCCTCTGTGTTGGTCTATGATGCTCTTGTGGGCGTTTCTGACAGGAATGGTTAATGTTAGGGAATTGATCATTTTAAAATATGCTGTGACGCCGCCTCACAGGCTGCATTCTCCTGGTACATCTTAGCTCCTAAAATGACCTTATGCCCTTATCTCTGTTCCCTCCCCCAAGGCCACAGTGGTCTGGAGAAGTTGAAACTTGTTTCTGCAGGCCTGGACCCATACAAAGCAACCTGGCCTGTGATAGGTTAAAAGTAGCACACTCCTCATAAATAAGAAATAGCCCAGCCCAAAACTGATAAAAGAACCTTCCTTTCTTTGTTCTTCTCTCCTTCTGCTTCTTCTTCCTCCTCTCTGTCTCTCTGCTCTTTCTCTCTGCTCTCTCTCTTCTCTCAACCCTTGATTAAAATCTCCAGTCAGACCTCTCGGTGTGTGTGTGGCCTAGTTGTTGAGTGTCACTATTCCCTTTCAGTTAAATTTTACCAATCCACTTGATAAGCCAGCATGAACTTAAGCCCCATGGCCACAGAGCTGATGTGGTGAGAGTGTGGATGTGTACATATGTGTTGCTCAGGGGCTGGAAAAAACCTCACTCTTTAACCCTTGCTCAGAATACTGGGGTCACTTCTGCTGGAGACTCCAGGTAAAGCTATAGTGTTCATAAATACTCAGTTCACCGAGGCTGACCCCTCCAGTGTCATAGGATGATGCAGCATCTGCAGAAGTACTATCTGCTGCCCCCCGCTGATGGGGGTGGAATGACTGATGCAAAGTAGGCAGGCGTGGACTTTAACATCGGCTAAGTGAGTCCTGAGTCTCTTGATACCTGTGCGTGTGATTTGCTGACAGTCATTCAATTCTATTCTCTCCAGGCTGTGGTAGCACTTCAGATGCTTCAGGGATGCATCTGTGATGAGCGGGCAGTTGTCCAGCTCAATCACCTCCAGCCATTTGTGCGTGCAGGCCCCAATCCCCAGGTGGTGGACACCATCGTCTGTGATGAGCTCACAGTCGGACAGACTCAACTCTTGAAGTTGAGGACGGTGTATGGGAAGTTGGATTAACATGCTATTGGTGACCTGAACACTTTCTTCCAGGTCCATCTTTTCAAGTTCAAGGCAATTCCTGGCCAAAGTAGTAAAACCCACATCTATTAGTTGAGAACATCTTACAATTTCTAATATTCTAAGCCACTGGCAGTTCTGACCTAGTGCATTCAGGATGGTGTCTCTGATGTTGGAGCAGCCAGAGGCATAGAGGGACTGCAACTTATGGCACCCTCTGCGTATAGTAATGAGACCTTCATCTGTGATTTTTAAGTGATCTGCAAGTTCAGAGTCACCAGCTCAGGACAATGTGCACCTATGTACTTGAGAGCTTCATCTTCTAGCTGTGTTCAGCCTTTTAAGAATAAGGCCTTCAGCCTCTGCAACCTCTCACAAGTGCTAAAATTCCATCCTTGGTTACTTGGTCACACCAGGAAATGTTCAGCTGCTCCAGCAGTGGACACCCCTCACTCCAAGATTTGACAGACATGTTTGTTATTGATGTACAAGAAGCCAAGTCAAGGTGCCTGAGATTGGAATAGAACTTGCTAAGGCTAGTACATGTAGCATCTGTTGTCTTTGTATACCCATTTAGATTCAGTACTTCAATGTTCCTACAGTTTTGTGCAAAACTAATGCATTGTCTCCTACTCCAAATCAACCATGAAGACTTAACTTTCATAAAAACCCTCCACATCATTTTGAAATATTCTTCACTACCCAGCCCTCAATATCCCTCTGGAAATCAAATAGATCAATTCACTGCCAGTTGCTGCCATCCAGACCAAGAATATTCCAGGCCCTAGAAACCTATGCACAGCGACATAAAGTAATGACATTGAGGAAAGAAAATATCTGTAATAGGAGTTCTTTGGGGAGTTTTTTTTTATTGATTATAGCTTCTTCGCTATTTGAGAACATGGTCGGCTTGAACCAGAAGAGCTTGGAGCCATTTTCCTCCACTTTTCCGACGTCTTGGAAGTGGGGCAGTGCTGCTGCTGATGTTGCCACTGCTCAACCAGTGGATTGCATTATGGGGCACTGCAGGGAGACCTTGGGGGCTGCAGTGGGCTGAGCACCCCTGGCTTTTAGAATTTTAAGTTTTTGTTACACAGGGTTATCAGGATATTCCTTTAAGATTTTTGCATTCCATTCCATTGCCGTAAAGGTATTTCCTAAAACTAAATCCAATATATTTATGGAAATAATTGTCATAGTTCCCCACTATCAATAGTCAATGCAGTCACCAAAGCAACATAAAGATGTATGCAGAGAGATATCAACAGAAAATAGCTTGTATACATGCCAACTTTTCCTGTTTACTTTACTGGATAACTTCAATGAGACTCTCACCTCAAGAAGTCTTGATCTTCCAAATTAAGGAGACCATATCACCTTTTTCCAGGAGCTACTTCTCTGTACTTCCAGTTGACCCCTGGAGAGGCTTGGGGGTCTTATGTAAGACTTCAGCTCCTGGAAAACATCTCAGCTCCTGGAAAGCTCCCTAGTCTCTGAGTGTTATGCTCAACTTGTCTACTTAGCTTGAAGTGAACAGAAGCATAGAACTCTAGTAACTCTGTCCAAAAATCTCTCTTTGAGAGTGTCACTTCTTCCTAATACTTTTGATGAGAGTGATGAATTAAAAGTTACTAGATTTATTTTTAATTTCAAACAGTTAAAATTCCTCACAGGTGACCCGCCTATCCTAGAATATTTATATATACAATCTCCTCAGCTTTGGAACCCAAATTGAAATTATGAAACTCAGCACAAAGTAATGTTTATCACTCTGCTATTAGTTCTTAAGACTAATCAAAATTTGCCCATGGTTCTGAGAGGGCCACCTTTTCCTGAAGCATGCTTTTATGAGTACTATAACAAAATAAAAATCTATTAGCAAAGAGGAAGTATGGGAATGATGTTTGATTAAGCCAAGAATGTGTGTCATAGTTCAGGTGTTAAGTGGTAGTTTTAAAATAAATATTTCTCTCAGACTGAACACAGAAGTCATGAGCTAAATTCTTAAATGTATGCAGCATCAGAGTTTTATCCCATGGACATAAAAAGGACTCTCCCATCCTATGTGTCTCTTTTTGTCTTTGTGCCTTCTGTGCCTTTTCCCCTTTGAACTTTTTAAAAACATTCCACAGTTTAAGATGTAGGAGGAAAAGCAAAATAAAAATGGAACAGAAGCTTTTGACAAGTTCTTAGTGCCTTTAATCAGCCATTCTTGTGTATTAGAGATCATAAAAAGGCAAGAGTAAAGCAATGTGTCCTTATTAGAAGCCAGGGACTGAAAGTAGAACAGGAATCCTAGAAATCAAATGTGGTGGGAAGCTCCTACTCTTCCAGATATATTCTCCACCCTTTCTTTTTCCTTAGGAAACTGACACCTACAGTTGGGCCCTCTTGGCCTCCGGTTGCTATATTGGTCTGCAAAAATGATTGGCACTGGCAGGAGATGAGGTTGAAGAAAGTAGATGAAGTGGAAGAAGTCAGGGAATTTACTCCCTACATCTCTTGCTGCTGAGAAGAAGATTGGTTATATTATTCTCCATAAGGTGACCTCTGACATTTGGGTCCTTTCGCATGACTACAACTCTTACCACCTTCTATCTATCCTGTCCTTTTGCTTAAGAGTAGCAGTGGCTCCCTGCTTTATCACTTGTCAGTCCCCGTACTGATGCTTAGGTCAGTATCTTACTTTCCAAATAAGAATTCTGCAATATAAGTGGAAAAAAATACATCAAGTTACAAGCAGGCTGAACTCTCATATAAGAACTTGATATTCATTAGACCTGATTAAGGGGGAAATTCTTGTGCATTTCCAGGAAAACTGAAGCATACTAAAGGGTGGGAGAAAGGAGAATATTCTGATAGAAAACAGATGTAGAAGGGATTGATAGGGTCACAGACAATGCACAGGATAACTGACCACCAGTATTGTACAAGCTTCTTTCCTGTTCTTTCTCCCAGTCTCCCTGTCTTAAACATTCTCTCATTGTATAATTTCATCCATTTTTCTCAAGGTTTCATCCATTACCTTAATGAAGAATAAGGTAAAAGTCTTCCCCCCCTTTAAAGACTTTATCAGTTACAAATACAAATGTATCAGCTAAGACCACCGAGAATTAATTTATTCTACTTTTATGCTCTCACAATATGGAACAACTCCTCTTTCCTTCCTATTTATCAGGTACCACTCATTCCACAATGCTCAACCTTCAAGGCATGTTTCTACTGCTTTTCTCCACCATTCCCAGATTAAAATCTGTCCCTAAAACTTTTGGACCTAGATTGTGAATCACGATGTATCGCCTCAAGTGTGCGTTAGTCTAGCTCCCCCAGCCTCATTTCCAACCTCTTCTTTTACTGACCTTTATGTTGTTCTTAGAATGCAGTCTATGCTTTATCTTATATTATTTATTCTAACAGAAAATAATTGCCAAGTAATTTTATATGTAAGGAAAAACGTCCTTATTTTTAGAATGTATGTGTACTATGTAGTACATTAATAAAATAGTACATTAATAAACTGTAGATGTTCTTGCTCTTTCAAAAAAACCCATACATGTTGAAGTTCCATTTCCTTCATAAATTATTTCCTTTCCCCAACTAAATAGTTTCCCTTTCTTCTGAAATTCTCTAATATTTAACTTTTGCTACTCATATACAACTTATATTTTATGATATACTATAATTGTCTTAGTTAACTTTCTCTTGTTGCTGAGCCAAAATACTCAACTCCCAAAGTTAAAAGAGGATAGGTTTATTTAGTTAACAGTTCACAGAGGTTTCAGTCCATAATTGCCTGGCTCCAAGGTAGGGTGGCAGAGGGGTAACAGTTCATGGTGGCATAAAACAGAAAATGCAACAAGGGACCTTAACAGCATCTTCCTGCTCCTTTTATCTCATTCAGTCTACTTAGTGCAGTAGCACTTATCCCCTAATCCTAGTGCTCTTGGGCCTAGCATTGCACCATGATTCACACACTCTAGATTCAGCCTCCTAAATAGCCCACCTAAGACTGCATGAGGGTTTGGGGGGACATCTAAACACAAGCCATAACAATAATCATGTGTGTACATGAATATAAACTGCAATATTTTTCAAAATAAAGAATTGGTTTAAAACAGAAAGATTGTATTTGTTTATCTGCTGTAGCACCTATTTTCAAAAATCATTTCCAGTTCAATTTCTGAATTGGATTCTATTGCGTTGAATTTTCTGACATGCAAAATTGTTTCTAAATCTAACTAAAGACTATGAAAAATCCAAAAGTTGAGCATATTTCCTTCTATATTTTTACACCAAATTCCATTTTTTTAATAATCTAGAAAACAAAGATAATGAGAATAGGTTCTCAAACAATATCCAACTTTGAAATATTAACAAGTCAATCAAGAGAAATAGACTGGCAAAATAGAATAAGAAGCAAAATCCAACAATATATTGTATACAAGAAACACACCTAGTGCAAAAAGAAGCCCATAGAATGAAAGTGAAAAGATAGAAAACAATTTTCCATGTGACAGGAGCCCAGAAAAAAACAGGGGTAGCAATCTTATTTGCAGAAAAAGTAAATTTCAAACCAAAACTGAATCTAGTATTATTGATGTAGAACAATACTGTATCATACCTCTATGAATGTAAAATATCTAGTACCTGCTTTATGATACATAGTAGGGACCGTGCTTTATCAGAGCTACATTTAATGATATTACTCTAGAATGTTCTCTTTCCAGATGATGATTAAGATGCTAATAGAAAAAATGGTGCCAGGTACCACAACAGCAACAGAACTTTGCTGTTGTCTGGATATTATTCTTTTCTTTGGTTTTTTTTT
>NW_022900921.1:37879162-37886254 GCF_012274545.1 Fukomys damarensis
AATAGTTTCTTTGGTGTGAAAAACTATAATAGTACACAGGATCCTAATGAGACAATTAATAATGTGAAATAGGAAGTAAAGGGCTAAAGGTGTAGGGAAAGTGGGAAGGGTGGGGCAAAGGTAATAAGGGAGAGGAAAAAATATGGGAAACTGAAAAAATGGAAATAAAGTGTTTGTAAATGGGGAGGGGGAGAGGGGGTGAAGGGAGGGCAGGGCCAAGGGGAAAAAATGAGAATCAAGACCTATTATGTAAAGGTACAGAATTCCAATGATGAATGTAAGTGTATTTGTATACCTAGATTGTACCAATAACCTCAATAAAAAGAAAAAAAAACCAACAACAACAAAAAATCCCAAGTCAATCCCTTTAAGAACAAGAGCTTGGTTCTATAGTTCAAGTAAAAAAGGGGTTTGGTTAAAAATACATTTTTTCCTCCTTGACAAATTAAGTTATTATGAACAAACATGTAGTATTTTGTTAGCAAAATGAAGCCACTTGAGCCTGAATTACAAATTTACTGATTGGCACATAAGTGGAGACTGAAAAACAAATGTTGTTTTGCAAGGATGTTTTGTTTTCATAAATACACCCACTCTTCTTGCGAAGAATGAATAATTGGGACCTAAGTTTCCACTCAAAAAAATTGAAAATCCTTCAGTTTGATCAATCTTCCAACATATTTTTCTAATTATTTGGGACAGCTGTATGAAAATATGTTCTTTGATTTGGATTTATTCTCTTAATAACTATCAACTGAGTATTAGCATTATAATTTAAGTAAGTTTTCATTATACTCTTCTATAAAGACACCAATGCCTTTTTTACATTTTGCAGAAGCCCCCTTTCCCTTGGGGATCATTCTCCATCCTAATTTTATTTGTAACCAGATGCAGTGAATCTCATAATTTTCTAGTTTTTTGTTTGTTTGTTTGCCTATCAAACCCATAGCCCATACCTCTGTTATCAGTTCTCAGTTTTCTTTGGGGATCCTCCTGTTTCATTCCCTCAGTTATTATGGTCTGCATAGGTGGGGCCAACTCCATTTTAAGCTAAAAATTAGATTTCTGATTCCTGCCTATGCCATCTGACTCCTTGTGCCCTTGGGTCACTGCACTCCTGCCTACGGTGTTTGGTTCACATAGGACTAATGAACCAAATTCAATTTATAAATACCAGCCCAGAAACTAGTGGGAAGTCTTAGAAAAAGGGTTTGTTTCTGATTAGGTTTGCTTAAAAAAATGGATATAGCATTACTAACATACCTGGGTTCAGAGATGCTTTTTTGGATTCAATTATGTAAGCCAATAATTTTATTCACCTAAGGAAAGTCTAAGTTAATAAATTCTTTTTAAAATTAAGTCTGATTGCACTGATTTTGTATCACTTGCAAATGGAAATATTTTTACCTGGTGTGCCATAGAGCATTATACACTCTTCACCTGCTTCCTCTCTGACCAAAGACCGGTATTACCTGGCCTTTCCCCATCTGCAGCTGTCATAACCCTCTCTTTTCCATGCCCTGTTATTAACTTTCACCCACAATTCATGTTTTGCAGATTCTAAGTGGCTTTAATTGCAATTCTAGAAACATGCAGCAGTCTGGGCTCAAAATGGTTCAAAAGCCCTACCCTACCACATGGCTACCTCATATTTATAGCCAGAGAAAAGGAAATAGTGACTCTATGAAAAATAGAAATGGGGCACAGAGACAGCCCAACTGGGTATGGCTTGCTTCTTCCTCATTTGAACATGGTTTGAATATTGACTGCTCATAATCTCTTGAGATTCAGTTATTATTGCAAGAATAGTGTATAGTCTGTTTACAAACTAGCTTATGTTGTAGTTCACTGTGAAGGGGCAAAGTTAAAATATGTACAGTGGGAGACTTAGACCAAAACAATCCAATTTAATAATAGTGAATATGTTGACCATATATTTATTGTCTCCTAAAAGTACAGACACATGTATGATACCCATAACATAAGCATATTCACAGGAAAAAAAGCAAAGAAGACTTGAAAGCTTGAATACATGGGAAAACCCACCATGAAATGGATTCCAAAAGGAACCAGAATTCAGTTCCATGTTGTACATCAATAAAATTTTCATTTTGTATTACTGATTTACCTGTAGAAAATCTTTATTTTTTTCTAGTAGAAATTGTAGAAAACTGCAAAAGGGCTTGAAATAAATAACTCTTTTTTGTCTGCCCGCTACCAAAGTGTAAATTTTCCAAGCTTCATTTTATTCATCAAGTCTGCTGCCAAGAGACTTTATACTGTTTCTCACTTTTATATCACTACTCATTCAGGATGAACAGACTGGTGATAATAATAGATCAGTCTCATTAATAAAACTTCTGCTATACTGCAATTTACATGAGCTTCATTATGAAAGTAATTGGCCACATTGAATTTACTGTGGGAGTCAGCTAATGTTAAATAGAAGAGTGCAGGGAGGTTTCGGAGAAAGGCCAGATGCAAGGTCACATCTGATACTGTAAAAAGAACTGAAACACAGTTTGAAACACAAAGCAAAAATCAACCTGGACACCCCAATAGGTCTTTATAAACGGACCCAGTCTAAAATTAAGCTTTACATTGTATATAAATAAATCTCTTCCTGGAAAGAAAAACCTAGTACTCCAGATTAAAAGAAGATGGTTTTCTGACTACGTCTCTGTCTGACATCATGACATAATAATCAAAAATGCAATTAGTGGTTTATTTTAATATGACCTTTTGTATCACTGTGTTCTAATCTTGCAGCCAAGGTAGTCATCAGAGGTTGAGAGTGCTGACAAGTGTTTCAGGTGCATCTCTCACATTCAGTTAATTTTAAAAACCCCTCTCTCTCTCTCTCTCTCTCTCTCTCTCTACTTCTTCCTTGTATCAGGAATCAAATCTAACTCAGGATCTGTACTATGTCACTGAGCTACATCCCCAGCCCTAAAAGCCTTTAATTTCATGTGCACTACCAAATGGAGTTTTTAAGTGAATAAGATCACTGGGACTCTATTCCAATACAATATTCCTGAGGGGTAGCAAGTGGTAAAGACTGTGACATTAGTATTCCTTCTTCCCCAATTATGTGACTGAAAAGTGACAAGAATCTTTAGAGTTCCATCCAATACAGACTAAGAAAAAAAGTTTGTAATCCTTTACTTGAAATTAGAAGTAAGGTTAAATGATGTATATTTTACTGTCATCTTGGAAAATGGAAACTGAAACACTGGCCTATACTGTATCGGGAATCTATAGATTGGTATATATCAGGAAGTCATGTATTAAGAAGGTCTAGGAGCTCTGATGGCTCCACAGGTGTGTGTGTGTGTGTGTGTGTGTGTGTGTGTGTGTGTGTGTGTGCATATACAAACACATTTCATTTAACCTTGACTAAAGATAACACTTTGTAGAAGGATTTCTCCTCCAGAAGTTTCAATTCTGTCCAGCCCCAGATCTTTGTTCAAGTTCTAACTTCTCTGTGGTCTTCCTTGATAAATCCAGCTCCCAAGCTTCCTCTTCTCTCAAAAGTGATTTCTGCTGACCACTATTGTCACAGATTTATTAAGTAGTATGACTTATTTGTGAAGTTATAAGATTTTTTCCAAGTGTAAAATAGTTTAAAGCTAGTTATGAAAACCAGATGCAGACAGAAGTATAAACTGGAGTCTGGAGTAACTGTGGATCATGGAGTTGGTAATAGTGATACAGAGGAGGATAGGATCCCAGAGACATGGATATTCAGAAGGAGGAAGAGCTGATGGAGGTGGAGGTATTCAAGCTTGTTGATGAGAAAGGCTCCTCTCCAACAGCCAAACTGCAGGGAGAGCCCTTGCATAGCAAACAAGATCTAGTGACAGATGCATCAGCACAGGGAAGTCAGGAAGGTGTGACTCAGGCTGTGACTAGGAGCCTCCCTCCAGGGATGCCCACATGTTCTTTTCATTGGGGATTCATCAGTCACCTGTGCTTGATACTTATGTCACTAAAGGATTAGTGAAATTCAATAGCAGGTATTTCTAAAATAACTTCCTTTAGGTAGCCTTAGAAAGAGAAAGGATGCCAAACTAGTGCTCACAATGAGATAATCCTTATCTACATTAGGGACATAAGTGCAATAATTGCAGTGAATCCAGTTATCTTTTCAATTTAAAGAAGGCACCCTCCATCCATGAACCATAAGAAAGAGAGAAACAAATTTTCTTAAAAGTTGCAGTTGATTTTAGATCAGTGATGTGTGCATTGAGCTGAACTAAAATAACCTAAAAAATGAAGTAGGCTAGCAACCATGTGATAGTTACTGCCTTTTATGGAAAGCATGCATAGATTCATGGAGATTTAGGTGTTGCTAAGAGTTACACAGGGACTAGGGATGCAGCTTAGTGGCAGAGTGCTTGTCTACTGTGTGTGAGGGTTAGAAAAACAAAGTACTTGGTAAAAGCCCAGCTTTCCTTAAAGGCAGCAGCAGACTTTCAATCTTGGATGCAAAGTAAATGCACCAAATGAGCTTTTAACCCTCACTAGGAGAACAGCCCCCTTTGATTCATTCAATCTGAATTTTCAGGCACAAAGAACAAGCACTCACAGAGAATAACCAGCAGAGTTGAGACCCAATGACATCTTAAAACTATGGATGGCTTTACCTGGTTAGGAAGGGGTCAACCATGAGCTTGGTCATCATAATTTCATAAAAATGGAATTTTTCATAGCACTGTATATATAAACCTTTTATAAACTTTAAGAGATCTATAATTGGTATAATTCAATAAGCAATTAGTAAAATAATCAGCAAATCCTTACAGTAGTCACAACTTTGAAGAAAAGTGGTGAAAGATAAACAATAGAGCCAAGAAACAGAACAATGAAATATTTTCAGAAATAAAAATGTCCTTAAATTTCTAAGCAGGGCCAATGGTTCATATTAACTCAGTTCACATTTAGGGTGCAACATGTTTTAAATGCCATACAATATAATGCCCACCAGTTTAAATTCTTGCTAGAGGCTACAAAAAGTACTAAGAACATTATATATTAAAATCAGTTCATATTATAGCTTTCTGAGAGAAAATATCCTCATTTTAAAGAGGAAGAAATGGCTCATAAAGATTGATTTTGTGTGATGTAATCTAGCCAGTAACTGAACTACATTTCAAATAGATTTTCTGACTGCTAACTGCCTCAAAAGCAATTGGATTCAGTTATCATAATCCATTGTAATCCAAGGCTCAAATAACATCCTTCTCAAAAATGAGGCATGACAGATATGAATGACTTTAAAAGATGTTTGAGTCTATTTTAATAATTTATACTTTAGGGCAAAAATCACTTAACTTTCCATTTGTCTGGAAATTTAGCCAGGATTAATTTCAGGCTTACTAGGTGGGCTGTTTAAATATTATTACTGCCAGTTTAAAACTTTCCTTTCTATAGGCAGCTTTCAGTCACAGATACAGTTTGCCAAGAATTCCCAGTGTTTTTGGAACTAGAAAGACTGAGACTTCAATTTTGGAGCCAATTCTTTCCACAAGACTAGTCTTCAAAACATTCTTCTTTTTCAAAATAGATGGGTACTGGTAACAAGCCAGACCATTCAAGAATCAACACAGATCTAAGGTAAAGGATAATACTTCAAAGTTTGGTGTAATTATTTCAATATGTTCTTGAAAGTGTTTATAGGCATTGAGAAAGCTCTGTAAATGACTGATTCCTTTCTGTTTATACAATGGAGCACTGAGGAACAAACTCCAGCTTAAAAAAGGTCACAGCAGAGAAGAAAAACAACTCCCTGCGAATAGCACTAGACCCCATCCCAAGAGCTCTGCCATTTAATTTAAAGTCTGGCTCACTCTAAGTTCTCATTCAAATACTGAGAGAAAACAAGCTGAACAAAATTTAAGCTTGAAGATTAGAGTAGGGCTCCCATGGAGCCTGAGAAGAAACCCTTTCCTATCCTGAAGATGGTCTTTTAAAAACCCCAATTTAGTTTTCTGATTTCTTGTTTAGCATATTAACTTACTCCTCATAATTTATTTCAGCTGTTTCTCCTGAAAATATGGGATTTGTAATTTGCTATGGATCTCAAAAAGCACAAGAAATGGTACATCATAGATTGCTGAATACAAAGTTAAAAAAATAGATTTTGCTTTCACTAGAAGAAAATTATGATTATTATATATTTGTCATTTTAAATAATAAATGAAATGTTTCTTTTTAATCATTTAAGTTCTAAAAATGTCATAGCTTTATACTCAAAATATATTACATATCCAAGTATTAATATATGAAGAATTTTTTCCAAATATGTGAATCGTAATTGGCATGAAATTTGAATTTCGTGTAATTTTGTCAGAATATGAGCACATTTCATATGAATCCAGCATCACTCACAATTTTCCTTTATTTTTATATCTTCATTCTTGACTTTAAAAAGACACAGAAATTTTGAATATTGCAATGATAATTTAAATGCCTCTATCACCTTGCTAATCTTTTAGGTTTAAGAAGATATTAGTACTTATTATCACTACTGAGATAAAACGTAATTCAGATTAGACTTTTGTGTTCTTCCATTAAAATTTGATCTCCACATTCTTACACATTATTTCTCTTTTAAAAATAGGAAATAAGTGAAATAAATAAGTCCCACATGTGTAAATACCGAATAGTTTCCCTGGTGTGAATATTCTGCAACAATGCATAAGATTCTAATAAGATTACTGACATTTAGAAATGGGAGGAAAGGAGCTAAAGATGTAGGGAAGGTGTGATACGTAGGGGAAGAACAAAAAGGGAAAAGAAAAAAATGTGAGAGAATGAAAAGATGAAAATAAAGTGTTTGTAGATGGGGAGGGGAGGAGGGGGTGAAGGGAGGGCAGAGGTAAGGGGAAAAAATGAGAATCAAGACTTGTCATGTAGAGGTACAAGATCCCAACAATGAATGTAACTGTACTGTATCCCTAAATGTACCAATAAACTCAATAAAAAAAAATAGGAAATAAGAAAGGAAAAAAATGTCATTTTTTGGACCAATACAAATGTAAGGAGAATTATAGAAATAACGATAGAAAAATAAAACATTTTCATGCACAT
>NW_022900921.1:37886292-37925694 GCF_012274545.1 Fukomys damarensis
AAAAATATAAGGGGAAAAAATGAGAATCAAGACTTGTCATGTAGAGGTACAAGATCCCAACAATGAATGTAACTGTACTGTATCCCTAAATGTACCAATAAACTCAATAAAAAAAAATAGGAAATAAGAAAGGAAAAAAATGTCATTTTTTGGACCAATACAAATGTAAGGAGAATTATAGAAATAACGATAGAAAAATAAAACATTTTCATGCACATATTCAGGCTAATATCCTTTCATTATAATATATATCCTTTCAATATATATATATATATTTGGTACTGGGGATTGAACTTGGGACCTGTGCTTGTGAGGCAGGTGGCAGCAGCACTAGCTAAGTCCCCAGCCCTCTTTATTATTTTGTAATGAAGAATGAACAACAAATTGTCTACCAGGAATATCTCTCCTATTAAAATGATTGGAGAAAGGAGCAGGATATCTGAAGCATCATACTAAAAACAAGTTGTCCCTACTCATATTACAGCTTACAAAAGTTTTTAAAAAGTCACTTCTTCATTTTTCTTATTTATCTTAGCTGAAGTTACTGTTGAAGTTACTGTTATAGTAGGATCATGGAGAAAAAGTGTCTACAGCTATGGTTTAATCCACAGAAACAAACCAATAACTCTTCATAGGATTACAGGGTAGGTCAGAGAAAAATGTCAAACTAATTCCAGCTCTGAATTATTCTACTTAACTGCTTATATTGACCCTGCAAACTTGTTTATTTTCATGGATGCCACCTATATCATAACTGAGTTAGAAAACAGCAACAGGAAGGTTGACAGCAGATTTGTAGTCCCCAGCACAAGCCAACTCAAACAACAATGGAACAAATGCTACCAGCTCCTGATCTAAGCTCCAATTCTTACAGCTCTAACCAGCGGTAGAGGCAGCAAATAAGAAACACATAGTCCTAATTCATTATTCTAACAAGAAATGTCCCCTAAAATTCTCGTGTGTCCAGAGGTGGGGATTTCAGAAAGTGCTTAGATCATGAGGTCTCTAACTTTATCAAGTGAATGAATCAACTGTTGAGCACATACTCAGATGATGAAAATAGGAGGTGGGGCCTAGTTGAAGGGAGTGGATTATGGGAGTTTTTTGGAGACAATATCTGGTCCCTGGCCCCTTCCTCTCGAGCTATTTTCTTTCTGCTCTCTGTTTCCTGGCTGCCATGAAGTAAGAGCCTCTCTTCTACCACACCTTCTTCTATGCTATTTCTTCCTTGCCATATGCCTGGAGCAATGGAGCCTTCCAACTATGGACTGAAACTTCTGAAACCATGAACTAAAACAAATCTTTTTTCCTTTAAGTTATTTGGGGAATAGGTTAGAACTAAATTTTACAGTGACTAACTTGTGTTTCACATTGGTAATCTTGGGCTGGTTGGTTTTGTTCTAAGAATATGAAAACCACTTGGCTGCCAGTATAATTGTGCAAAGAATTAAGTAACTTACTGTTATACTTGATAGACATAGGTACCATTTTAATTGTATTTTTAGATCTACTTTTCAGAAGAAGTGTATTTTATCAGATTGTTAAAAGTCTACTTATTTCTATATTGCTCTGTAAATTAAACATACTGCTGTATTATATTATCATTTAAATTTGTAGTTTTGCTCATCAGCCCTAAGCATGTTGGATTCAGTTTGAAATTTAAAAGTGGTGAAAATATTAAAGAACTCCTTGTTTCCTATGATATTGCTTCTTAAATACTTGGCACAAGTGGAATTTTTATTTTATTTTTATTTTCTCTTATTAAAAAGACTACTTGAGCTATTAATATGATATTTTAGGAGATATTATTATGAATAAATGCAATCTACTTAAATTCAAGACACATTTATTGAACACATTGTATGTGACAGAAATAGTTTAAATTTTTGCATATAGCAGAAAACAAACAATAATCCTGTCTTTCTGGAGTTTTATACTCTACAGGGGTTGTTACAACAAGATACATAAATATATTTCAAATTTATAATAAGTGTTTGAAGACAACAGGATGGGTTAAGAAGAGTACATGAGGTTGAAGTAAAATACATTTTATATATGGAGCTAAGGCAACACCTCTTTAGTAGAAATCTTTTTTTTTTTTTTTGAGACAGGGTCCCACTATGTAGTTGAGACTGCCCTGGAACTCACTATGTAGCCCAGACTGGTCTCAAACTCACAGTGATCCTCCTGCCTCAGCCTCCCAAGTGCTGGGATTACAGGCACGCACCACCATGCCTGGCTTAATAGAAATCATTAAATTGAAGTATGAAAAAAAAAAAAAGGCATACCAAATAGGTATGTGAAAGAGAAAATTCCAACAAAGGGAGGAATTAGTGCAAAGTTCTCCCAGAGTGAATGAAAATGTTTGGTGTTCAAGAAATAGTAGGGAGGCCAATCTGAGAGTGGAGTAGACAGAATAGAATGGAGTGAGGGGAGAGAGGACAGGAGAGCAGAGGGGAGTTGGGCATGTAAGAAGAATGACAGCAGATCATGTGAAGGCTTATAGTACAGAGTAAGAGCTATAGACATGAAATCATCTAAGCATTTGGTAAGAGTACTGACATCTGTCTCCTATTTTATATGCTCTATGAGAAATAGATTTCAAGGACAGAACATAGATGAATTTAGATACTATTACAGTCTTGGGTGTAAGAGGGGGCTGCTTTGAGCCAGCACAGCAGTGGTGAAGGTAGTGAGAAATAGTTAATAAGAAAATACTTTGAAGGGAGAACATTAAGAAAGGTTATACTGCTTGTAGGGAATAAAGAAAAAGATTTAAAAAATGACTCAAAGATTTTTTTTCCTGATAAACTGAAAGAATGGGTTTTTCAGATGCAAAAAAGTGAAGAAAACAGAAGAGCAAGTATAGCAAAAAGAAGTATAAGTTTGATTTAGGGGCAAATAAAATTTGAGATTACTTCTAATACTTCAAGAGTTGAAGTCAAATAAGAAGTTGACGATGCAAATCTGGCACTGAGCAGAGGATATTACCTAGAAGTACAAAATTTGAAATATCAGTATATAGATTACAATTGGTTTGGAAAGAGTAAAGGAGTGAGAGTGTGCATGGAGAAGATGAAAGGACTGAATCCAAGCATCTCGCATAGCTGAACTTGACTATGACCATATTGAGTCATAAGTACCATAACTGCCCTTAACTATCCCTGGCAAATTTACTCCACACAGTTTCCCAGCATACTACAGTAATTGAAACAATTAGAATGGTGTATGGAGCTTTGTTACTGCACCCCAATGCTGTCAGTTCCAGAAACATGCCTGACACCTTTGATATTAGCTGGCAATAAGCCAGATACATTACAGATTGGATGAAGTCACTTTTGTCTTGACCACTTTAAAAACCTCCTTCCTCTGATCCAAATTGTAGTGATCCACTGGTCTTGTTTCTACTTAGGACTATGCTTCTGTCAGTAGGTCCCCCCAAAATTGCACTTCATGCAATCCTGGATCTGCCTGCCTCTCTGATCTCATAGCACATTGTGGCCACTTCTCATGTATCAGTGTATATATTTCCCAAAATATCTTGTTATTCCACTCCTCAAAAAGGCAAAAGGTAGGGGGAGGAAGATCCAATTTTAATATGACTCAAACAAGAACAGTGAAAAATGCCCAGCTGCATGGGGAGCTTGCCAGCCCAATGGCCCTTTGTTGGAGCACTCTGGTGAGGACCACCAAGCTGCATGTGGAGATTGCCAGCACTCCAGGCCTTCATCAGAGCAGACTGGTGAGGACCACCAGGCTGCACAGGTCCCTCTGCAGTATTACCTCCCTCATCCCATGCTCTCAGGTCTTCTGCTATGTAAGTACATGGATCCACACTGCAGAGGCACTGGTGGTCATAAAGGCCATTTTACTGAGCTCTGGAAGATAAAATAGAGGTGAGAAACTGCAATAAAGGCACATCAGACCTCCATAGTTGATAAATTAGAGGGATCACCACCTTCCATCAGAACTTGGACTATCTTCAGGGGAAGGGTAGCAGGAACCTGTAGTAGAACCTTGCAGAGTTCAACACTGCAGGGGTCAAGGGAGCTCAACTTGGGCCTTGCAACCAGAATTCAGCCTGAGTCTCAGGGGTCTGCCATTGGCTAGCTGAGACTAATTGCCTTAGTTCTGCACATTGCTGCCCACATTGTCTATTGTGACAGCAGAGATATCACTTGAAAGGGGCTCTTCAAATTTTCCTCTTTTCCTCATACTTTTAATTTTTACTTTGAAAATTTTATTTTTTCCCATTCTTCAAATTCTTCCTTTTTCCTGCTCAGTCTCTTGCTCTCCCAAATTCTTCTTCTTCTCCCTTTTTGTTCCTGTTCTTGCCCTAATTGGATTTCTTCTTTATTTTTCATTTCTTTACTCTTTTTCCTTTTCTTCTCTTTTTCTAACTCAAGTGCCATTAGTTTCAAAGGGAAGTGAGTATAATTTATAGCTTCCCTACTACTATTAAGTTGTTCTATTCTTGTCTTTGTTCTTGCACTCTGTCTTTCCCTCTTGTCTTCAACAGTTTCCTAGAGTTTGTGTGATCATCCTGTATTCTCTGACTTCACTTAAACCTTCTCCTATTCTTCTACCTATCTATTCTTCTCCTACTAACTCCTTCTAAGTCCCCATCCTGAAGGGTGAAGTTGATATATGAAAGAGTTTATTCACTATAAACATATTTTGGGCTGGTCCTCGATTTTGATTTAATTCACATGGTTAAAGGTGATAGATTAATAACTACCAAAAGTGATCAATTTCTAAGCTGTGCTTGATTTTATTGTGTTGCTTATTGTATCAATTGTGCTAATGAGCTGTAATTGATTTAATGAGTTGTCCTTTCTGATATTATGAAAAGGAGAGTGTCTATAAGTCAATAGAGACTAAAAATCTAAAAAGCAGCTATATCAGGAAGATGAAAGTATTAACCCAGGAACTAAAGAAAGGACAGCCCAACAACAAAAATAAAAACGAGAAAACACTTAAACAAGGCACAAAGACAGACTTCTAGTTCACCAAGGGAAAATTCTAGGGGAAATGAGATGGAAAGTTATGACAATCAACCACCAGAATACCCTGAAATTGTAGCACAGGAAGTAACAAAGAAGATGAATGAGGCTCTAGAAAAATTCAAAACAGAAATAATTTCCCAGATAACTACAGAGATGGAGAGCACAATGAAAGCCATGATTAGAGACTCTAGAATAGAAACTGACAAAAAATAGATGACCTCAGGACCATGATAGAAGTCATGAATGCCCAGCATAGAAAAGAAATGGAAACCATGAATGCCCAATATAGGAAAGAAATGGAATCCATGAAACAGGTTTAAACAGATATGCAGAAGATTAAAAACTCTATCAAAGCAGGATGAACAAATGTGAAGATAGAATTTCATATATAGAAGATAGGATTGCAGTTAGTGACCATGAAAAGAGAGATCTCTTAAAAACAGTAAGGGATCATGAGAAATCAATTCAACAACTCCTAGATGGTGCAAAGAAGAATAACATAAGACTGATAGGAATTTATGAAGTACCAGGAGAAAATACAAATGCATAAAAAACCTGTTCACAGAACTAATGACAGAAAACTTCTTTAACAGAGGGAAAGAATTTGACATACAGATAATTGAGGAATATAGGATTCCAATTAGCCATGATTAAAAAAATCTACACTTAGACATATAATAGTCAAGATCCCAGAAACTTAACAGAAGAACAAAATACTGCAACCAGTTACAGAAAAGAAACAAATCCATGCAAAGGAAAGCCCATCAGAATCTCAGTAGACTTTTCAACACAAACCCTCAAGTCAAGAATAGCTTGCAGTGAGGTATTTCAAGTCCTAAGAGAAAACAACCTCCAACCTAGACTGATGTATCCTGCAAAACTCTCTTTAGAAATGGATGGGGAAATAAGTTATTTCCATGACAAAGAACATCTGAGAAACTTCATGAATACCAAACCAGCACTACAAACAATTCTAAACAATATCCTAGAAAAAGACAAGGAAGGTCACAACAGAGCAAATCAACTAGGCAAGGCAAAAAACTAAAAGAGGTGGGGATAAAAAAAGTGCCAACAACAGGAAAATAACATGACAATGATAATCCACTAAATATCAGTTATAACCATCAGTGTCAATGACCTCAATTCACCAATCAAAAGAAATAGACTGGCAGAATGTATTGAGGCAAAACCCAACAATATGTTGTATACAAGAAACACACCTAGTTTAAAAAGAAACTCAAAGACTGAAAGTGAAAGGATGGAAAACAGTTCTCCAAGTGACAAGTGCCTCGAAAACAGCAAGGGTAGCTATCTTATTTGCAGACAAAGTAAATTTCAAACCAAAACTGATTAAGAGAGACAAAGAAGGCCACTACAACCTTTTAAAGGGAACAATCCAAGAGGAAGAGATAACAATCATAAACATATATGCACCAAATATTAATGCCCCCACTATATAAAACAAATATTAAGGGACATGAAAAACCAAATAAGCACTAAAACAATTGTAAATACCCCACTATCACAAATAGACAGATTATCTAGACAAAAAAAAAAATCAACAATGGAATACTTGAACTGAACCAAGCTTTTGAACAAATGGACTTAAGAGCCATCTACAGTGCCCCCCCAATCAGAATATACATTCTTTTTGGTTGCACACAAAATGTCACAAAAATGTTTGTATAAAGACATATTTTTATACTACATGGGGACTCCACCTGCATGTCAGCAATAAAACTTACTTGTCTGGAAAAAAAGAAGTAAAAAAAAATTGGTAATTCTTCAGAACAAACTACATACTTACTCCTAGAACAGCTTTAAATAAATGCAAAGGAATCAAAGTTACCCCATGTATATTATCAGACCTTAATGCAATTAAGGTGGAGATAAGTAGCATAAGAAACTGTAAGAACTTCAGAAATGTGTAAATGGAACAACACTCTCCTGAACAATCAATGGGTCACAGAGGAAATTAAAGAAGAAATTAGACAGTTTTTACAAATAAGTGATAATCCCCATTCAGCATACAGGAATCTATGGGACATCATAAAAACAGTTCTATGCGGAAAATTCATAGCTGTGAATGCCCACATTAGGAAAACCAAGCAAGCTCAAATAACCTAGGGATGAATCTCAGGTTCCTAGAAAAAGAAGAGCAAGCAAAACACAAAGCTTATACAAGAGAGGAAATTATAAAGATCAGAGCAGAAATTAATGCAATGGAAACTAAGAGAATGATACAAAAAAGTCAATGAATTAAAGAGTTGTTTTTTTTGAAAGAAGAAACAAAATTGATAAACCTTTAGACAACCTTATCAAAAAAGGAAATGGCTCAAATTCATGCAATTATTAATGAAAAAACAAGTCACAATAGATCCAGCAGAAATCCAGAGGATCATCAATACCTACTTGAAGAACCTATACTCTAATATAATGGAAAACACAGAAGAAATGGATAGATTTCTTGAGACTTATGAATTACCAAAGGTGAATGAAGAAGATAAAAATATTCTAGGCACCTCAATTACAATTAGTGAAATTGAAAACATAATTAAAAGTTTACCAATGAAGAAAAGCCCAGGTCCTGATGACTTCATTGCTGAATTCTAAAGCTAGTTAGAGAAGAACTACTGCCACTACTCTAAACTTTTGAATGAAATAGAAAGGGAAGCAATACTTCCAAATTCATTCCTGGAAGAAGTGTTATTTTGATTCCCAAATCAGGGAAAGACCCAACCAAAAAAGAGAACTACAGGTCAATCTCCTTAAGGAACATAGATGCACAACTCTTCAATAAGATACTGGCAAACAGAATACAGAGGGTCATCAAGAAGATCATACACCCTGACCAAGTTGGATTAATCCCAGAGATGTAAGGATAGTTCAACATACATAAATCAATAAAATTAATACACTATGTTATCAGAATCAAAGCAAAAACCATATAACATCTCAATAGATGCAGAGAAAGCATTTGACAAAATTCCACACCGGTTCATAATAAAAACCCTGCAGAAAATTGGAATAGATCATCTTTATCTCAACTTGGTAAAGGCTATCTATGAAAAACCAACAGCCAACATCGTACTAAATGGCCAAAAACTGAAAACCTTCATGTTAAAATCAGGAACAAGAGAAGGATGTCCACTATCACCACTCCTGTTCAATATAGTTCTGGAAACATTAGCCTCAGCAATTAGACAAGAGAAAGAAATTAAAACAATAAAGGTAGAAAAGGAAGAAATTAAGCTGTCATTGTTTGCTGACAATATGACATTCTACACAGAAGACCCAACAACTCTGCCAAAAGACTTCTAGACTTAATTGACACTTTCAGTAGAGTAGCTGTATACAAAGTCAACACTCAAAAAAATCAATAGCCTTCTTGTACACAAATAAAAGACTCACTGAGAGAGAAATTAAGGAAATAATTCTTTCTATAACACTATCCCCCTCAAAATGAAGTATCTATGAATCAATCTAATGAAAGAAGCAAAAGACATCTACACTGAAAATTATAGCACTCTGAAAAAAGATTGAAGAGCATATAAGAAAATGGAAAGATATCCCCTGCTCCTGGGTAGGAAGAATCAATATAGTGAAAATGGCCATTCCACCAAAACAGCTATGAAGATTAAATGCAATCCTGATTAAAATTTCAATAGCATATTTCACAGAACTAGAGAAAATAATCCAAAAATTCAGTTGGAACCAGAAGAGATCTAGCATTACAAAAGTCATTCTAGGCAACAGAGACATGACAGGGGATATCAAAATCCCCAATTTGAAATTATACTACAAGCCACTGTGATAAAAATAGCATGGTACTGGCAAAAAGCCCCTTAACCCCCCCAAACAACAAAAAAACCTGAAGATCAATGGAATACGTTAGAAGATGCACAAATAACTCCAGATGTATTCAGCTACCTTATTTTTGACAAAGGAGCCAAAGATCCTTAGCGGAGGAAAGATAGCCTATTTAATAAATGGGGTTGGAAAAATTAGATTTCAACCTGTCAAAGATTAAAACTAGACCCTTATTTTTCACCATGCAGTAAAATAAAATCCAAGTGATTAAATATTTAAATATTAAAAAAGAAACATTAAACTTGCTGGAAGATAAGTTAGGCAGAACACTTGAAGACATTGGCATAGGAAAAGACCTTATGAACAAATCCTCAGAAGCACAGGAACTAGTACAAAGAATCAACAACTGGGATCTCATCTTATTAAAAAGTTCTTCCATTTGAAAGTAATCACCAATAGAGCTAAGAGCCCATCTACAATGTTGCAAAAAAATTTTACCAGCTGCTCCTCAGACATAGGAATATTTTCTAGAATATATAAAGAACTCAAGAAAATCAGGCCCCCAAAATATAAAGACTCAGTTCAAAAATGGGTATTTGAAATAGACATTTCCTAGACAAAGAAGTAAAAGCAGCAAATAAATATATGAAAAAATGTTCCACATTTCTCAGCTGTGATGCAGATGAAAACAACACTGAGTTCCATCTCACCTCAGAAAGAATGGCTGCTATCAAGATATCGACCAATAACAAATGTTGGCAGGACTGTGAGGAGAAAGAAAACCTTCTTCATTGTTGGTGGGAGTGCAGACTGGTGCAACCACTGTGGAAATCAATATGGAGACACCTCAAAGAAGTAGGACTAGAGTTTCTATTTTACCCAGCTATTCCTCTGCTGGGTATCTTTCCAGGAGAATTAAAAGAATCATACAATAGCGATATATGCACACCCATGTTTATAGCAGCACAGTTTTTAATAGCTAAAACTTGGGAATATCCCAATTGCACATCAGTTGGAGACTATATAAAGAAGATATGGATTTTCTATTAAATTGAATACTACTCAGCCATAAAGAATGAGAAACTAAGAGTCATTCATAGGAAAATGGATGCATATTGAGGCCATACTCTTAAGTGAAATAAATAAGTATACAAATATCAATACCAAATAGTTTCTCTGGTGTGAAAAATTAAATGTGTAAAAAAGATCCAAATTGTGTAACTGATAATGTGAAATAGGAAGAAAAGGGCTAAAGGTGTATGGGAAGTTGGAAGGCTAAGGGGAAAGGAAATAAGGGAAAAGAAAATATATGAGAAAAGGAAAAGATGGAAAGAAATCCAGGGGAGAAATGGGGGGGAGAGGAAGGGAGGGCAGAGAGGGCAGGGGTATGGGTAAAAAATGAGAACAAAAATCTGTCATGTAAAGGGACAAGATCTGAATGATAAATGCAAGTGTACTGTATACTTAAAAGTACCTATAAACTGAATGAAAAATAAAAACTAAAAGAACAAAAACTATGACTCAGTTTTGCTTCATAATGTTAGGGAGGTCATTTATACATGCACAAAATGTATACATGTCCTCTTAATTTCAGAAGAATCAGTGCTAATGAAACTGACATCTTGTTTGTTAGCTTGGTAAGCACCAGTGTTCTAGCTAATCTGAGTCTGAATGAAATCAGTTCAATCAATCCCTGGTACAAAAAAAAAAAAAAAAAAGAAAAGAAATTTCAAGCAAAAGTAGAGGTTTACTTCCTTTAAAGGGTATTGTGCCTTTGAATAATGTCCTATAGGCTAACTCAAAAACTCTTCCCAGACACTAGTATTTGGAAAATTTACAAGGCAGCTTTATATTAGTTTGCTCCTGATGAAGGCCCTTCATGGAAGCCTTAAACTGGGGTTTTAATCATTCAGCACACCAAGCATCCACCTTAAAATCAGGACAATTACTTATTTTTATCCAATTTTAGTAATCAAGATAATCTCAGTTGTCCCAAACTGTATGACTTGTAGTCACCTTCCACAATGAATAGGGATGACATATATAGCCAATAGAACATTGTGGAAGTATTGGAGTGTGACTGTGGAAGATAGGTCATGAAAGACATTAAAACACTTATCTTGCTCTCTCTTAAATTACTCAGTTAGGGAAAAACAGGTTCCATGTTTCCAGAACAATAAAGGAGAAAATCATTTGGCTAAATCCTGATGCCTCCAGCTAACAGCCAGCAAGGAATGGAGCCTACCTAGTAGTAGTCTTGAACACAGGCCTCTGGTTCCATTCAGACAACAACCTTGGCCAAATTGTGATTGAAACTACCTCAAAGTTCCTTAACCATAGCCACCCACTAATCTGTCCCCAGATTCCTGATTCACAGAAACCTTTATAAATAAAAAATTGGTTATTGTGATAGGAGTATAAATTATGGGCTAATAGACCTTACTCCTCACCCAGGCTATTCACATTTGATTTAGTTAACTTATGAGAGGATAGAATTTAGAATAGCAGTTCTCAACCATGGTGCATGGTGACATTTCTTAGAAAGCTTAAGAAATATTCATGCTTGGTTTCCACTCCCAAAGCTCTGAAGTTAATTAATCCTAGATGTGGCCTGGGCATCAGAACTGAATGTTACTACCAAGATTATGGTGTCCAAACAATGTATCATCTAATTTTAGATGAGATATGTAGCCAATATGACTTATCAGATATTTATTTTTTTCTAATACAAGAAGCACAGAAGTTTTCTACGAGTCAGAGTGTTCTAGATATACACTCTCTGCAAAAAAGATTCAACAGTGAAAAATATATTATTTGTCATTTGCTGGTAATCTTATTAAAGTAAATTAAAATACAGACCTGTTCTGAGGAATACCTGAGAAGGCAAAGTGAGGTCTCATAAGTGACTGAAACTTTGTTTGACATACACACAGAAACAAACATTAATTTGACTAGTTCTTGTAAATGCCTATATTAAAGGTAAGATTTAGAACCAATCACAAGCAACCAAGAAACATAAATATATAATTAGGGACTTTCCAATGAGATAGATCAAAGAAAGCAATGGTATAATGCTAACCAATGAAACATTTTCTTTATCGCTTCTCTGTCCTGTAAAATCTTCCCCTTGTATTCCCTTTTCTTTGGTAGACTCCTGAACCATTTCTGGAGCCACATTAATGAATCAGTGTTTATTCAAAAAGCGCATTAAAATTTTATCATGTTTTGATTTATTTTTTAACAGTCCATGAAGAACAAATAAAGATATGGCAGAAGGTAAGAGGAAAACCAGATAGATATAGGGTCCTCTCCACTTGACCTCAGTCTGTCTACGACTTACCATATGCTCCACATACAGTTCCAGATAAATGAATCTATTTTATTTGTTTCACCTCAAACTCCTATTGCAGTCAGTCTTCCATGTGCTCCCACATGCATACATATGGTAACTAGTTAGGATACTTTCAGCAACAAGTAAAAATAAAACCCAACCCAAGTAGCTTAAAAATAAGGCAAATGTGTTCTCTCACAGATAGATATTCAGTAGGACAATAGCCCAGCCTTGGTTAATTAAATGATCCAATAACATTAGACACTGCTTAATTCTATCTCTACTATACTCAGATGTCTGAAGCCTCAAATCTTTCCTTAATGGATGGAAAATTGCCTTAGCTTGAGGTATAAAGAGGAAAGAGCAGAAGAGAGAACTTCTCTCTCAATGTATCCTCTTCTATTAAAAAAATTAAAAATACACCCATATGTCTTGCCACACATCTCACTGGTTGTGTATAAACTCCGATCAATCAGCAGGAAAGAAGAAAAAACATGACCTCTCAAACTAGATAGTATTCACTCTACTGAGCTAAAGATAAGGTCACATAAACACAATACAAGCACTATTTCTTTATATTATCAATGTGAATTAGAATACTTTCAACTGAGTAAATGTAACAAAAATATGTCAATTAGCAATTGTCGCAGTAATGATCTCACACTCAGACACACACACACACATGTATGCACAATCTCAGTGGCATAGCATATTTCCCAGTAATCTGCAGGTTAGCATGAAAGGCTTGAGTTTGCTAATCTCAGCTGAGCTCACTCACACATCTGGCGGCCAACTAATCTAGTCTGGTGGTCAGGTGCTGCCTCAAACTAGAGTCCAGCTGGACTCTACTCTTCACTGAAGATTGGACAAAGGTCCTACTCCACATAGATCTTTTCTGGGGGTGCCAGTTGTGTTACCCTGGGAGAGATTTCTCATGGCAGTGCAGAAGCATGAGAAGGCATGTAGAAACATGGTATCTTCTAGATTCTAGATTCTGGACTGACACACACCTAGCTCCACTGGACAAAGTAAGTTTATGAACTCTCCCAAATTCAACACATTAGGAAGAACACACTGCTACTAATGAGAACTGCAGTCACATGGCAAACAGTTTAGGAATAAGGGGAGGTAAAGAATGGAGGATATATTTCTATGTACTGCAGATACTACATCTGGCTCTGTTAACCAAAATTTCAACTCTTGAAAAAGTATTGAAGTCTCAAAGAATTCATAAAGTCTAAGGATTAGCCTTAGAAAATATATATCTGAAAAATTAAGAATCTAAAAACACAACAATCTTTTTAGCAGCAATAATCTTCCAAGATACTGTCACCACTGCACATTGTGTCTCTGACACACTTTTGAAGAAACCCAGAAATCTTTCTCTTTACTTATTCAAGATTTAAAATACTTGGGGGTCGGAGATTTAGCTCAGTGGTGCTTCCACCTGCCTTGCAAGCACAAGGGCCTGAGTTCGATCCCGGCACCCCTGCCCAAAAAAAGATTTAAAATACTTGGTGGGGCATCCAGTCCACTGAGGTTGTTAGGTCTTATGTAACCATCATGATCAAGGTCAGGGAAAGAGAGGCTGTACATTGCCTTTTCATGTTTGGAGGTAGGCAAAATTAGGGACAGGTAATAAAAAAAATGGGAATAGGCTTAGATACTATGGAGAGACAGTGATACAATGTTAAATTCCTGCACTAAACTGCAATGTGATACAGAGTTTTTGAATAATGGAACTGCTTTTGATTATAACATCAGGTGGTCATTTACAGTGAGACCTATTTTCTACTCAGTAACAGGCCAATATTTTGATTATTCATATAAGGTATCTGAGGCCTAGCCACCATGATTAACAATGCAATTAAAACTGCAGTTTCTTTTAGATTATAGAAGAAAGAGATCTATTAGTCATACAAACATGTTTTTAATTGTTTTGTTTTGCTGAATAGACTTAAGGAAATTAAATATGCTCCCAATTTTCTACTATTTAAATAATGTAAATGTAAGTGTTGTATGGCTAGCTCATGTTCAAGAATGATCAGGAAAAAACATTGGGGCTCAAAATGTACTAACTGCAAGGAATGCTTTTGTGGTGCGGTAGCTAATGTGAGAGGGCTTCAATTCTACTCATGGATTTAGGAGATCTATATATTCAAATTATTATATCTCAGTAATGTAATTGTACTCAAGGGCAACAACTGTAACATCAGATTTGGTCATGAGATTAATGAGGTTTTTTCTTTCTAATTTTCTTTGGGTATTGTAGCAATGACAAATATGGACACTAAAGAGAACAGGTTTAATAGGTAGCTGATTTTACTAAAAATTTATACTAAATCCAATCTGTATGAAAACAGTCATTGGTTTAGTAAAGAGAAGTAGAGAGGAAATAGAAAGGAAAAGGTAGGAAGAGAAAGAGAGAGAAGCAGAAGACACCACCTATGGATCACCTCCCACTATTTTTGTTCCAAATGTTATTCATACCTTATTTACATTGTAAGATTTTGTAGTATCTGTGAACAGCAGACCAAGCATGTCCTCTTAAATATTCTGTCAGGAAATTTCAGGTTACGATTATTAGGTGAAACATGATGACACCAATCTGTTCATAGAGTTGTATCTCAGGCTCCTGAGCATAATGATTCTTTTCTCTGTTTTTCTTTCCTTTGGGGAGAAAACACTGTAGGCAGAGTAAGGATGCCCTTCATCACAGATGCTCACGCAAATAAACCAACAGAAGTGAAGAGACAAGAGTGCAAAGTGGCACACTCTCCTTCAGGCTACGACGTCTCATCATTCTAGCGGTTGTAGTTTTGCTTTTGTTACTTTATAGATGAAAGGTCTCTGAGTAAGTTCTTTCATGCTTCAGTTGCTCCCAAGAATATCCAGCAGAGCTTCTCTTCTTTCCTTCACAGACTCTTCTACTAGATGGAGTAAACTCCATACTGAAGACAATAGACTCCTGCATTTTAAGATATATCACGAAGGGGTTACCATAAAATGCCCTAAAAGGCCATACCATAAAAAGAGAAGAGAATAATGAGGCAAGTTAATTCTGTTCAGTTGTGTGATTTGATCAAGTCAACCACAGTTTGGAGTTTCATCAGTGAAGCAAATGGCTTCCTAATTTAGGCTGTTTTAAAATTTCTCCATTAAATATATATGTTTGTGCATATATACATGTAGATAGGCTATCTAGCTCTAATTAGATCTAAAACAAGAGTGGAAAAATAGCTGAAATGTCCAAAATTTATGCTCAATAAACTACAGTAATTAAATTGTCTGAATAGGTCCTTGCCTAAAAAGCTTTCTATTAAAAATGATGTACCCTTTCTTTACTTGAAATAACCCACAGGCTCCAAGTAACTAGTAGCAGGGTCATTCCTTATCTATTTTTGACAGAAACTGGGCAGATATGAAATCATTTTACTTCTATATTGGACATTAACAATGAAGTGTTTTAGTCCTCAATTTCATTGGTGCTAAAAAAGTACAATTTTAAAGGAAAAGGAAAAAGAAAGCTTTTTTAAATTCTAGAAAATAATGAGATAAATATAAACTTCTTTACTTTCTTGTTGTTTTGTGCTTAGAGCTTCAAAAGAATCTTTGTCATCACGCTCTTCCTTAATTTATTCCAGTAAATGTTCCTACAAGATTCAAATTTACTCAATTATTTGCATGCTTTACCTCTATTATTCAAATTCCTGCCAAATTCCAAGTTAATTCTATTCAGCATTATTTTCTATAGTCAAACAATGAAAGAATATTGTCTAAATGCTAATCTGCTGTTTATTCATTTCCCTCATACAGCTCCAGTCGCCCAGAGTTTGACATTTCAATAAATCCTTGAAAAGGATTATAATGCTGCCTTGCTATATATTTTGATTTCTCCCCCCAAAATTAAGAAACTTTCTCACCTGTAACCCTTTAAAAAATTAGAAACAATCTTATCATTCTTCTCCTAGAAAACAGGCTTTGAATATGGAATTAATTACAAGCATCTGGAATAAAAAACAATCTGTGGGTAACAGAAGATGATTTCAATAGATTCTGGCAAAAGCTTTCCTATAATTTGCTTCCTTCAGAACAATCTGATCAGCCTCGTTCTCATAGGATGCTAAAGCAGAGAATCCCATATGTGCTTATGCAATATTCAAAAGGTCTTTGGATTCTTCCCCTGCAGCTTTAAGAACAGTCCTTGGATTTGCTGTTGAAGGCAATCTGTGCGGAGTAGATTGAAAATGCAATCCGTCATATGATTCTTCTTAGTGTCACAAACTGAAAAGATTAATCTCTGTCTGAGTCATGATTGGGGGAAATAAAACTTAATATGTAGAGGGTAATTAACATGAAAACACAAAAATGACTAATAATTGAATTTATTATTCACAACTGATGTACTAAAACAAAGCAGGTTATATGGAAGAATCCAATTTCATCCCATTAGTTTTATGCTCTCATTAGCTATACCCACATTGAGCAGGTACAGCTCAAGGTGATATAGAACTGATGTGTTCTATGCTGTAATTGGCTTTACTTTAAGGTTTTTGCATCGAATAGTTCACAGCAATCACACAAGTCAAGTTTATTTTGCAACTGCCCACAGTCATTACCTCTGGTGCCCAGATAGTAAAAAAAAATGGTCATCCTTATCAAGGAAATAATCCTCTGTGGGAAAGATGATTTTACAGTGTGGCATTGGTCCCTGTACTTGATAATGCTGCATTTCAGTGTGTAAATGTAACACATAAATTTTATATTAAAACATAGGAACACATATTTAAGGGAAAGCAAAGAATCAGGATTTGCAGAGAAATGAGATTTCCTCCTGTCAATTCAGGATTCAAAAATCCAGAAAAATGGTCAAAATGGAACTTCCCATCCATCATCAGCTTCATCCCTACATGCTAAGTGTTTCCTGGGCAGCTGAGTATTGTGTTCATTTGCTCTGTTTTTTGGTACCGGGATCAAACTCAGGACCTTGCGCTTGAGGCGCAGATGTGGTGCCACTGAGCTAAATCCCCAGTCCTGGCAGCTGTGTATTTTGATATCATGCTCCATTAAATTTGTGCCAGGCCCTGGAAAATGAGGAGAGGAAGCCAGAGTAACAAGACAGCCCACCACAGACCACTTAGGGAAGAGAAGAGTGCACTTGGAGATTTTTCTTATTTTGGTACTATGTGTTGAAGTCAGGGCCACACACTGAGCTATCTCCTTAGCTCTTTCTTTAGTTTTTATTTTGAGACAAGTTCTGAATAAGTCACCGAATTCTGAGCCTTGGTTCAAATTTGTGAAGCTCTTCCTTCAGCCTCCCAGAGTACTGGAATTATAGGTTTGTATTATAGCTGCCATGTTAAAGATTATTACCTATGTGACAATTGGGACAGAAACAAGAATGTGAGGATTGGTCATAACCTCAGGAAGGAAAACATAGATTGCCTTCTCCACTCTGGGCAGGGGATTCTCCTCATTTCTGCGAGAGAGAACAAAACATTCCTTTGGGAAAATTTAGACCGGGAAGACTTGGGAGTCAGAGAAACTCACTCAGCAGAGGGAGAATAAGATGCCGTGTTGAAGGATATAATGGGTGTCTATGAATGGTTAGACCTACGATGGTGTGAAAGTCCAAGGTCAACAGTGGGAGTCAGAACAGCACTGTGTCTCTCAATACCATGGCCAAAAGCCAGATGATCATAGAATAATGTCTCAAAAATTATGAGGAGAGATTAATAATTCTCAATCTGGAATTCTATGTTCAGCTAACTTCAAGTATGAGAGTAGACTCAAAACATTTTTATATTATTACCAAAATTATTAATCACACAAACCTTTATTTTTAGCAATATACTGCATGCAATATTCTCCAAGTGAAGCAGTAAACATCTATAAAAAAGAAGGAAAAATACACCATGAGAGCCTGTGTCCTTCAGATGATTACTCAGCATACAGTTGTTTACTTCTGTGAATGTTTCAGTTTCTGAGTCACGATAATCTGCGGACACAGGTTTAGCTTCTGTTTAGTTTTTTTCATATACACACTACACTGTCCTCAAGAGGATAAGAGTCACTTTTATTCCACTTATCATATCAAGTACTTTTGTGCATAATAGCATATATTTGTGCTATTTTAGTAAATAAAAGAATTTATTGGCTCACATAGATTAAAAATTTACTTATATAATTTGATACTAGGTCTCAGTGTCAATAAAACCAGGCTCTTTCTTCCATGTTTCTTGATATTATGAGGTGTGAAAAAACATGACAAACATTTAATTTTAATTTTTGTGGTACCGGTGATCAAACTCAGGACCTTGTGCTTGTGAGGCAGGTGCGGCACCACGGAGCTAAATCCCCAGACAAGCAAAATGTTTAGTTTAAAATTTATTGGGGTCTGAAGATTTGGCTCAGTGGTTCCACCACCTGCTTCACAAGCGCAAGGGCCCAAGTTCGATCCCCGGTACAAAAAACAAACAAATAAACAAACAAAACCAAAAAATTATTGGGAGGGGAGAGAATGGAGAAGTAAAAAGAACTAAATTTGATACAGGCACGTCCCCCTCCCTTGCTTTCATTATGTACTGATAACATGTACTAATAAAAAGTAATAATGAAAAACAAACATTTTATTACAGTAAATGATGCATTTCCAGGGCTGGGGATTTAACTCAGTGGTTCTGCTGCCTGCCTCCAAAATGCAAGGGGCCAAGTTTGATCCCTGGTACGCCCCCCACAAAAAAATGCATTGCCACTGATCCCCCTTAGTTTTGCCATACTTATCCCATCACTAAGTCAGAGGAGAGTATTTTGAAGATTAATGGCAATGTGTTTTTTCCTATGATAACTTAAAACATTTAAATACACACTACATTTTTTTTTTTTTTTTTTTTTTTTTTTTTTTGGTACCAGGGATTGAACTCAGGTCCTTGTGCTTGCAAGGCAGGTCACCAAACCGCTGAGCTAAATTCCCGGCCCCACACTACATTTTTGAGCAGCCCGTATAATGGCTTATTTTCATGTTTCACAGTGAGATGAAACAGCTAGTTCATGCCTTCTGTGTTTGAGTGCAGGAAGAAATAAAGAACATCTCTTTAAGATAATTCCCCAATGACTTAAAGAATTCTCTCAGATTGGCTCATTTAAGTCAGGTACCATTTTCTGAAACAAACATTATGAGATCTTGGAAATTAGGATCATATTATTCATAATGTAAAGCCTTATCTGGACACTTAGCCCAAAACTAGGGAAATATTACCCCAAAGGAAAACTGGGATATTTTTCCAGGAGGGGAGAGGCAAGCAAAACAGACAGCTTCTAATATATTACAAATGTATTCCTTGGCTAGAAATGGCGATGTTCATCTTTGGTCCCAGCTACTGAGGAGGCTTAGATAGAAGGATTGCTTGAGTCCTGGAATTGTATGCCAGTCTTGGCATAAAAAGTGACAGTGGGGGATGCTCCTGGAGGTATAACACAGCCTTCTTAAAGCCCTAGCCCCTAGGGTCAACTATAATGATAAATTTTCAAACAAATCTCAGCTATTTTTCTGGTAAAAGAGTAAAAGTGTTTCAGTAAGCATAAAAGAGATGAATGTTGTTTTCTTGAAACAATACTAGGAAATTATCAAAAAGTTGTCATAGTCAGCAGTTTGTGATATATTGTTTTTGCTTCCAGAAGGAAAGCATTAGCTTCTATATTCTTATAAGTCGGGTTCACCATGATAGAGGACCAGAAACTGGGCATCATAAATGACACAGTAGCTGAGAATCCACTGCAGGAGTTGTCATATTTTATCATGATTCAAAACAAAACAAATCTTAGTCCTATGCCTCAGAGGGGACACAGGTTAGACAAACACAAGCATCTGTTTTATGATTGTTTTGGAAGAGAGGCCCCTAAGGACAAGCAAAGCTTCTCTTTCCCCGTGATTTAACGCCTGTCGATATTTTATCATAATGTGAGAGGTTCATGCTGGAATTTTGACAGCACACATCCTTTAACTGATGAGGATGAAAACCATGCCTCACAAGTGCCTTGCCCTTTAACTCTGCCACCAGGAGCCTATAGTAGTCGGGTATCCTTTGGCCAAGTGACCATTCTCTATAGTCCACATAGCTCTTTATGTGACTTTCTATGATCAAACAAAAAAGTAACAGTATCTTTCTGTATGAATAATTTTAATAGGCTGAATGTTCTTGGTGAAAAGATGAAGTGACTTAGATATTTATTAGGCACGTAGAAAATATGAGTCGGTGTCTATCACTACGAATGATTTTATCCATTATATTGTTAAAGGAACCATCTTTACCTTGCAGTAGATAAATAATGTTTAATAAAGACCTGTGAGTGATAACAAGATTATTGCCATCTCAGATATTATCATTAAATCATTTCTGTATGTACTCCCTAAGAAATACTAAGTGAAAGAAGTAGAAAATTAAAAATCCTTGCTTAGGTGGAGAGGTATTTGGGTAGTTGATTGGCTCAGGCACTAAGAGGCCCCTCCAACTCACAGCCCTCCCTTGTGAATAGACGAGATTCTGCCTCGAGGCCTATGTGTGAAAGGGAAGGGAGACTCATAGAGCTAGAGGCTCAGTTATCCAAAAGAGCAGTAGTGCAGGTGAGGGGGCAGCTCAGCCCATAGAAATGATACTACTGGGGAGCTAAGGCTCCTGCAGTATCTTCCCCTCCACCAAAGAGGAAAGCAGGGTGCAACAATGGAAAAGCCTTTCTATTCTCCAAAGGTGTGAACATGTGACAGAGGAAAGAGGCAGAAAGCTTGTTTGGCAAATAACTCAGAAGAGTCCATGAAGATCCTGGAGAAGCAGGTCAGGTTGCTGATGGCACAGTAAGCCAGTGCACCCAACAGGAACAGGATGTTTTCTATCATGTCCTAATGATAGAGGTAGGGGCTAGAGCAAGCAGAACAAGAGCCTTGCTGCTAAATCTTACGTTAAATAATGCTCCATGTAGAATCTCCAAGAAATGCAGGAAAGAGGTCAGGTGGAGAATAATGTTCCACCAGACTTGAAAGTAAACTGTTACAGAGACAGTCATTTGAGATTATTTTGGTTGAAAGTTAGAGAAAATTACTTTTGATTTAATAAAAAAGGGATTACTGGTACACACTGAGTCCAGAGGCATGGATGAATTGAATCAGGTCTCAATAATTCTAACAACACTCAACACTGAGCTGTGTCTATATTCTTGCTTTACCTTCTAGCACACTGCCTTCAATCCCAGGACAGAGCAACTAGCAGCAGAAACTTCTGAACTTGAATTCTTTAGGGTATGGGGGTGGGGGTGGAGAGAACAAAAGTATTTGTAGCAAAAAATTTATTCACCTTATTTTCTTTAATTGGCTGATTGCCCATCTCTGGAGACAATCAAAGTGGCCAGAGCCATTAGAAATTCTCATCAGTTTAGACATTTGTCCCATTTCTGAGCTTCAAAAAGTCTGTAGATGAGATTGTAAGAGAGAAATGAGGGTTTAGGTAAACTTGTTGCCAGGTCCTTAAGATGGCTGCTATTGTAGGCTAAGTTATCTGCTATTGCTATTGTGGGTATATATGACTTAGATAACTTTAAATTATATATGTGAAAAAATTAGATGGTTTTTCTAAAAGACTTTCTCTTTCTAGCTTGCATTGCTATTTGGACATGCAAAACAATCCTGACACTACTAAATATTCAGTTTACTTCCATTTAGTGAGAATTAATTCCTTTAATCAAAATTCAGTGATGTCATACACAGCTATTATTTTCTTAGTCATTGATCACAATTCAAGCTTCTTTCATTTCCAGTCTTTCCTTTCCTCACCCTTTGCCCTACTTTTAATATCCCAAATTAAATCAACCTTCTCAGGGAGCAATAGAAAGGAAATTTGGGGAATCAGTTACATGAATATCTGCACATGATTTGAAATAGAAGAACATGGTCCATCCTTTCCCTCAATACTGACAGTGAACATCAGCAATTTTTGCTTAGCCCAATCAATTATGAAGTCTCCATTGTTCTCTCAGGAAGTGCTGTGCAGGTCTTTACTCTCAACTCTAGATGAGGGAACTGTTACAGTTTCTGTTTGCAGGGCTGGTTGCAGGGAGTGAACCTACCTCCCTGTGTCTTAAATTAATAAAAATAATTTTATGTATAAATATATTATTGTATTGAGTAGTGTAATCAATAATCTTACCATGTAGAACTGGCAGGTATAAATAATAAAGTCAGTACTGTTGTTCTTTTAACTCAAAGGGAAAGCAAAAATTCTACTGTTACCCTCAGCTTGTGATCACTTGCAAGTTACGCTAGGCTTTCCTCCACATGGTCAGCCATCCTTCTGCTGTTGTTTGACATTGTAGTAAACAGTTATGAGAGAACTGATGAGTAGTCATGAAGGTGAAAGAGCTGGAAGTGTCACAAAAGGCACGAGGTGGGTGAATAATATAGTGATCACTGTATTCAAAATGTTCAAAACCATGATAGAGAATGAAGGCAGTAAGAAATACTATTCATAGTTATGAATAGTATTTGGAAGAGAATATTGTAGGAATCTTGTGTTAGGAAGAAGGAAAAATGTTCCTGGAGCCAACCAAAGAGGAAGAGGTTGGCCCTCATACAGGAAGTAGGGCACATGTGTCAGAAAGCAAACAGAGTTTTGGGCCTTCTCCCTGTGGGAGATAGATTTTGAGGAACTGAGACCTGAATGCCAGGGTTTTCTATCAATGGAGTTAACTGGATATGTAGTAAACTGAAGAATAATCTGTGAGCTTGTGAGCTTTCTCAATAGATGTGTGTGTGTGTGTAAATATATATATGGCTTAAAGTGGATTCCATGACTATTCAGCACCATGATCAATTGATCCAATTTTTCCACCTCTTGCTCTCTTCTCCAGGCTGTTGACCAACTTCTTTCACATCTCTAAGGTGACTGAAACAGCTGCAGCATCATCTTTTCTCACATCAAGAACCTAAACCCAGAGATGTGAGAGGATGGGCTCTTTTTCTGGAAGTCTCTGCCTGACTCCCAGTGGCTTTCAGTTCATGCTCCATTAGCTGGAATTGGGTCCAAAATGTCCCTTCTTGAGTCAACCTTTAGTAAAGTGAACCATATTACCCATGACCATTCAGAGTTATCTATTCCACACTTGGAGTTAGATAAGGTGACAAATGTAGTTTGGTTTTCTTGAGGTGACTAAGACATAGTTTAGGTCTTAGGATTTTTGTAAGAAAATACCCCAGGGGTGCGGTGAGGCAAAGCAGATTGGGAAGGAGAGGGTGACCTGTAGTGCAGGACTGACAGCCTCAGCCAATCCCATAGGAAGCTCTGACACTTAAAGTGTCATCAGTGAGGGGCTGTGTTGGGCAAATGGCCTGGGGTTGATATTTGCCCTTCCACCAGTCACTGGGTGTGCTGCCCCAGAAGGGTGTAACTATAGTAAGGGGCTCTCTGTAGCCATGGATACCCTGGAAGGGGCTGACTCCTGAAAGCTGGAACCATTCCTTCCCTGAAAGGTAATTTGGGAAACACATTTCTATGATTGCCTTTGTTCCCAAGAGCATTTGAAAGTGACTAAACATTACAGAAAACTTCATGCTCTCCCTGCAAAGAAAGGGGTAAATGGGTAGATTTGGAGAGCCAAGTGAGAGTGACTGCTACTGCCACGCTGAATCCTTCCAAACGGAGTTCCAAACCATTTCCTGTCTGAGCCTCTCCTGCTTTGCTTGATTGGGGGTTGTTTATTCTTTTTTTCTTTTTATTGAATTTATTGGTACAATTTAGGTATACAGTACAGTTACATTCATTACTGGGATCCTGTACCGTCACATGACAGGTCTTGGTTCTCATTTTTTCTCTTTGTCCCTGCCCTCCCTTCACCCCCTCCTCCCCTCCCCATTTACAAACACTTTATTTCCATTTGTTCATTTTCTCATATTTTTTTCTTTTCCCTTCTTGCCTCTACTCACAGGAATGGCTCACGTTCAGTTCACAACAGTGGCACCACTATCACAAGAGATGTGCACTGTAGTTATGATGTGTGAGGGTGGTGGCAATATCTACCAGTTAGTCTCCAGTGGTTCAGCAGCAGCTTAGCTTCATGATGAACTACCTGAGAAACATACTTCCTTAAATTTCTTAAACTACCTCTCACAAGAAATGGGACTTATGTCACATTCTATATCTCAGAAATCACATATTCAAAGTCTTTTTGGCCAACTAGCCACTGTTATAAATTTTGCTAGCCAGGGCATTTTGAATATTGATTTGGAATATCTTCATGTAAAGCATGCATAGTCCAGTTCTTCATGGTCCTCACCCACTCCTGACTGTCTTTGAAGAGGTATGTCTCTCATTTGTATGTCTTAGTGGCATTTGTATCTGACAACCTGTGCTATGTAATCGAGTAGTAGGCAGGCTCAGTCTTTGAAGGTTCTAGAAAAGGCCAATTGAACTATTAGGTTACCATAATTGTGATTTCAGTTAAAACACTGTATGAAATACAAACCTACTTGATCTCTTGCTCTTCCAGGCCTAGCTACCAGCATTCTAACATTTAATACCAAAAGAACTTGTAGTCACGATAGTTTTGTTCTTATAAGGTGCAAAAATTAATAGAATCTTTTCTGTGTGATTCATAGAAACTCAGCATATATTCATCTGTTTTTCACTTTGTGTATTCTTTCAACGTAAAACAATGGATGAAGGCCTTACCCCACTGGGAACCGCCACTGCTCCAGCACCAGGAGGGCTGCCTGGGCCCTGATCCACTGTGGGAAGAATAGCCACGTCTTCCCCCACCAGGAGTCGCCATCTCTCCAGGAGGGCACCCCTGAACCCCCACAACACCCTTACCCCCCCGCACACTTTCAGACTTCCTGATTGAGCCAGTCTTTGGAAGCACTCTGCAGAGGCAGAGGTAGTCATAGAGGATAATTTTCTGAGTTCCAAAGTTGAATATCTTTAAAGAAAGGGCATGGGAAACCTGTAGTACAATGGTGTAGAGTTCAACCGTTCAGAAAGTTGGGGAACTCAATCTGGGCCTTGCAGCCTGAGGTCAGTCTGCGTCATGGGGTTCAGCCATCAGTTAACTGAGATCAGGGGTCTTGAGTCCTAGCTATGTCTGAGCCCCCATCCTAAATGGTAAATATACTATATTGAAAAGTTTGTTCACTGCAGACATGTTTTGGACTGCTTCTTGATTTCAATTTAATTCAAATGGTTTCAGGGTGATAGACTAGTGACTACCACAGGTGGTCAATTTCCAAGTTGTGCTTGATCATATTGTGTTGCTCATTGGGATAAGGGATTGTGGTTGATTCAATAAGATGCTTTCTCTGATGTTATGGACATGAGAATGACTGTGGGTCATTAGAGACCCAGAAGCTAGGGCACAACTATATCAGGAAGATTTGGGTGATAATCCAGAGATTAAACCAAGGACAGATTGACAACAAATATAAAAATGACAAAACGCTTAAGCAAGACACAAAGACAGACTTCCAGTTCACCAATGGCAAACAGTAGGACAAATGAGGATGAAAAGACCGATAGTGAACCACCAGGACACCCTGAAATCGAAGCACAGGAAGTAACAAAACAGACCAATCAGGCTCTAGAAAAATTCAAAACAGAAATAATTTCCCAGATAACCATAGAGATGGTGAGCAAAATGAAAATCGTGATTTGAGACTGTAGAACAGAAACTGAATAAAAAATAGATGAGCTCAGCACCACGATAGAAGCAATGAAGGCCCAGCATAAGAAGGAAATGGAAACAATAAACGCCCAACATAGGAAAGAAATGGAATCTATAAAAGAGATTCAGATATCCAGGAGATTAAACACTCCATTGAAAGTGTGTGCAACAGAATAAAAGAATGCAAAGATAGAATCTCACATATAGAAGCTAAAATTGCAGTCAGTGACCATGAAAAGAGAGGTCTCTTAAAAACAGTAAGAGATCATGAGAAATCAATCCAGCAACTCCTAGATGATGCAAAGGAGAATAACATAAGACTGATAGGAATCCATGAAGTAGCAGGAGAAAATACAATGACTTAAAAAAGCTGTTCACAGAATTAATGACAGAAAAGTTCCCAAACAGAGGGGAAGAATTTGACATTCAGATAACTGAGGGTTATAGGACCCCAACTAGCCACAATAAAAAAAAATCTACACCTAGACATATAATAATCAATTCCCAGAAACCCAACAGAATAACAAAATACTACAGGCAGTAAGAGAAAAGAAACAAATTACATGCAAAGGAAAGCCCATCAGAATCACAGCAGACTTTTCAACACAAACCCTTGGGTCAAGGAGAGCCTGGAATGAGATATTTCAAGTACTAAAACAGAACAACCTCCAACCTAGACTGATGTATCCTGCAAAACCCTCTTTCAAAATGGATGGAGAAATAAGACACTTCCAAGACAAAGAACACCTTAGAAACTACACGAATACCAAACGAGCACTACAAGGAATTCTAAACAATATCCTAGAAAAAGGCAATGAAGCCAACAACACCTTAGAAACTACATGAATACCAAACCAGCACTACAAGCAATTCTAAACAAGATCCTAGAAAAAGACAATGAAGGCAACAATACCATGAGGCCCAACAGAGCAAGTCAAATAGGCAAGGCAAGAAACTAAAAGGAGAAGGTGAAAAAGTAAAAAGAGTCAACAAAAGGCGATAACAGGACAATAATAACTCAGTACATATCAGTTATAACCATCAATGTCAATGGCCTCAACTCACCAATCAAGAGAAATAGACTGGCAGAATGGAATAAGAAGAAGCAAAATCCAACAATATGTTGTATACAAGAAACACACCTAGTGCAAAAAGAAGCCCATAGACTGAAAGTGAAAGGATGGAAAACAATTCTCCATGTGACAGGAGCCCAGAAAAAAGGCAGGGATAGCAATCTTAGTTGCAGACAAAGTAAATTTCAAACCAAAACTGATTCTAGTATTATTGATGCTAGGACAGTACTGTATCATACCTCTGTGAATGTAAAGTATCTTGTACCTGCTTTATGATATGCAGTAGTGACCATGCTTTATCAGAGCTATTTTTCATGATGTTACTCTAGAATGTTCTCTTTCCAGAAGATGATTAAGATTCTAATAAAAAAATGGTGCCAGGTACCACAATAGCAACAGAAATTTGCTGTTTTCTGGGTATTATTCTTCTCTTCATTTTTTTTTGTTTTTTGTTTTTTTAATGGAGTGTGCTGAATGTCTATAATTTTGTTCAGATGACTGCAGAACCTGGAAAAGCGGTTGCTGCTATTGATGCATAACATATTGCTATTACTGGTCTTTATATATATATAAATATATATACATACATATATAATTTGAATTTTTGGAAACTTTAACTGTGCTGTCAACTTTGGAAAATGTTATCCCAATTTACTGTGTTGAGTTGGCATTTTACAGAAATGGACAGCCATATTGGTTTATAAATGTTAATTTTTTTTCCCATTTCTACAGGGGTAATGTACTATATTAAATATGTAAGGTCATATCTACATGGGTTTGATTATAGAAACTAATAAAGTATTCTCTAAATAATGAAAAAAGGGAATAATATAAGTAGACTACAAGAGCAAGAAGCAACTTAAATATGTTCAGGGACCATTTCCATCTTCAGAATTAAGAATTATTTTAATTTTGCATCATTGCCTTTTCTCTTTTACTTTCCTTTTTAGTTTTATTTTAGGATTCCCTATTTTTAATGTTCATATAGAGATTTCTTTAAGTGAAATACTGAATGGTTTCTCTGGTGTGAAAAACTATAATAGTACACAGGATCCTAATGCAATAATTAATAATGTGAAATAGTAAGTAAAGGGCTAAAGGTGTAGGGAAAGTGGGAAGGGTTGGGGAAAGGTAATAAGGGAGAGGAAAAAATATGAGAAAATGAAAAAATGGAAATAAAGTGTTTGTAAATGGGGAAGGGGGGATGAAGGGAGGGCAGAGACAAGGGGAAAAATGAGAATCAAGACCTATCATGTGAAGGTACAGGATCTCAATAATGAATGTAATTATATTGTATAACTAGATTGTACCAAAAAACTCAATAAAAATGAAAAACCAATGGGATGAAGTACTTGCATATGCTGACACAGAAGTATCTGATATTTTTCTTTCAATTTAGCAATGTTAGCAAACAGAAAACATTAAGAGCTGAATTCCTCTGAAACTGGTCCTACAAAATTCCAAACCACCTGACAGAAGATTGCACACAATAGATCAGTCAGGTAATACATATATTTCCATGAACCAGAAAACACTTTTGTAGCTTCCCACAGTTAAATTATCCAAGGCCATTATAATCCTCTTTACAACACTGAGACTATTTTTATAATTTAAGTCCCTATTTCCAACAACTCCAGACAACAGCACAGACAGCAAAATATCCAATCTAATTTGGCAGCAAAGAAACTCCATTATGCATTCACTCAGAAGTCCTTAGTTTCAAACAAAAGAAACTGTTTTAGCTCATAGAAGCAGAAAGATACTTTATTAAAGGATGTAAGCCTCAGGTTCTCTGGGAAGAAAACCAGAAGCAGCCTTGAATGTCATCCTTTTATGAACAATATCCCAAGCAGTGCATGATGTGGCAGCACCAGAGACAGAGACAAACACAACTCCAGAATTTGTGCTGGTAACTGTAGGCAGGTTAACTCCTGGAGTTTCTTGTGGTGTGGTTCTAAAGGCTGAGGACAATGATGCCCCTTCCACAGAGTGGGTTCTGCAGTGCACCTGCCTCGACCTTGTTATCTCAGGTGGCAGCAGCCAGTAGACACTGCGTGGCTCAGGTGAGAGGTGACAGTGGATAAAGCCCACAGGCCACTTTGCAGGGGTTTTTGTATTTCTAGGTTCTACTTTAATCATTTCTCCCATTACTGTTATTTTATAAAGCTGAATTACACACATGCCTAAAGATTTTTCTGATTTTGAGAAGTTTAATGCCATAAATATTCCTTGTTCTAAAACTGCATCTAGGATGACACTGTAGAGCATTTGTAGTTCACACCCTAATGCATTTTGACAAGTTGGAATTCCTTGAAATTTGGAATCTGTTGCCAAATGCATCATGGTTTTCAAAGAGTAGTGGATAACCAGGGAATTATATTATTTATCACTTCTTTTCAGACTTGCACCTGAAAATTGCTTTTCCTGTTTGTCCTGTCTACTGATGCTTCACCAATTAATTCTTAGCTATTTTCTGCATAAATAGCAGCAGAAAGCTGTACAAGAATTTCATTAATTTAAAAAATTACTTGAAATTCACTTAGGATGAATGTAACTGTACTGTACACCTAAAATGTACCAATAAACTCAATGAGAGAAAGAAAAAAAAAAAAGAGATTTCTTTGCACTAAAGCAACCAGAAGTATTGGATTAAAAAGTGAAGTTTGACATCAGAAAACTGATTTTTTTTCTTATTGAGTTTATTGGTACATTTTAGGTGTACATTATAATTACATTCATCATTGGGATCTTGTACCATTTCATGACAGGTCTTGGTTCTCATTTTCTCTCCTGTCCCTACCCTCCCTTCACCCCCTCCTAACCTCCCCATTTACAAACACTTTATTTCCATGTTTTTCACTTTCTAATTTTTTTCCTTTTCCCTTATTGCCTTTACCTTACCCTTCCCATTTTTCCTACACCTTTATCCCTTTTCTTCCTATTTCACATTGTCAATTATATCATTAGGATCTTATATACCATTATAAAAAACTGATTTCAAGTTTTGCTTCTGTCACTTCACGGATATATGACATTTTGAAAGTTCTTTTGTCTTTAGGCATTTGTTCATCAACTGCTAAAGAAGAATGACAAACCTTTCAAGTGTATTGTGAAGAGGTTGTTTCATCAAAATGATTTGCAAACTAGAAAACTGTAGAAACATTTTCTTACTAAACATGACAATGATTTACCAAATAAGGGAGAAATGCAAATACAATGGGATGCTTGATTTCAAAGACAATATCCAACATTTCTGTGGCATAACAAAAGCAGAGACCAGAATTATTTTGATTGTGGCCATTTTTCTTTCTGGACTACCTTGTTGGCCTCTGGTCTCAATGCATCAGTCCACAGAAGACTCTCATAACAGCCATATCCAAGAAGTTGAGCCATGGTAAATTTAGAGAGGAAAAGTGTGATGGTAAAAAGCAAAGGAAATTCAGATAAAGCATTCCGCCTCAGTAGCAGTGCAGACATGCTTACATTTCTCCAGCACACTGCTACTTTATTTGTTCATTAGTTACACAGGATTAAATTAATAACACTAAGGTTGAGGCATATCATCATCACTGATCCATGTAAGATCCTCTACTTTTTTTGTATTGCAAAGTGTACAGCATTTGTTCACATACAGGCAAAAAGGCACAAATTCTACTAAATAGTTCCAGCAAAAAAACAATACAGCTGTCCTCAACTAGTTTTATAAATACTTTCAAAAAGGGGATAGAAATAAATACAGAATTGAACCATGTAATATAAAATATTCATCTGTACATATACTTTGTTTAATTTCTGATTTTTAATTCTTCATGCATTCCCCCCGCCCCCAATTTTAGCTGACTGGACACCAAGCTAGACACATAGTGAAAAACCTCTGTACAAGGTTACAAATGTAATAACGTTTGTATATTTCAAAATAATTGATTTGTACACAACACGTAAAACCCTTAATTTAGATTTTGAGTTTAAAACCTAACAAATGACATTCTAGGAAACTTTACAAAAGTTTTAACTAGCCTACATTTTGACATAACACACTGATCATAGTCAACTTTATTTCTGGACATCCTCTACTTTTAACCTTAAACTATGACATTTTACCATTTCCAAGGTAACCATCTTCTCACATTTATTCCTCTTCATTGTAAAGTGTTTACAATTGTGATACAAAATTTTGTTGGAATTTATTTTAAACTTTGAAAATCCTTAAGGATTCAAGTGAAGATAATGTGCTTGAACAATTAATTATTTCTTGTGTAGCTGCAAATGCATTTCCATCTATCAATTTGGACTGTGGTATTCACTAAATAGAAAGCCTTAATTTTAATGTAATCATATTATCAATCTTTTCCCTTAGGTTTTTTCCTTTTGAAGTTTTAAAAGCATTTCTCTATTCCTAGATAATAAAGATTGTCTTATAAATTATCTTATATTAGCTTTATAATTTTTCTTTTTCTACTTAAATCTGTATCTGGAGAGCACCCACTATGTAGGAATATATAGAAATACAATTTCTTTTTTCTCCATATGGTAGGCCAATTTTCTACTAAAACATCAATTTAATTATTTCCATTTATTTTGTCTAAATGCTTTAAGTTTTATTAAATTCCCTTGTATACATATTTATTTCTGGGTACTCTTTCTATTGACTTATTTATCTGATCTTGCACTAATAACACATTTTTATTACTCTGGCCTTGTATACTTGTATTTTTATTACTCTGGCCTTTTATATCTGGGAAGAGAGGAAGTTCTTGTTTATAACTTCTCTTCAAGTAAAGGATAGCCATGAACTTTTATTTCTCTTTACAAATTTCCTGCAAGTTTAGTGAATTTCTCAAAGTCTCTTACTGGAATTGTAATTGAAAATGCATGGCATTTATATATGGAATCAAATAAAATCTATATCCTTTTAATATAAAGTTATCAAATCAAAGATCAGGAAATGTCACTCTATGTATTTAGGTCATATTTTATGTCCTTTACTAGAATTTTAGAAGATGTAAAAAATGAAGCATGAAAATAAAGCAAAAAAAAAGTAGGTGGCACATACTTTCATTTTCACATAGGGACAAAGGCTACACAGGTTGTTATGGGATGATCTCAGCTCAGCTTATTGTTTATTATTAAGAAAAGGCTGCAGACTCAGTGAAGTTACATGTTAACTTCTAGAATTTTGTCCAGCAGACACAAATAATTTTGTGTCTGATGGAGCAGATAAGCCCACAGATTTATAGTATGATCTGCTGGACATTAATTTTATAACTAATTCAGCAATCTTATCCTAATATCTCCCTGTGAAATCTTGCATAAATCTCTGACTTCTTAAATGTTTTTGGAATTGATCATAACATCTTACTCTTTCCTTCATTTATTCATGCTTTTTTGTTTGACCTATGTTCATTTTATATTATCATAAAAGATGATTTTTCTATGATCTGCTGGACATTAATTTTATAACTAATTCAGCAATCTTATCCTAATATCTCCCTGTGAAATCTTGCATAAATCTCTGACTTCTTAAATGTTTTTGGAATTGATCATAACATCTTACTCTTTCCTTCATTTATTCATGCTTTTTTGTTTGACCTATGTTCATTTTATATTATCATAAAAGTTATGATTTTTCTTTTCTGAAAAGTACAGTTTAGCAAGGTTTTCCAAAAAAGACGTGGAGGTTACATATGCTAGGTTACTTTAACTCCTGGATACTTCAGGATGTTTTTGTGGTTAGGATAGTATTACCTTTCTGATTGATTATTGCCATTATAGAGAAGGATTACTAAATCTGTTAGACTAATGCAGCCAGCAACCTTGCTAAACATTGATTCTAAATGACTACTTCTGAATTGTAGTAGCTCTTTTAAGGAGGAAATCATCATATCAGCAACTAGTAAACACCAATAAACTATCTGTACTATTACACTTGTTCATTGTGAAAAACCATGGAAGTTGTGGTAGATCCTTGTCAAAAACCCAGCTCTTGTGTCTTAACATTCCATGCAAGTTTTAGTATATTACCTTTACTGACTTTAGAGCCAAGGTGTCATATACACATGATGTATAAAATTTGTTTTGTTATGGTTGCTATTATTGTACATTACTCTGTAACCAGTTTTTCTTACTTAAATTTGCCTAACAAATGCCTAAATTATCTAAATTAGTTGATACAAGTTTAACTTTTTCAATGATATATAGTAGTACATAGTTTATTGCATCATAAACAGATACATTTTAATCACATGGAGAAGGAGTTAGTAAACTATGGACCTTTGGCCAAATCTGGTATGCTCCCTGATTTGGTAAATAAAGTTTTATTGGAATACAATTGTGGCTACTCCTCTACATATCATCAAGGTCTTGTTCATTCTACATGAGAGAGTCAAGCTTCCACACAGATTATATGACCCAAAAAGCTCAAAATATTTTCTGTCGGACCCTTTACATACAATGTTGGCTTAGAGATTTTGCCACTATCAAAATGAAATAACTTGAACATATATCCTTATATTTTGAGACTTTAATTTCTCTATTGTCTACTATTTCTATATTATCTGAAGACTGTACCAGAAGATAGGATTTTAGGGTCAAAGGTTTGTATGTTTCCTATTTTGATATAAAATACTCTTCTTCATTCTAAAAAGATGTGAGCAATTTAAATTCTTATCAGAAATTTTATATGAATACTCATTTTTCCATCTCTGTCAGCATTGGATGTCATTATTACATATTTTTCCCAACTTGATGAGTAAAAATATGGCATCACACTGCTGTTTATATTTTCCTTAGCATGAACAGCTCTTTCATTTTAAAAATATTTTCCCTCTCCGTGTGTTGCAAATATTTTTCTAGTCTATTATTTGCTTTTTACTTGATTTATTATGCCTTTTGCCATACATTTATTTTTAATATAGTTGTTTTGAATGAATTGTTATAGGCAGTTTTGTGCTTTTCCCCTATTGCTCCTCTTAGGTCATTTTCTTACTGAGAAAGTACACAGAAAGTAAAATTGATCTTTACAAAAAATTGTTCAAGCGTTAATAAGTTAGTTACACTCACATAAGATTTTATTTTTGCTATCCTTGGATCCAGAAAGAGAAACCAATTTTTAATTGGGGAAAAATGTGACCATTCATTAGAGGTCTTGTTTACTCTCAGATTCCAGAGGACACAGGAGAATTCCTGCAACTGATCAGCAACATCTAAGATCTATTTGAGATAGGGTTGCCTGATGGAGGAAATATACTGGATTACCAATTAATTTAATAAATAAAGAATATTACTTTCATATAAACATATCCCATACAATAATAGTAACAGCAGTAATAAATTAGGATCCATTGTTACCTGAAATTAAAATGTAATTAAACATCCTGTATTTTACCTGGCAGCCACAGCATAAAGGGAGTGCTCATTTGCTAAGTCAAGTTGCCTCATTAATAGAAAAGTTTGGTGTTGGCCTATATTTTGCCCAAAGGGTATAAAACATATCAGTCTTTTACTGATAGATGTTATCACTGAAGACTTATAGCTATTGTCCCAAAGATATAAAAAGAATTAGAACTTGTGTTTCAAATATCTTTGTAAACTAATTTATTTGAAGTACTTCATTTCTTCAAACAGGGATTTAAAGCAAAGACTTAAAGAAAATTCAATCTGCAAATAATGCTAAGGAAGCACTCTCAATTAAATTTAAACTGTTCCTTGTAATACATGTTTAAAATAATCATTATGAAATACATGTTTTTTTACAATTATCAAACCTGTTAATGAACACCCAAAATCACCCTGAAGGAATCTTATGAGAATTTCTGTCTGGAGCAACCTAGAAACTTCCAATATTACCTCATGACAGTTGTCAATAAGGTCTATTTTTCTTTGGGGCCTTTGGGGTTTTCTGTGTCACTTTTTCTCTACTCTTTTCAATATTGTGGTTTAATTTAAAATATTTAAATATATAATAGAAGTTGAATCATTATAACTGTCAAGTGGTCATTGCAATAGAAATGTAATTTTAAAGTCATATCCTGCCCCATTGTAGCAATTTATTACTTAGTTATAATGTATCAGATACCAGAAATACATATTAATATGTGTATATATTAGTATATATATCTATAGTATGTATCATAATCTTTACAAAAACGCTGCACAAATCCCTTAACAGTATTTAAAATCCCTATAGTTGTATTAGTCCCTTAACACTTATAAAGACACACTGAATACATTATTGAAAAACAGCAGGTGGTAACTGGCAAAGCTGATAAAGACCATATGAAGTCTGTGTTTGTTTCCCTACTTTAAATAATACCAAGTAGTAGAAACCATTGTGTAGTGAACCACAACACCATTCCTACCAATCTATACCCTTGCCCTGTTCAGCAGAAGTGAGAAAAACTAAACACTCCCTTTTCAGTTTCCATGGCAGTGAGGGCAAGCCATATGGCGCAGTTCTGTTCAAAGAAGTTTAAATCTATTGAGAGTTCTGGAAAGATCTGTTTTCTTGATCAAAGAGATCAACATGATCTGGACCTTTTCCTGCTAGGATCACAGATTTGATGACAAGATACACCACCCTGTGCTGTTACTACAAGGGAAAGGCCAAGTAACCTGAATAGATGCCTCCCAACCCTGACATTGATTGAGCCTCTGGAACAAGAACAGGAGAACCTATCTCCTGACTTCCAGTTAAGCAAGGTAAAACTACCTGTTCAGCTACAGTCTGTCAAGGTGTGAATTCCCTTTTCATGTACATGATTTAGGTGTTAGTAATTCTCAATAGGCTCAAATTTGGCCATCATGGATTTGAGGCAGGAGATTAGGGCTTGGCAGACTAGCTGAACAATCAGGTGTGACCTGTCAGTTCTGGAGACCTGTCAATCACAGCTGGGCTGCATGCTCAGGGTGACTTTGGAGCTGTGTGAGACAGTCTGTGTCAGACATCAGAGATGACAGACAGCGGCCCTAACCTCAGGCTGTGGGTGCCTTTCCATGGCCAGCCACACTCTGCTCTTTTCCTACTTTCACTGACCCACATATTGCTCTGCAGAGCACACTTCTTTTCCTTCTTTTTATACCTTTAATATCCTTAATAAGTGTAAAATCTCTACACACTTCAGTTGTCCTCTCCAGACCTTTGAACAGGATAACAAGAGACTGGAGAGATCCCAGACATTCCAGCATCAAATAATATATTGGATATGAGTATTTCTGTACTCCCCAGTAGACATTATAATTTACCCTTCAGAATCCCTTTGTGTGGTAGGGGTAACCAAACCCATCTCACAAAGCCATGGTTCAAAGAAGCATGGAAGTTCACTTTTTTTTTTCTCTCATTGAGCTTATTGGTACATTTTAGGTATACAGCACAGTTACATTCATCATTGGATCTTGTACCTTTACATGACAGATCTTGGTTGTCATTTTTTCCCCATACCCCTGCCCTCCCTTCACCCCCTCCTCCCTTCCCTATTTACAAAAACTTTATTTCCATTTTTTAATTTTCTCATACTTTTTCTTTTCCTTTATTTCCTTTTCCCTACCCTTCCCACTTCCTTTATGCCTATAGCCCTTTTCTTCCTATTCTGGAACTTCAATTAAAGGCACATGAAGCTGGTTGTAAAGTTAGGACTTAAATTTTTGCTCCTGGAGCCTTGATTTTAGGCTTCTTTTGCTTAAATATGCAGAAGCATTGATATGATACTGAGGTAACAGTTTGTTTTCATTTTAAAGTATACATTTAGTAGAAATTTTCCAGTTTTCAGAGATAAACAATCATCTTATAAGGAAGGTTCACTCATCCCAGAAGTTATATTGCTCAAATTTCTGAGCACATTAAACTGGTTTATGGATTTTCATTTTTATGTAGAGCAAGCTGTGTTCTCTACCATGAAGAAATGATGTATTGTAAAGATTGAAATCCAAAGAACTTAAAAAATGAAAATATAAAAATCGTTATGATACAAATGTCAACAAACAGAATATGATGCGTGATACTCACATCTCACATGGGTTGAGGATGGGATACATGATGCTGGAGGATTCCACTGATGTGTTTTAGTCTGAGTTTGTAATATATGGTGGCTGGCAATTCTTCTTCTTACAGAGAGTCAGCAGAGGAAAAGAAAAATCACTTATTTAAAAAAGTATTACAGAAAAAGAAAAAGATTTGGCAAACAGCAGTATAATAACACATTGTAGAAAGGCATTCCAAAGTCAAAGATCTGGGTGACTGTTCATTTGCCTACAGTCTTAATAGGATAAATTCTTCAAGGCTCTGAAAAAATAATGAGCATACCAATTATTATAATCTTTTTTGAAACATAGGAGTAGGACAAGGAACTACTGCTGTTTTCAGATGTAATAATGACAAGCAGAGCAACTCAGAAATGTCACCCTCAAGCAGTGGTTCTCATTTAAGCAAAGCAATGTTAATCACAGGTGATTCTTGCCAGTGGCTCGCCAGTCATGGAAGTCAGGGTTCCTTTGCCATTCAAGCATGATGCTTCAGATCAAAGCTGATAGAAACAAGGTAGCATAACAAGCAACCACAAATCTTTTTATTTCTAAGTCAGTTGTACTTATAGGCAGAAAACACATATTTACTCTTCTTTCAGGAAAAAGTAATTCACATAAATGCCAGAGGTAGAGGAAGATAACACTGACTCATGAATATGTGCTGTTATGTGGTAGGTCTTTTGACATAATCATAACTACCTACTATTTATTTTGTACACTAAGAATGATTTCTAGGTAGCCACAGACTATTGCATTGTCTTTATATCTATTCAGCTTTCAGAGGAGGTTAACACAGGAATATTGAGAGTATCAGCAGTTTATTGTTTCAGTTGTTGTTCTTGGGTTTTTAAATTTATTTTTTATTTAAAAATAAGAGAATCTCTAAAAATATTGAAAGGAGAAAACAATAAACATCCATTATGTAGGCATTTGTAACACTTCCTTTAATTTCCTTCTTACCTTCTTTCCTCCCTCCCTCCTTTTCCCTTTTTTTTGGGTTTTAAACTGTACTTTATTTGTTACTATAACACTCTCCCTTTTTATCTGATCAACTGTAAGCACTTGAAAAGTTCTCCTATGAATAGAACTTGTTCTACAGCCCCCTTGTATAGTGACAGGTAAATTGTAAAGGTCATTTGATTTGGACCCTTCTCCTTTTTTACATTCATGGTGCAGTGTTGGGGTTAATGGTGTGAGTGCTTCCTGCTCAATGGGTGGATAGCCTGGGTAAAATATAAGACAGAAAGAGGGCTGTTATCACTGTGGCTTCCTGCTTCGCTACTTTGCTTCCTTCTCTGGGATGCCCCTTTGCCATGACACCTTGCCTTGGAGCCAGCCAACTATGAACTGAAATCTTCTACAAACTCTGAGAGAAATAAACCTTTACTCCCTTAACTTTGAGCATCAGGTATTTTGTTTAAGCAAGGAGAAAAGTAACTAAGACAGTTGCAAATTGGTATGGTAAAATAATGATCTTCTTTTATTAATGAATGTATTATGTTTATTAATGAATGATCTTCTATGTTACTTTCTCCTTTATTCCTTCTATCTCTTCTCTTTCCCCTCTCTATGTTACTATAGATTTATATTCAATGCAATATAGCCCATTACCATCATTATTCTTTCAAATACTCAAATCTTTCCATTCTGGCAGGTGGAAGACTTTTCATCCTGGCCTCTGTTATTCTTTTGACATGACCTCATCAGTTTTTCAGAACTGTCTTGCTTTAGGGCATGACAAAATATTTCAGGCTTCCCTGTACTTTCCTTGGACTTGGAGTGCATCTTTATCAATTTCTTTTTATTGAGTTTATTGGTACATTTTAGGTATACAGTACAGTTACTTTCATCATTGGGATCTTGTACCTTTACATGACAGGTCTTAGTTCTCATTTTTTCCCCTTGTCTCTGCCCTCCCTTCACACCCCCTTTCCCATTTACAAACACTTTATTTCCATTTTTTTCAATTTCTCATATTTTTTCCCCTCCCTTATTACCTTTCCCCCACCCTTCCCATTTTCCCTACACCTTTAGCCCTTTACTTCCTATTTCACATTATTAATTATCTCATTAGGATCCTGTGTACTATTATAGTTTTTCACACCAGAGAAACTATTCGGTATTTCAGTTAAAGAAATCTCTGTGTGAACATTAAAAATAGGGAATCCTAAAATAAAACTAAAAAGGAAAATAAAAGAGAAAAGTCAATGATGTAAGATAAAGTAATCCTTAATTCTGAAGATGAAAATGGTCCCTTAACATATTTAAATTGCTTCTTGCTCTTGTAGTCTTATCTTACTTATTTTCATTACTTAGAGAATACTTTATTAGTTTTTGTAATCAAACCCATGTAGATATGACCTTACATATTTAATACAGTGTGTTACCCCTGTACAAATGGAAAAAAAATAAAAATAAAAAAATTAACATTTCTAGACCAATATGGCTGTCCATTTCTGTACAATGC
>NW_022900921.1:37925948-37962198 GCF_012274545.1 Fukomys damarensis
ATATTTATATAAAAACACAGTATATAATAGCAGTATGTTATGCATCAATAGCAGCAACAGCTTTTCCAGGTTCTGTAGTCATCTGAACAAAATTATAGACATTCGGCACCTTCCATTAAAAACACACACACACACATACACACACACACACACACACACACACACACACAAAGGATAATATCCAGAAGACAGCAAAATTCTGTTGCTGTTGTGGTACCTGGCACCATTTTTTTTTATTAGCATCTTAATCATCCTCTGGAAAGAGAACATTCTAGAGCAATATCATTAAATATAGCTCTGATAAAGCACAGTCACTGCTATGTATCATAAAGCAGGTACAAGATAGTTTACATTCACAGAGGTATGATACAGTACTGTCCTAGCATCAATAATACTAGAATCAGTTTTGGTTTGAAATTTGCTTTTTCTGCAACTAAGATTGCTGCCTCTGCTTTTTCCTGGGCTCCTGTCACATGGAGAATTGTTTTCCATCCTTTCATTTTCAGTCTATGGGCTTCTTTTTGCACTAGGTGTGTTTCTTGTATACAACATATTGTTGGATTTTGCTTCTTATTCCATTTTGCCAGTCTATTTCTCTTGATTGGTGAGTTGAGGCCATTGACATTGATGGTTATAACTGATATATACTGAGTTATTGTTGACATGTTATTGGCTTTTTGTTGACTCTTTTTACTTTTTCACCTTCTCCTTTTAGTTTCTTTTCTTGGCTATTTGATTTGCTCTCTTGGGCCTCATGGTGTTGTTGGCTTCATTGCCTTTTTCTAGGATATTGCTTAGAATTGCTTGTAGTTCTGGTTTGGTATTCGTGTAGTTTCTCAGGTGTTCTTTGTCTTGGAAGTGTCTTATTTCCCCACCCATTGTGAAAGAAGTTTTGCAGGATACATCAGTCTAGGTTGGAGGTTGTTCTCTTTTAGTTCTTGAACTATCTCATTCCAGGCTCTCCTTGCCCTAAGGGTTTGTGTTGAACAGTCTGCAGTGATTCTGATGGGCTTTCCTTTGCATGTGATTTGTTTCTTTTCTCTTACTGCTTGTGGTATTTTGTTCTTTTGTTGGGTTTCTGGGATCTTGATTATTATATGTCTAGGTGTAGGTTTTTTTTGATTGTGGCTAGTTGGGGTCCTGTATGCCTCAGTTATCTGAGTGTCAAATTCTTCCCCTCTGTTTGGGAAGTTTTCTGTCATTAATTCTGCGAACACCTTTTTTAAGTCATTTGTATTTTCTCCTGCTACTTCATTGATTCCTATCAGTTTTATGTTATTCTTCTTTGCATCATCTAGGAGTTGTTGGATCAATTTCTCATGCTCCCCTACTGTTTTTAAGAGACCCCTCTTTTCATGGTCACTGACTGCAATCTTATCTTCTATATCTGAGATTCTATCTCTGCATTCTTTTATTCTGTTGCATACACTTTCAGTGGAGTGTTTAATCTCCTGGATATCTGTTTGAATCTGTTTTATGGATTCCATTTCTTTCCTATGTTGGACATTTATTGTTTCCATTTCTTTCTTATGCTGGGCCTTCATGGCTTCTATCATGGTCCTGAGCTCATCTATTTTTTTTGTCAGTTTCTGCTCTAGAGTCTCAAATCACAACTTTCATTTTGCTCACTATCTCTATGGTTATCTGGGAAATTATTTCTGTTTTGAATTTTTCTAGAGCCTGATTGATCTGTTTTGTTACTTCCTCTGGTTTCAGTTCAGGGTGTCCTGGTGGTTCACTATTGGCCTTTTCATCCTTATTTGTCCTACTGTTTGCCATTGGTGAACTGGAAGTCTGTCTTTGTGTCTTGCTTAAGTGTTTTCTCATTTTTATTTTTGTTGTCCAGCTGTCCTTGGTTTAATCTCTGGGTTATCACTCAAATCTTCCTGATATAGTTGCACCCTAGCTTCTGTGTCTCTAATGACCCACAGACATTCTCATCTTCATAACATCAGAGAAAACAGCTCATCAAATCAGCCACAATCCTTTATCCCAACTGATATAATCAGCAACACATTAAGATCAAGCACAACTTGGACACTGACCACCTGTGGTAGTCGCTAGTCTATCACCCTTAAACCATTTGAATTAAATTGAAATCAAGAAGCAATCCAGAACATGTCTGCAGTGAACAAACTTTTTAATATAGTATATTTACCATTTAATGGCTCAGAAAGAGCTAGGATGCAAGACCCCTAATCTCAGTTAGCTGATGGTTGAACCCCATGATGCAGACTGACCTCAGGCTGCAAGGCCCAGATTGAGTTCCCCAACCTTCTGAGTGGTTGAACTCCACACCGTTCTACTACAGGTTTCCCATGCCCTTTCTTTAAAGATGTTCAAAATTGGGAACTCAGAAAAAAACCCTTTATGACCACCTCTGCCTCTGCAGAGTGGGTTCAAAGACTGGCACAATCAGGAGGTCTGAGAGTGCATGGGGGAGCAGAGGTAAGGGGAGTTATGGGGGTTCAGGGGCACCCACGGGTCTACCTTCCTGGTGCTGGAGTGATGGCTGCTCCAGGCGGGTGATGGCGTGGCTCTCCTTCCCGTGGTGGATAGGGGCCCAGGCTACCTTTCAGGCACTGGAGGATGGCGGCTCTGGGCAGGAGAAGGCATGGCTCTCTTCAATTTCTTTTAGTATAGTATCACTTCCCTGTGTTGCAGCCACTCTGAATAAGCAGCACTGATCCTCATCCAATATCTACTTGGAACATCAGGCCTAATGACACATACTGGAAGGTGTGGAAAGTTTACTGCTTGAACAATGAGGCTCTCTAGGGAGAGCAGGGCAGGCTCTCAAGCTGATCCGAGAATGAGCCGAGAGAGTAGGGAAAGGTGGCTGATTTGTTTAAAATGGTTGGGAGCATAAGCATTACTATGTAAGATTTATATGATTTGAATTTCTCACCAGTGCCAAAGGAGGAAAAACCCTGGGCAGAAATGGGGCCAAAGGGGTAGAGGGAGGGATGTGAGATATCAGCAAAATCAGCTACTTGGTGCTATTTGTACCTAATCTCCTTCCCAGGGAACATGTGCAGCATGTTGATATGAATAAGGGAACTTCATGATCCATGGGGGAAAAGTCCTACACAGACATAGAACTATCATAGAATACATTATTTCCTTCCAAGGTGCCTGACGTTTTCAAATTGTTTCTAAATCAATTATAGGCAGAAGCATCATTTTATATTCTGTTTATAAAATCAACTTTAGAAAGACTCTATGGTTTCATAGTGCCAGAGGCTCACTGGAGAGTCAAAAAATTTTAAACTTTTCTCTCAGTAAGGATATGAAGGGTGTACTCGGAGCCCTTCATATTTCATATGAAATGTTAGATTATAGAAGCTCATCACTAAATTTAATTAATAGTATTAGTAACTACATTTAAATTCTCAGAAGATAAGAGCTGCAGATCTTTGTTTAACAAATGATGATAACAACAATAATAGTAGCCAACACTTATTGAGTGTCTAAGTTTCAGGGACTCTTCCAAACACATTACAGATATCCTCGTAATAGTTCACTGGAATAAATATTAACATTATCCCCAATTTTCAGCAAAGAATGTAAAACCCAGATTAAATAATATGACCAATATCCCACAGTGGACAAGTGAAAGAGTGAGAATTGAAATTTGAAGCAGGAAGACAATACTGAAAATTAAACACTTCAAGGTTATATTTAAATTCTAAAAATAGTGTGCAGATTAAAAGCCACTGAAGAAGAGATGACAATTTTATTTTAATCCAGTCAGGATAAACTTTTATTCTTTTGTATTTAGTTCTTGCCTCAGAATATTAGAAATAAATATCCATGAAGACAAGTGGCTGAATGGCAAAGCATTGTGTAAAAAAATTGTCTGGACTTTTTCAATTCAAGGTTTGCACAAACAGCCTGGAATTCAGTCATGTATGCTCTTAAGACAATTTTCTTCTGCTGAAATCCAGATAAAGTTACATAGTGAAATAACAGAGGTATTGACTTCAAAACCAGCCATGGATTTTGCTGGATTGAGAATAGTGCACAACCATTTTTAAACCTTTATCTTTAGAAATCTCAATATAACATGTACTGTACAGTATTATACTTTCCATGATTTATGTTTTTCAGGGCAGTTTTACCTATATTTCATTTACATTCTTCATTAACTCAGTGGTAACGACAGAAAATTTCTATGTACACTTCCAGAATAAATGCCTTATGTGATCAAACAATGCACTTACTGAAGTAAAGTTATTCCTTTACTTCATAAGTTGAATACCTTTAATAATTCACTATATTTCTTTGGTCCTCCACTTTACTTATTGCCATCTCTATTGTAACTTGCTGTACCTCAGATATGCCTGGCAAAATGAAAAGTGGGCTATACTGCCTCTCTTGGGTTCTTCCCTCAAGCTTTTCTGTTCACTGTTTGGTCTGTATGGGGTCGTGTGGAAATCTGTCCATGCAAGAGCATTAATACCACTGGAACAACTTTTGATCAACAGGAAATAGTAACTAGTATCTAAACACTCCCACTTCTGCAGTCCGTGGTGGATAATTCTGAGGCACATTCTACACAATTCCTGTGGACACAGCAGCACTGAATCCCATCTGCTCTCAGTCATATCCCTTTAACTGAATTAGTTATGATCATTAATAGTTAATATTTATAGTAATATTTATAGTCTTATTTCACGGTAACTCTTCTTCATATCCTTATCAAAGGGAAAAATTTGAGCCAAATCAGGGAATTTAAGTAACTACAAGTAACTAAAAGTGACAGTGTTGGCAGCAGAATTACAAACTAGTATTTTATCTTCTTATAGTACATGGGTTTAAGGTACATGTTTCTAACACCTGGATTTGATATTAGTTAAGACACCATGAGAATATACCTTTGAGTTTTGAGACCCAACTATCAAATAAAAATATTAGAAGTAACAATGACCAACCAGTTTTGAGTACTTCCATGAACTCTGTTCTTCTAATGATGTGTAGATGTTAGCCTATTAATCTTCATCATAGCCTTATGAAGTATACACAACATATTATTATTATTATTATTATTATTATTATTATTATTATTATTATTATTAGGTACCAGAAGTTGAGCTTGGGATCTTGTGCCTTACAAGGCAGGTTGCAGAACCACTAAGCTAAACTCCCGGCCCCTACACTACATATTATTTTTATCACCATTTTACAGATGAAGAGACTGGGGGCAGGGATACAAAGAGTTACTCTGACGAAGACCACAGAGCCAGTAAACGGCATGTGAGAGACTTCAGCCCACATAATCAAGCTGCTGGGCTCACCTGTTTAAAACTGGTAGTTTCACTGCTCCCTCATCTGATTTTAATAATAAAGCTAAAGCATTAAATACAGTGTGGAGTAGAAAAGGAAGGACTTGTACATATTAGCAAAAAACAAATCCCAAATGCATGAATGAAATTTAATCCTGATAAAATTGGCAACAAAATTGGCAACAAAGATTCCTTTTATGTCCATTTATCTTGTTTTGCCTAGCTTCTCCTTTGCTGGGTCTCTTTTCCATTGTAATGTTACTGCCTTTCCATCACTTTGACTTGTTGATGCTTTATCTTTCTCTTGTTCCTCGTCCCCAATCATCTTCTTCAACTTCTCACATTTCTTCCTTTCAAACCTCATTTTTCTCAATTGTAAGGCCATTGACAGATCAGCATGGAAAACATCAGAGATAGTTTATTTTCATGACACCTCCTTCAGAATTTCACTAGAATAAATGTTTGTGTGGTATTTGGGACAAAGTATCCCAGTATACTTGCAACAGATGCCATTAGTATTTGTCAGACTCTTCAATACAGAAAAAGAGGTTTCTACAGGGACCAACAGAGGGGCTCACCGCAATACTTTTCTGGTGGCTGTGAGGACACTAAATGCAGCCTGAGGTGCAGGTCAAAACTGCAAATTAAATAAATTAATAAATTAAACACTTTCTCTCGTTTATTAGAGAGATATCCTCTTGCTTTTAAAAGTCTAAATGCCAACTGGTTCACCTTAACCTTTCCCGCAAATATGACCATTGACTATATTTTGCATATGAAAAGAGTTACAAAAAGATTCTTAAATTAAGGGACCTGACAATTTTTCTGATTGTATTTTCTACTACATCTAGGGAATGTCTAACTACAGCCTGTATTTATTTTCCAGTGTAGAAGAATATTCTGTATAAAAACCTGAAGGACTCTGGTGACTCATAGATGATTTTACAATGGATGTACTTTGTCTCCTTGGACAACATTGAATTATTCTAAGTTTCAGGAAAACAATACCAATAATGTCTTGTCCTTTCTTGAGACTATATATAAACTAATTTATTTAGGTATTTTTCAGTCAAAACACATTCTGAGTTACTGTAAATAACCTGCACTATCATATCTTCAAATGAAGTATCTCTTTAAGGTAGTTGGCACATCGATATTTCCAGTGTTTGTAAGCAGCTTTACTCCTGTGACAAGTAACCATTCCTTCTGATTTCTGAACAGTAGTTAATAAAATGTGATGTATATACCAAGAGATTTTTAGTGTATACTAATTTTACAGTGAAATATTTTTCCAGCTGAATAATGTCCAGATTTTTGCATTTCTAATCACTGATTTTTTGTGATATTTAATATTCATTGAGCATTATATATGTGCCAAAAAAGGGTACACAATACAGCTACATTCATCATTGGGATCTTGTATCTTTACATGATGTATCTTGGTTCTTATTTTTTCCCCATCCTCCAGCCCTCCTTTCACCCTCTCCACCCTTCCCTATTTAAAAGACTTTGTTTCCATGTTATACCTTTTCTCATGTTTTCTTTTCCCTTCTTAACTTTCCCCTACCCCTCCACATCCCTTACTCCTTCAGACTTTTTCTACCTATTACACAATATCAAATATATATTTTGAACCTTATTTGCACTTTTAGTTTTTCACACCAGAGAAGCTATTTGATATACGCACATGTGTCTTATTAACGTCACTTAAGAGTATGCCTCAGTGTGCAACCACTTGGCTGTAAAAGTCTCTAATTTCTCATTCTTTATGGCTGAGTAGTACTGCATTTTCTAAAAAACCATGTCTTCATCCAGTGTCCAGTTGATGGGCAACTGGGCTGTTTCCAAGTTTTAGCTATTACACACTGTGCTGCTATAAACATGGGTGAGTATATATATATATATCACTATATATCATTAATTGATTTGGGAAGATACCCAGCAGAGAAATACCTGGATCAAATGGGACTTTGAATCTTAGTTGTTTGAGGTATCTCCAAATTGATTTCCACAGTGGTTGCACCAGTCTGCACTCCTACCAACAATTAAGAAGGGTTCCTTTCTTCCCACATTCTGCCAGCATTTGTTATTGGTTGATTTTTTGATAGCAGCCATTCTTTTTGGGGTGAGGTGAATCTCATGCTGTTTTCATCTGCATCTCTTGAATGATCAGTGATGTTGAATTTAATTCATATATTTACTTGCTACTTTTACTTGTTTGTCTGAGAATGTCTGCTCATTTCAGATGCCCAATTTTGAAGCAGGTTTTCATATTTGGGGGGCCTGAATTTTTTGAGTTCTTTATATATTCTAGATAGTAGACCCATGTCTGAGGAACAGGTGGCAAAATTCTTTTCCCATATTGTAGGTTGTCTCCTAGCTCTGTTGGTGGTTTCTCTTGCAGTGCAGGAGCTTTTCAGAAATATGAGATCCCAGTTGTTGACTCTTTGTGTTAGTTCCCATACTACAGAGGATTTGTCTATAAAGTCTTTTCCTATGCCAATGTCTTTGAGAGTTCTACTTAACTTATTTTCTGGCAAGTTTAGTATTTCTATTTTAATATTTAGCTCTTTAATCCACTTGGATTTTAGTTCAGTGAATGGTGAAAGATAGAGATCTACTTTTAATCTTTGGCAGGTTGAAATCCAATTTTTACAACACTCTTTATTGAAGAGGCTATCTTTCCTCCAGTGAGGATGGTTGGCTCCTTTGTCAAACATAAGGTGTCTGAGTATGTCTGGAGTTGTTGCTGCACCTTCTATTCCACTGAGCCTTGGGTCTGTTTCTTGGCCAGTTTCATGCTGTTTTTATCAGAGTGGCTTTGTAGCATAGTTTCAAGTTGGGAATTGTGATATCCATGCCATGTCTCTGTTGTCTAGAATTGCTTTTGCTGCTGTAGGTCTTTTCTGGTTCTGAATGAAATTTTGGACTCTTTTCTCTAGTTCTGTGAAATATCCTGTTGGAATTTCAATCAGGATTGCATTGAATCTGTACAGCAGTTTTGGAAGTATGGCTATTTTCACTATGTTCATTCTTCCCACCTAGGAACAGGGGATGTCTTTCTATTTCCTTATATCAATTTTACCCTTTTTTCAGGGTGTTGTAGTTCTCAATGTAGAGGTCTTTTGCTTCCTTTGTTAGATTGATTCCTAGATATTTCATTTTTTTGGATGCATTGTGAAGGGGATTGTTTCCTAACTTCACTCTCAGTGAGTCTGTTATTTGTATACAAGAAGGCTATTAATTTTTGAGTGTTAATCTTGTATCAAGCTACTCTCCTGAATCTGTCAATTAAGACTAAATGTATTTTGGTGGAGTTTTTTTGGGGGGGTCTCCTAGGTAGAGTATCGTATCCTCAGAAAATAATGACTGTGTAACTTCTTACTTTCCTATCTTTATTGCTTTTATTTCTTTCTCTGGTCTAATTGCTATAGCTAATGTTTTCAGAACTATATTGAATATGAGTGCTGATAGTGGACATTCTTCTTTTCTTGTGCCTGATTTTAGCATGAAGAATTTCAGTTTTTGACCATTTAGTTATGATGTTGGCTAATTGTTTTTCTTAGATAGCCTTTATCAGGTTGAGATAAAGACCATTTATTCCAATTTTCTGCAGGGTTTTTACCATGAATGGGTGTTGGATTTTGTTGAATGACTTTTCTGCATCTATTGAGATGATCACATGGCTTTGGTCTTTGGCTCTGTTAATATAGTCTATTACATTTATTGATTTAAGTATACTGAACCATCCTTGCATCTCTAAGATAAATCCGACTTGGTCAGAGTGTATGATCTTCTTGATGACCCTCTGTATTCTGTTTGCCAGTGTCTTATTGAAGATTTTTGCATCTATGTTCATTAGGGACATTGGTCTGTAGTTCTCTTTATTGGTTGGGTCTACTCCTAGCTTTGGAAGCAAAATAACTCTTGCTTCCAGGAATGAATTTGGATGTATTGCTTGTCTTTCAATTTCATTGAAAAGTTTAAAGAGTAGTGGCAATAGTTTTTCTCTAAATACCTTTTAGAATTCAGCAGTAAAGCCATCAGGACCTGGTTTTTTTCATACATTTTTTCCACCTTTAATTGAGTTTATTGGTACATTTTAGGGATACAGTACAATTACTTTCATTGTTGGGATCTTGTACCTCTACATGACAGGTCTTGGTTCTCATTTTTCCCCTTGTCCCTGCCCTCCCTTCACCCTCTCCTCCCCTCCCCATCTACAAGCACTTTATTTCCATCTTTTCTTTATCTCACATTTTTTTCTTTTCCCTTATTACCCTTCCCCTATTCATCCCACCTTCCATACACCTTTAGCCCCTTTCTTCCCATTTCACAATGTCAGTAATCTTATTAGGATCTTATGTATTATTGTAGTTTATTCACACCAGAGAAACTATTCGGTATTTACACATGTGTGACTTATTTGTTTCACTTAGGAGTGTATCTTCAATATGTATCCATTTTTAATTATATTTTCAATTTCACTGAATATAATTGGAGTGTTTAGAATTTTTATATCTTCTTCATCTTTGGTACCTCATATGTGTCTAGAAATCTGTTCATTTCTTCTGAGTTTCCATTTTCTTAGAGTACAGGTTCTCAAAATAGGTATTTATGATCCTCTGGATTTCTGCTGGATCTGTTGTGACTTCACCTTTTCAATCCTAATTGCACTGATTTGAGCCTTTTCTTTCCTTCTTTTGACAAGATTTGCTAGTAGTTTATCAATTTTATTTATTCGTTTGAAAAACCAACTCTATTTGTTGAATTTTTATATTATTCTCTTAGTCTCTATTGCATTGATTTCTGCTTTATAATTTCCTCTCGTGTATGAGTTTTGGATTTCTCTTGCTCTTCTTTTTCTAGGAGCTTAAGATTCACCATTAGGCTATTTATTTGAGCTTGCTCTTTTCCTAGTATGGACATTTATTACTATGAATTTCCCACATAGAACTGCTTTCATTGTATACCATAAATTTCTGTAGGTCATACTGACATTACTATTAAACTGTAAAAACTTTTTAATTTCTGTTGTGTCCCATTGATTGTTCAGGAGAGTGTTTGATTTCCACGTATTTGTGAAGTTTTGGGGGTTTCTTATGCAACTGATCTCCAGTTTAATTGCACAGTGATCTGATAATATACATGGGATATTTCAATTCCTTTCATTTACTTAAACTAGTATATGGTTTGTTTTGGAGAATGACCCATGTGCAGCCAAAAAGAATGTACATTCTGATTTTTGGTAGTGAAATACTTTGTAGATGTCTATTAAATCCATTGTTCAAAGGCTAGTTTCAGTTCTGTTATTTCATTATTGGTTTTTTGTCTAGATTACTTGCCTATTTGTGATAGTGAGATATTGAGATACCCACCACAAATGTATTAGTGCTTATTTGATTTTTTGTGTCCCTTAATATTTGTTTTATATAATTGGGTATATATATATATGATTATCATCTCTTCCTCTTGGATTGTTACCTCTACATGGATGACCTTCTTTGTCTGTCTTAATTAGTTTTGGTTTGAAATTTACTTTGTCTGCAAATAGGATAGCTACCCCTGATTTTTTCTGGGTTCCTGTCTCATTGAGAACTATTTTCAATCCTTTTATGTTCAGTCTATAAATTTCTTTTTGAATTTTGCACTTTTCTTGTATACAGCATATTGTTGGATTTTGCTTCTTAATGCATTCTGCCACTCTGTTTCTTTTTATTGGTGAATTGAGGCTACTAATATTGATGGTTATAACTGATATGTATCGACTTATCATTATCATGTTATTTTCCTGTTGTTGGCTCTTTTTATTTTTCCCCCTGTCCCTTTAATTTCTTACCTTGTCTGATGAAATATTTGGATTTGCTCTGTTGGGCCTCATGGAGTTATGACTTTTGTGTTTTTCCAGTATATTTAAAAAAATTGTTTGGTGTGCTGGTATGGTATTCATGAAGTTTCTCAGATGTTGTTTGTCATGGAAATATCTTCTTTCCCCATCAATTTTGAAAGAGAGTTTTGCAGGATACATCAGTCTAGGTTGAAGGTTGTTTTCTTTTAGGGCTTGAAGTACCTTGCTCCAGACTCTCCTTCACTTGGGGGTTTGTGTTAAAAAGTCTGCTGTGATTCTGGTGGGCTTTCCTTTGTATGTGATTTGTTTCTTTTCTCTAACTGCTTGTAATATTTTATTCCTTTGTTAGGTGTCTCGGATCCTGATTATTATATGTCTAGGTGTGGAATTTTTTTATCATGACTAGTTGGAATCCTATGTGCATCAGCTATCTGTATGTCAAATTTTTTTGCTTTGTTTGGGAAGTCTTATATCACTAATCTGTGAACAGTTTTTTAAAAATATAATTTGTACTTTCTCCTGCTTTTTTGTGAACTCCTACCAATCTTATATTATTCTTCTTTGCATCATCTAGGAGGTTTTGGATTGATTTGTTATGGTCCCTTACTATTTTTAAGAGATCTCTCTTTTCATGGTTACTGACTGCCATCCTATCTTTTATATTTGGTATTCTGCCTTCAAATTTGCTCACTCTGCTGTGTATACTTTTAATAGAGTTTTTCATCTCCTGGCTATCTGTTTGAATCTGTTTCATGGATTGCATTTCTTTCCTGTGTTGGGCATTAACGGTTCCCATTTCTTTCTTATGCTGAGGATTCATGGCTTCTGTTATGGTGCTGAACTCATCTATTTTTTTAATCTGTTTTTCTTCTAGAGACTGTAATTATGTATTTTATTCTGCCTATCATCTCTATAGTTATCAGGGAAATTATTTCTGGTTTGATTTTTTTCTAGGGCCTCATTTATCTGTTTTGTTACTTCCTGTGCTATCAGTTCAGGGTGTCCAGGTGGTTGATTATCAGACTTTCCCACCTCATTTTCCCCAGAATTAGCCATTGGTAAGCTAGAAAACTGGGTTTGTGTCTTGTTTACATGTCTTTTTATTTCTATTATTGATGTTGGTACAGTCCTTGGTTTTGCTCCTGAGTTGATACTTCAATATTGCTTATTGTAAGTATCTTTGTTGCTTATCTTTAGAACCCTTAGGAATAATTAGTTCTCAGAGGTATATTCCAGATATAGCTTGTTTTTAGGTTTTGGGTCTCTAATGACTCTAGGGCAGTCTCAATTTCATTATACCAGAAAAGATAACCAATTAGATCAATCACAACACTATTCCAAGTGATACAATCAGCAAAAACAGTAGAACCAAACACAGCTTAGAAAATGACAATTTGTGGTAGTTATTAATCTATCACCCTTAACCATGTGAAATAAATAAAAACCAAGGACTGGCCCAGAATATGTTTATAATGAATAAACTTTTCAATATAGTAATTTTACCCTTTGGAATGGGAACTTAGAAGGAATAAAGTCCTTTTACTGTTCACTTCTGTTCTATCTTGTGGAGCTCAGGACTTTTGTGTTTAAGACCCACTGTGCTTCTGTGGTGTGGATCCAGGCATCAGCACTGCCAGAGGCTAGAGGGGAGGTTGGGGGTACGCTTCAGGCACCCCCGTGGCTCTGGTCCTCACCATTGGCATGAGACTATGAGGCCTGAGTTGGGGTGGGGCCACTTATTTTAAATAAGTAACTAAAGAAAAAGTAAAACTCAGGAATTGTAGAGTCATCATATGCCATATAGATATGGATTCATTTAATGTGGAGATGTGTGTTTCTGCTAACCTAGGAAGCGTTTTTCTCACAGTAAATGCCTATATAACTGAAAGGTAATCATACAAATTGTGTATAATTTTAATATATATGTTAAATGTAGCTAACTAAAATGTAGATCCCCATATTAAAAATTCTGAAATATTGTGCCTTCTATCTTTTTCACTTGAAGTTTTTCCAGAATTTAAAATAGTATAATAAAATGCAATTTTTAAAGAGGTCCCTTTTTAGCTCCACTTTTATAGGACACTCTTGGTACAGAAATAAAAAAAATATTATCAGTAATTTTTTGTTTATTTTAAAAGACTTCACTTCTGGCTGATGGCTGCATCTCTAAACAGATTTCATACTCTTTTTAGAAAGGAAAGCATATAGCTTTCTTCACATTCAAGTAATCATCTCCTCACTCATTACCAACAAAGTCAGCACAGAACCCATTCCACAACGTATTAGTCATACCTACCACATCATACCCACCCCAGAACCCATTAATTACAAAAGCTTTGAAGTTCTTAAGTTCTCACAGATAAAGCACATCTGTGAGGACATTTTAATCCATTCACACTATTCTACAGAATGTTCTTACATTTCAGAATGTACCTAAAAGAATTCAAAATGTCCTCTTCTGTGATTCTGTAAATTAATCATAATGAGTGCTCTTGAGGATAAAAGGGAGTTTTACATGAGGAGATAACTGAGTGCACTTGGCAAATCTCCAGCCTAGAGATATACCATCATTTAGTCATGGGAAGTTTAATTTGCTAGAGTTCAAAAACAAAAAAGTGGTAACTTGCAAAACCCAATTCCAGATGGTAACAATTTAAGAGGAAAGTCTGATGAAGAGAAGCACTGGTAACAAAGCTAAGTGGATATCTAAAGAAGCAGCCAACATTTGCAGTCAGAAATCAGGTCATAAAGGAAGAGCACTGGGAATGTACACAATCAGCTCAGTGGATACCTACTCACCAGGTGTGACTCACCCTCACTGGCTCTTACCATGGATACAGTATCCAGCAGAGAATGCAGCAGAAATGAAAGCTTTTCTTTCTGAAGCTTTGATGGCTATCAATAGTTACTTACTAACTAGAAGCATTCTGTGCTGCTGGAAGGCTTGCAGCTACCAAGTTAACTTTATAAATGTATTTCTCAATTCTAGAATGCTAGTCTTTTAAAGGAACATTCTTATGAGAGCTTATGGTTACTTCAGAGCAGGGAAACTTACTGGGTACCAATGTGTGGTTCTTGTGCATATTCGTGTAGCATTGATCCCAGCAGTCTATATCATCCTATCCCAACACTCTGTCACTTGTAGTCAGATCAGTAGGAACTATTTCCACTATTATCATAAATTACTCAAAATTTAATTTCAATTTCAGTGGTTTCAGAAGGTGTCAAAGTTGCTGGTGGCTAAGCAATCTAAGCCAGTGCTTTTCAAACTTTAATGTGCATACAAATTTCCTGAGAGATCTCATTAAAATTCTGTGCATTTAAGGTGAGGTCTAAAATTTTGCACTTGTAAAGGCTCTCAGGTGGGATGAAGTTCTCTCTGGACTCCAGCTACTCCAAGGACATAAGATGGCATAGGAATATAACTCTTAAACCACCAGTGATCTCTCACAGATGACACACTCAGTTTTTTTCTTTCTCATTGAGTTTACTGGTACTTTTTAAGTATACACACTCAGTTTTCAGCCTTTTCTCTGTGGTCAGCATTCCCTATTCCACATCAGAGAACAACATGTGGATAATTCCAGAGGGACAGCTCTGTGACAGTGTGTTGCTGGGTACAAACAGGAAGGATAATAGCACCATAACAAACATGGCCCCCTTACTGTGAGAACAAAGACGGATATGAACAAGGTGGGCAGAAAAAAATTTTTCACTGTTTCTGAATAATGAAAGCTGTTACATATAAGTGAAAATTACACATATAAAAAAGAATAGCAAAAGAAAGAGGAAGAAAATTAAAAAAAAAAACAAAAACCACCCATGAACACAAAAAGGAACAATTATCACAGTTGCGAGAACAAGTGGGTCAAAGTTGAGGTAAAGGAAAACAATACTTAAAACAATGCTTTATAGACTTTCTTGTTTACTGTTCAGTGGGAAAAGGCAGCGTAATTTCAGAAGAGAGAGAGATGAAATAAAATATGTATATAAGAGTTGCAGGGAGATTGTGAAGGAGTTGCTATAACTACTTAAAAGTAATCTATATAACTAAAGAATATTAAAACCTGACTTATGAGAAGTGTCTTAATTTTTAGCATTTAAAAATAGGTGTATGAAGGCAAATACTTGTTTTTTTCCAAGTGAGATTATTATAAAATGCTTTAATAATACAAAACAAAGGCTAAAAGAAGTCTTTAACAGCATTAAAATAAAGATGAAATATGCTGTTTTGTTAAAGTGCTGAACAGAAGCCCTAAGGCACTGGAAGAAAATATAATTTGATAAGCTCAAGGTGAACAAGTCTAGTTTTCATAGTTACTTACCCAAACATCCAAACCCTACTGTGCTTTTAAATTACATAAATATTCACTAAAAAGTACATAAAATACAGCCCTTCTGTCATGATATTCCAGGATAAACATGGATGGAAACCATGAAAAGAATTGCTATTTTGTTATAATACTCTAATTTTTACAAGAATGACTAAGGAATTATTATCATTATTATTATTTTTTGAGGCAGGATCTCACTATGTAGTGAGACTGACCTGGAACTCACTATGTAGCTCAGCCTGGTCTCAAACTCACAGCGATCCTCCTGCCTCAGCCTCCCGACTGCTGGGATTACAGGCGTGCACCACAATGCCTGGCCTTCCTTTTTTTTTGTTTGTTTAAGGAATTATTTTAATAGCTGATTAAAATTAGATAATCTGTTGAATATGGAATAATTTTGTTTCTATGTATAGCATAATTTGAATAGTCAGAACCAAATCTCACATTATTAATTTTTATTAACAAGAGAAACTTTCCTCCACATAGGCCTTTCTACCTTGGAGCTAACTGACCAGGTATTGTAACTGTGAGGCAAAATAAACCTTTGTTCCTTAAAAAAATTAATTTTTATAAGAAATAATCACAATAAATAAAACTATTACATACATTTTGGTGATGGTACTTCTCAATCATGTATATTCTGTTAAACTTGTATTTTATCTGGTTATAAAACCATATTAGGGCCGGCGATTTAGCTCAGTGGCACCATGCCTGTCTTACAAGTGCAAGGTCCTGAGTTCTATCCCCAATACTGCTAAAAATGAAAACAAAGCAAAACAAAAAAACATATTAAAGGCTGAAAAGGCTTTTCTTTTTGCAAAAATGAGATTATTATGGAATGCCTCAGTTATGCCAAATAAAGGCTGAATGAGGTTTTTTAACAACATTAAAATAAAGAAGAAATTGACACAAGTTTGTTAAAGTGCTAAACACAACTGACTTGCTTCTATGTAAATCTGTACTGGAAAAGTCTTAAAGCATCTTAAATCCTATCCATAATACCTCTTTCATCTATCTTTTCTGAAAAAAAATCCTCCCCCTCAAAAAAATGCCAAGAAAGTAAAGAACAAAACCAGTCCTGCCAACTCTGCCTTGAGTAGCTGGACCTTAAAGATGCTTTAGAACTCAAATAAGCATTCCTACTTTCACAGGCTTGTCAAAAGTGATCTGTGATGTTTTGTTACACAGGACTCTGGGTAGAAAGACTAAATAGATATGGGACTACCTAGGTCCTTCCTCATGAATTGACATGGATACATTTCAGTGAACACCCTTTAAAACCAGAAAACGAATGATACCAGACCAGCATCTGGTACAGCAGGCATTCTCTCTGCCACTTAATGTTCAAAGGAAACAGTTAACAAGGCTGAGTCTGTGTTCATTGCAGCATCTCAGCAAGGAAGGTGTTAATTGCTTTAGCCTTGCACCATGGCTAGTACAAAATCAGTGCTCTTAAAATACATCGCCCTTGCCCTCTTCCAGGAGAAAGGGAGAAAGGAGAAAGGAAGGGAAAAAGGAAGGAAGGGGACACAGAGAGGGAGCGATTAAGATGGAAATGATCGTGATAACCCATGGCAGCTCTGCAGGGCATCAAGGACCAGAGAATACATTTAGAAACCACTGTTCTCTAGAGTGGAAGGACTTGGATACAAGACTCAGGGTAAGAGATGAAGAGGAACAGGGAGACAGAACAATGAAGATAATAATGGAAGACTGAATATAGTCAGGGACTGAAAGAACAAGGAAGAATCTGAGATGTCCAGAGATTCTAATATATTTTTTATGCTCAGCTTTTAAATTTAGCTGTTTTGGCAGGTGGCCTCACTTAAATAAACATTTGAGTCATTTGTATTGACATCATAAAGAGGTAGTTTGCCTTAGGTCAACAAAATATCAGAATGCAGACTATACTTGCATGACCAAATTTTTATAAAATTTAAAAAGAGAGAAGTTATTGATAGTCAATGGAAATTTATAGTCAAAAGAGTTTTTTTTTGTACCAGGGATTGAACTCAGGACCTTGTGCTTATGAGGTAGGCATGGTGCCACTAAGCTAAATGCTGGCCCAGAAATTCTTAATCATTAACATTAAAACAGTAAATTTAAAGTTGTTTTAAAGCAAGATAATTCATCAAAGTTAAAATAATTAAAAATTAATATGCTTCCTTAACATTATATGATTCCAAAAATCATACAAGTCATAATGAAGTGATTAAAAAATATAAAAATTACTTCTTTGTGTGTCCCATTCCATTTACCTGTAATGTAAGAGTAGTGTGATGGTTGAGATCCAAATGTATTCAAAAGGCTCCTGGTATTGCAAGGCTTGTCAGCTGATGGGCTTTGGGGAGCTGGCTATACCATGAGGGCTCCAACTTCATTAGTGGATTCAACCTTTGATGAAGTCCTAGCTCAACAGGCTTATTGGGAAGTGGTGCCTCACTAAACGAGGCAAGTCACTGAACACAGATTTTAGGGAATATTTGTCCCCAGCCCCGTTCCTGTCTATGCTGCAGTGAGGTGAGCAGCTTTCTTCCATCACAGCATTCTGTCAGGGTGTTTTAACCTTTCCACAGCCTAAAGTAATGGAGCTGGTTGACCACCAACTAAACCTCTGGAACCATCATCCAAAATAGACTTCTCCTTTATCATATATGGATCAGTTCTTTTGTCACAGTGAGTAAACTTGAGTAACACAGCAGAGATAAGGATATTTAGTCACTTTTTGTCTTCCTACTAACTAGCACATGCTTAATATCTAATCAATGTCCCTAACTGTTAAGCTCAAACCTCATAAAAGCCAATTAGTTTTACCCCACCCCTAACCAAGGGGAAAGAGTACACCAAAATAAGTCTAGAGAAAGCTGAAGTAAATCTGTTAAAATGAAAGGAGGGGTAAATGAAATATACCAGCAAGAAATACAACCAAGGCCACTAAAATGTTGGTTCTTTGAAAAGTTTGGTAAAAGGGAGAAAATGTCAGCAAAATCTGTCAGGTTAAAGGGGGAGAAATCTGAAATAATATTACAGATAAAAAGGAAGACATACTTACTAATGGTGATTAAAAAGTAATGAGAAAATCTACAGCTGTATGTAATTAACTTACATATACAGAAAACCTGTCAGTTTCTTAGAAACATGTAATGTTATTAAAACCTAAAGTCTTCTTATTATTAAAGAGATAGAAGTAACTGTTCTAAATCTTCCCCTTTCAGTCTCATCACCTATCAAAAAAGAAAAGTCACCAGGTCTAGGTGGCCTCAAGTAAGTTCTATGAAGTTTTAAAGGACAAGTTATCCCAATCCTCTGCAATTCTTCCAAAAATATATTTTCAAAGAAATATTTTCAGTTCGTGTTATGAAACCAATACGTTCTAATACAAAAATTGAGAAAAAGACATTATTAGAAAGTATAAAATTGAAAAGACAAAGCCGGGTATGGGACACTCATTTCTTAATAATCTCTAGACCTTGTCGTTACCATTTACTAACAGCCCTTTCAATCACTTTTTCAAGCAATCAACTGCCTGACCAGTAGCTCACTCTTTCTCTTTATTAAGTTCTACTGGCACTAGTAATCTACAGATGCTACCACTTTTTCACTGATCCTGATTGGTTTTGCGTGCTCACTTCCTTCGTTTACCTGACTTTGTTTCCATAGCCAGCTATAATAACTACTCCCTGGCTTATACTTCCAAATCCCATACTCTCGCCAAGTGTTTCTGTTCACTCACGCCACCAGCTTAAGGGAACGGAAAAGGGAAAGTCAAATTCATACTAACCTTCATCACTGGTCCCAGACAGATTAGCCACAGTTCTTAATAGCTCTAGTGAACTTCTACTTAAGCTTTTGTTTGAAAAGAGGTTTCAGGAGCTTTTAATAAAGATAGTAAAACCAAAGCACAGCAAACCAAATGTATAAAACCAAACCAACTGAACAAAAAAACCCCAGCAAACCCAGACAATGTTATCTAATATACTCATTAATTTCTAATAGAAATAAAACAAACTACACATAGAAAATAGGAGTCCTGGGAAATGATGGATAAGTAGTTTCACAAGAAAGTGGAATTCCAAGGCTAGCAAGAAAAGCAAATAAAATTACTGTTTAGAAAAGAACTCCTGTGAAGCAGGAGGATCACCAGGAGTACAAGGTTAGCCTGGACTATGTGGTGAGACTCTGTCTCAACTGCCCCCCCCAAAAAAAGACAGAAAGAAAAGAACAGAACTCCCATTTTGGAGACAGCATAGATACAAGATCCAAGTCAGAGTGAGATATAAGATTCCTAGCACCGCAGCCTGCTGCCCAGCCCTTCATATGGAGTACCAGTCCCTTCAGGCTGGACATTAGAGTCCGTGGGAGAGAGGCACATTTGGCAGTGAGGTTAATTAAAGGTCTGTAGCATGAAACTTGAGCCAATAGTAAAGTCACCAAGATTATTCCATTGGGATAAATGTACTATGAAGAGACTCACTATGAAAAATAAAGGCTGAACAAGGAGCAAAAAAAAAAAAAAAAAGACTAATAAAAATATATTAACATTTAAAACTTTTTTATAAGAACATATAATTTCTACAGCATGACAACTATGGAAAGGAAGAAAATATTTTAATAATGTATACCTGATGAAGAATTAATATCAGAAAATATAAACGACTCCTATAAGTCACTACCAACAAAAAACAACATGATTTAAAAGTGAGTAAAATACTTAATGAGACATTTCTCTTTAAGAAGGTATACAAGGGCCACCAATAAGCATATAAAAAGATGCTCATCATCATTAATAAAAATTCCAAATCAAAACAGAATGCAATACTACTTCAAATGTTAGAGTGACTATTATCCCAAAAAACCAAAAGAGTAATTGCTGGAAAAGATACAGAGAAATGGGAACTCTTGTATACTTTTGGTGGGAATGTAAAATGGTGAACTAATGTGGAAAACAGCATAGAGTCTCCTCAAAAGGTTAAAAATTGAATTACCATATGATCTAGCAATTCCACTTCTGTGTATTTACCTAAAAGAATTAAAGCACGCTCTCAGATATTTATACATCCATATTCATAGAAGCATTCTTCACAAAGTCAATAGTTTAAAGCAAGCTGTGTCTACTAATAAATAAATGGATACAATCTGGTGTACACCTAATGGAATATTTGGCCTTAAAAAGAAGGAATTTCAATAAATACTACAGCATAGATGATTCTTTAGGGACATGCTAAGTGAAAAAAGCGAGTCACAAGAAGAAAAATAGTGTATTATTCTACTTATATGAGGTAACCAGAGTACTCAGATTCATAGGAACAGAGATAGAATGGTGATTGCTAGGATTATGTTTTCATGGAAATGAGACCTAGCTGGAAATTAATCAGCCTTGGAAACTAGAGAATGAAAATGCCAGTTCCAGTCAGTCTGTACTCGCCTTACCTGCCATCATTATTCTCTTGCTCAGGGGCTACTCTGTAAGGCAGGGAAGGCAAAGATAGGCTGATTGAGGCTGGCATTTTGGATCTCTCGATTTAAAAGCTGTTTATTTTCTGGATATGTCTTATTTTGGAGCAAAGAGGAGAATTGTGGGAAAAGGGGAACGGGGAGTTATTACTTAACAGATAGTGTTTCAGTTTTGCAAATGAAAAGTTTTGGGAATGAATGTTCTTAATACCACTAAACTGTATACTTTCAAAAAATTGTTGAAAATATTGCATACATTTTATTAAAATTGAAATATTTTTAAAGTCAAAGGCTATGAGAATCATGAAAGTACATGTATCTAAATGTCAAATGAGTCTCATGAGGTGCCAGTCAGATGGACTGCACATATCTCCTCTCTACAGCATCTCCCCGTTTCATTTGGTAGATGTGGGAATTTATGGTCCAGTAGGGTGAATAAACCTTAAGTGTAACTGCTATGGAAGGACTAATTTCAGGGGTTAGAACTTGTGGGGAAATCAGGCAAAATGAGTAAAACTGTTTAGGAAACCTAGATGAGCCCAACAAGGTGAGGAAGATCAATAGAAACTTTCTGGTCGAAGGCTTTTAGTGAGCTTGTTAATTCTAGAACACTACTGGCAAAGGTACTTACAACATGCATCAAACTACTTACTCTGACAGGGGAAATAAAAAAGAACTGGTACAGTTGGTGATAATGAAGTGTTTAGTCTAAAAGGACGAATGTGTAGGCTCTGGGAATTGTTTATGACAACCAGTGAAACACAGAATCTAAGTGTCTCCTGAAACCCAACACTATCTCACAACCTTATGCTTTGGATAGCAATAATTTTACACATTTTAGGAAGGTCTGGCCTCACTTCCTCTATGATAATTTTTCATCCAGTACCACCACAAAACATATTTAAAGTTTAAACATTAATGGATAATGAATATCATGAAACTAAAAGTGAAGAAAGGACGTCAAATATGGTATTTTAATGAATTTATAGACAATTCACAACAAATAGGAGAAAATGCCAATGAAATAAGCTAGGCAGAGTTTTAAATTTTTTTTAGTTGCAAATATAAAGAATAATTTTCAAGAAAACATTGTCCGTAGCTTTTAGCAAGGTTTAAATATACAACAAAACCAATTCAGAGAGCAGATATAATGCTCCCAGGTTTATGGGCTGCAAGTACTCTCTGTGCCTGAGGTGAGCTATGAAGTCAAAAGAAAAAGGCATGCCAAGGTAAGAACAGCAGAAATATATGCAAGAAGGTACCATGAACTCCCCACCCAATCTGCTGGCAGCATGGTCTAACCAAACCACTGCTCTTTACATCAAAAGTGCAACTCCAAAGAGTGCACTGTTTCCAAGGACATGCTAAGCTCCATATGGGCAAAACAGAAACTGACCTATGTGCTCCTCCTCTTTATACTGAGATTCTTCAGAATCTTGAGTTGCTGAAGATTATTATCATGAAAGCCATCTTTCATTTTGCAAAGAGCCATTATAGTATTTGGGGTTTAGACAAATTTCTATCAGCACATTTATTATCTATTTCACAAACATCCATGCCACCATTGCTTTTCACCCTTCCTAACCCTGTCGATACAATGGTTATCTTTTATCCAAGAGATGTCTTCCCAATCCAGGAGGAGTAATTTGGGGTGAGCAACTGCATGTGGCTTGCAGCCTGCTGCTCTTTGGTAGATGTCAGTACAGTGGAGTCCACGTTCTGCAGAATATGGGGAGGACTAAAATAACATTTTGCAGTTAGAACAGTGTTTACCTATATAGTATATCAATAGATGATAATCAAACATTCACTGACTGAATCTTCAAAAGTCGACTTTAAATTTCCAAGTACTAGGTCTCAGTGATTTTTTTTCTTGAGAAATCAATTCACACTTGAGGAAAAAGGCACAAGCTTAGGGGAAGAGAACTATCCCATTTTCTGAGAATGCCTGGTCTTCAGATTGTTACTTCATTAACTGAGAAGTATTTTGAAATTCAAGTCTAAGGAATTCTTTTTTAACCCAGATGAAAGACAAGGTAAGCCTTGAAGACTAAGTTGGAACAAATTGGTGGATTCAAAACAAACATAGTGACTAAGGTCAGTAGTGTACCAGTGAGACCGATGTTTACTGTTTAGACTTTAAAAATGTTTGACATTGAAATGAAAAGAAAGGTTCACTAGCACTGTATTTGGAGAGGCAGGGGAGGATAAGACACCGAATGAGTTCAAAAAACAAGGAGCAATCATGAACAGCCTGGATCATATATGTTCCTGCTTCTCTCCATAAGATTTGAACTTCCTGTGCATCCTATCATTTAGAAACACAACTTCTTCCAGCTCTGGGAGGTTCAAATGCCTGTAGTGAAATGCCAAGATGAATGAAAATTTAATAGCTTTCCACCTGCAGCATCCATGCAGATGAATTGTACAAGGCTTCAGATGAGTTGAAGAGCTTTGACATGATGTAGAAGGAACAGCTGGTCTAGTCAGTGTTCATTTGCTCATGGGTTTTGTAATCCCAGTGTACAGCTGGAAAGGCATCTCTAGAAAGGCACTTAACCTAGGGCTTCCATGCAAGAAGCATCTGTCATCTAAACAACTTCACGGGAGATGCCTGCCCTCTCAGCTGTGGCAAATGATGAGAGAGCCTGCCACCTAAAAGAGCCAAAATGTTAATCCACACGTACTTTCTGAAGTGACACAGCCGGTCTCTGTTGCTGCTAGCTCAGGTTGTTAAACTGACATCTGCCTTCCAGCCAGAGTCATTTACCCAGTGCCCTTCTTGGAATGAAATGAATTGTGGGGTCCTGTGAAGAAGTTCTTGAGCAATGTGTTCATTTTATCTGTTGAAAATATATTGTTATGTCATTGTCTCTACTCTGACAAGTCTTATTTTAGTCAAGAAGAATCTGAAGAAAGAAACTGAAACTCATGTTTGACAGCAGAACATTAGAAACTTTGTAACAATCTCATGACTGCATTCTACTTTGTTATTCTCAGAATTACTCAAGTGGTTGCATGGGTGTTACAGAGATTACAAAAAATATTTCCTCTGTATGCACTTGCCAAAACATGCCCTACCTTCTCATATGATTATTAGTTATTAATATTCTTTAATTGATTTTTTTTGTAGTTTGCTCCTTTGTTAATTCATATCTGCCATTGACCCTAATCCCTATACCAGTGGTGGTGAACCTATGGCACGTGTAAATGGTACATTTTTCTTTTACTACAAAAGATATCAATGTGTGAGTTGTTTTTTCTAAACCAAAATCTCAGTATTCAGGTTTACGTGCAGTGTTGGCACTTTGCGTTAAGTGGGTTTTGGCTTGTAGTTTGGGCACTTGTCTCTAAAGGGTTTGCCATCACTGTCCTATACTCTATTGGGGATTCTCAGGAAAAGGAAGCAAGATGATTCCACATACACAAAGTATACATTTATACTTACCCTTCAAAACGAATAAATTGCACACTGGAAAATCAATAAAGAAGAAGAGGTATTCTTCCTGCTCTAGTATACATTTATACTTACCCTTCAAAACGAATAAATTGCACACTGGAAAATCAATAAAGAAGAGGTATTCTTCCTGCTGTAACCCCACTTGGAGTTACGTTGCCTTAACCTGCTCTTGACTTTGTCTTACTGTTTTAGATTCTTCTCCTTTCTTTGCGCTTATCTTCTGAGTGAGGGAACTGTTTGACTGCAGTGGCTGTTCAGCCTTGCGTCTCCCTCCATCACTCAGCCCTTGCTCTTCCTTTCCAAGGACAGCACCCCATTGTCCACCTGTCTCCATTACTGGAGACATACAGATTGAAACATACAGACTACGGTGGATTATTCTGAATTTCACTCTTTGAGAAAAGGGATATCTTTAAAAGATAATCATTTAAAACAGTAAGTTTTGGGGATGGACTTGAGCATTACTTCAGGGAAAAACAAATGACAACTGGTTTCCTGTGGACCCTTTAAAATCTGCAAGCTGAAGTGATTAATGCTTGCTATTCAGCACAACACAATTGCCAAAAACCTATTGGGAAGATTATTATGGATGACTTTATAGGCTAAGATAGTGACTTAACTTTTTTACCTAGTATTACTTTTGTCCTCATTGCCTAACGATTTCTTCTGCATAGAGCTTTACATTTCAATTTTTTATCATTACCCAGACATCAGACATGGATTATGAGCAAAGGCAAAGTAATAGGAAATTATATCTCACTATTATTTTTGAATACCTAATAGTTCCTACTTGAGTAAAATGAGTTTTATTTTATACAAAATTCAATAATACAGCTCTAGTCTGGAACTTCAATGTTATGGTCTACTTACTGGAAGTTTAGTTTATTAGATTCCTGGACTTCAGCACAGAAAAACTTGAGTTCCACTTTTCAGTTCTTCCAAGACGTTGCTTTGTAATAAGCCTAAATTATCTGAAATCCTTTTGACTTATAAGTTTATCATTTTTCCCCTTTTTATAAAGTGGTAATAATCTAAATTCAATCTGCAAATAGCCATCCAAAGCCAGGGACATTATCTTAGTATTTACTTTCAAGCTATGTTTCTAGAAATGTTAAATTCTTCACAGTTATTTCAAGTGCTGCATAGAGTAATTTGGTCTATGTTTTAATATATATTTTCACATTTTGGAAATATAATAAGAACTACCAATGCATATATGTTATATATATATAAGATTTTTATGTACATCCTCCTAAGATTGCCTGCTTAACCTGTTCTTGTGTGGAAATCTTAATATAAATTTTCTTCTGTGTGTAGAAATAGCCTTCCTTTAAATATATTATTTTACTGATTTGTTCATTTTTTGATGTTGGGGATCAGACTCAGGGCTCTGTCAATTCCAGGCAAATGCTGTACCACTGAACTACATCTTTAGCTATAAATATGTTATCTATAAGGGTAGAGGTTAGCTCTTGTCTTTATTTTTAAGGTCAGTGCCAGACTTGACTCTCTATTCAAAATATGTATAAGCAAATCCCCACATATGTAAAAGGCGCTGTCAAGGACTACGTGCTAAGATGGTCAATATTACTGTTGCATAACATATGGGCAGGGTAGCAAATGTCACTAGCAGTGATGTGAAAAACTCTTAGAGAGGTAAGGATTCAACCTAAAAGTGGAACCACACACACACACACACACACACACACTCACACACACACATTTTGTTGGAGGAGAGAAGGTCCTGGATAAATAATGTATTCAGCAACCAGTTATAATGGGAAGGATATTTTTGAGTTTTTAATAATCTGTTGTGAAGCAAAAACAATGTCCTATTCTAAAGTCCAACAATAACTATTACATCCCATGAAGCAAGCCCCAAAGACACGACCCTCTCTGTTTCAGAGGACAGCACCGAACAGTGAACAGGTACAGGTGTGGACAGAGCTATATTTGAGGAAATTTATAAGTATTTCATTTTCCCCACTACTTGCAACCTGTGACCCCCATCTTAGCAATTACATTTCAGCAATAATCATTGTCATTAACTTACTCTTCTCAAGCCAAAGGAAAAGGTATGTATAGGAAATATCTACACATAGGATTCCTTTTGAGAGGGGGGGGTCTATGTTGCCCATGCTGGTCTCCAATTTGTGGGTGCAAGTAATTTCCCCATGTTTACCTCGGCATATTCATTATCTATCTAATTGGTTAAATATATGGTTCTAGACAATCATATTTGTGGCAAATCAAGAAGTTTGGGTCCATTCCCATTATGACTTCACAGATATAAATTTAGATTTGGAAAGAATGAGAATTCAGTACTTTAAAATACGTTCATTGCAGTTGCATTGTTAAGGTTGTACTAGTCCTAAGTTTGTTCCAAAAACAATATCTTTCACCTGTCATGTTCATGTTAATGAGGTTGATTTATTAAATTCCAAGTTTTACTAATATATTGCTTCAACAAATTATATAGAATGGGGGAAAAACGAGAACCAAGACCTGTCATGTAAAGGTACAAGATCCCAATGAAGAATGTAACTGTACTGTATACCTAAAAAGTACCAATAAACTCAATGAGAAAAAAACCCAAATTATATACTATTCTCTGAACCTGCAAAAATCCTACTGTGAATAAAATCATTTAAAGTGTACATAAAATGTCAAATCATTTAAGTAGATTTTTAAAAACATCAGAAGCTCTATATAACTTAGTTTTCTCATAGAAATGCTTCACTTTTTAAAAATAACAAAATAGCAAAATCTTAGGAACAACAAAATAGAGTACTGGGTAAACAATTTTGGTACATTTTCTTGATAGAATTAGATGCAGCTATATGTGCTTTTATAGAAAACTCTCGCAAGATATAGTTCAATGCTTGTATAAAATAGTGCTTTTCTTGCATGGCCAATGTTTTACAAAAGCATTTTGCATGGAACTCCTGCCCCACACCCCCACTCCAGCTGCTGGGCCAAAATACCTGAGCCCTCCGATTTTGGTTCATGGTCTCAGAGCTTTCAGTTGGTGTTCGTCTGACTCTGATGCAGAAATATTATGGCGGAAGTGTGGAAGCAGAAAGCTGCTCACTTCATGGCAACCAGAAGCAGTGCACAAGGAAGAGCATGTAACCTTGAAAGGCCCGCACTCAGTGACCCACCTTCTCTGTCTGGGCCCAACTTCCTCATAGCACATTAAGCAATAATCACCCCTTCAAGAGTCTCTTCCTCCCGTTAACTTGGCAATTAAGATTTACTGGAGTACTTCTCAATTTTTATATTTGCACAATTCACAATTTTTCCGGTCTCTACAACTCTTATCATTTAAAAATTATTTTCTTAGTGTCTGGAATCTGCTGGACACTGAGTAAAATATTATAGGCAATAATGAATAGTACTTCCTAGGAACTTACACCCAAGTGCATTAAATTCTCTGGAATACCCTAGACAGACTTACTGAGACAAATGAAGAACTCTGATACCCACTTATATTGTGATCTGAATATATGATTTTAAAATGACTAAGAATGCAGCACATCTAATGAGTGCTGCCATTGATCGTGTGACTAGGGGCTTGATGATGACATGGATTCCCATGTGAACCTCCTATGGTGCTCCCATTCTTACATGACATCTAGGTCTCTCCAGTGCTTCACAGCCCTGCTTACAGCCCCAACGGCTGGAAGATCCTAGTGATAGAAATGAATGTGTTCTTTGATACCTCCGTCGTGGTCTTTGCTGTTACGGTCTTCTAGCTCTTCTCAATTTGTCAGGGAGGAGGCCTCTCTTACAATAGAAGTGTATAGCTGCAGAGCTGGAGCCAGCAATTAATGCTGTCTTAGATTGGATTCAAACACCACTGGTAAGAAACCACAGAAACCGAGGGCCATCATGGATTTCAAATAACATTTCATCTCCTTGGTCAGCTCCACTAATCAGATGGAATGTATCCTTTCTTTTTCTCAAATCCAAGCATCAAGTATTCACCCAAGTAACAACCAAATGTTGCCAGCTTACTTGAAAATAGTGTATTCCACCTCTGGCTGATTCTCTAGTCTAAGAACACTCTTGGGAGGGGTCCCTATGGCCACCTTCGTTCAATCTGGCTACAAATAAACTATTCTGCTCAGCTGACAAGAGCTTATATGTCTGGAGATCAGCATACCTCTATCCATCTCCCTTTCACTGCCTATTATTTTCCTTCTGTAAATGAATTCATATCTATATATCTATATCAATGCACCCTGTTTTATGTCCATTCCTAGCTTAAATAAAACATATCGTCATAATATTTCTTAATTTGTTATTAAAGAAATTGAAATATTCTATACACACAAAACAACTGTCTGGGTTATAAATAACTAAAAACTTTCAAAATACTTCATCCAAACCTGGTATTTTAGAAAACAGTATTTAACAATTCATTTCAAATATGCATTCAGATTCCAGTTTTCAATAGTCTATAGTTGTTGAGCATAATTATTTGAGAATACAATTCAGAAGTAGAAATTTGCTCAACCAAATTGATGGCAAAATTGTTGTTTAATTTCCTGTGATGGAAAATTGAATTTTACTCTGAAATTGTTTTATTTCTCTTTCTCCCCCCCACTGTGTGTGTGTGTGTGTGTGTGTGTGTGTGTGTATATATACATATATATGTATATATATGTATATGTATGTATATATATGTATATATATGTATATGTATATATATGTATATATATATGTATATATATTTCCCCCCTTATTTTCACTTGTTTAGCATGTTTTCGTCTAATGCACAGAATGTTTTATGACGAAGAGACAAAATTATTGGCTTATACTTTAGTATTTTAGTACTTGTATAGGACATTGCAATACAGAGATCAAAATTTAGTCTTTCTTCAAAATTGGCCATAATTATTGGGTTTTCATCATGCAGGCTTAAAAACAATGACACCTCAATAAGCAAAGTATCTGCTTACTGTTAGGATAAAATCTCCTTCATGTCATCTGAATGACAGCACAACCTTGGATGTGCTTAGATTTGTTAAAAAAATAAAGCAAAACAACAAAAAAAATTAGCACCAATTAACATTTTCCTATCTTCAAAACAGGCCTGAGAAGTGAGATTTATCTGGTATACAATACAGAGTTGAGTGCAACGTGCATTTCATACATGGAAATTCTTATAGGGGTTTCAATTGTGCCCAAATAAAACAATGAATACTTGGGATAGGTTTGATAATATGAGTTATGAAACAACTCTTAAGTTTCTAAGTGGAAGATAGGGTCAATTTCAATGGTCATATACTTATTGCGATTAATAAATCAGTCTTAGTAAATAAATCTTGTTTACTAAAAAGAAAAAAAAAGGATAAAAAATTTAGCCAAAATTCTGTCAAGAACCATAAAGTGGAAAAAAATTCCAGTATAAGTTACCTGTAAACTATAGGATTTAAGACTATGAACAAATTAGTTTCAATGTTTCTATCCAAAAGGTAGTCCTCATCTTTGCATATTCTTGTGCAGTGCCAGTGATGGACCTGAGATGCAGAGGTACAGGTCAGAGTTGTGGATTTGTCTGTATTGGGTGCCTGATCACCAGAGCTGACTCTGATGGTAGATAGTTTCATTAGCAGTTACCCCTTCATTGACTTCTATGTGGTCTACATGACCATTAAGGCAGTGTGAACAGGAAGCTTGTAACCAATGCAAAGCTCATCTCCTCCTTAGAGGTGTGTGATTCTGCCAACATCAAATGGGGTGATGCTGGTGCCAAGTATGTTGTGGTGTCCACTAGTATCTTCACTACCATGGAAAATGCTGGAGCTCACTTGAAGGGTAGAGCCAAAAGGGTTACATCTTTGTTCCTTTTTCTGATGCTCCCATTTTTTGATGGATACATGCCATGAGAAATATAACTCCCTTCTGATTATCACCAATGCCTCCTGCATCACTAGCTGCTTAGCACCCATTACCAAGGTGAATAGTGACAACTTTGGCATCATGAAGGGACCCATGACCACAGTTCATGCCATCACTACCCAATAAGACCATTGTTAGACCTCTGGGAAACTGTGGCTGAAGGACACCAAAAATACCATGTCTGTATCCTTGGCTGCCAAGGCTGTGGGCAAGGTTGTCATTACACTAATAGGAAGGTTATGGGTATAGTCTTTTGTGTCCCTACTCCCAATATGTCAGTGGTAGACCTGACCTGCCAACAATAGAAAGCTGCCAAATTTGATTACATCAAAAATGTAGGAAATCAGACATTGGAAGGCCCCTTGTAATGCACTGAGGACCAGATTGCCTCCTGAGACTAATAGTGACACCTACTATTCCACTTTTGATGCTGGGTCTGTCACTGCCGTCAATATCCACTTTGTTAAGCTAATTTTCTGTGGCTATAGCAACATGACTGACCCAATGGCCCACAAGGAGCATGAATCTCTGGACCAGCTGCCACAGCAAAAATTCAAAAGGGAGAGAAAAGCCTTTAGATGCTGACCTTGTCCTAGTCAGTCCCTAACACATTGAGATTTTCCTCTCATTATAGTTTCCATCCTAGACCTTGAAAAAGAGGAGAGCAACCTCAGGAGTTATACTTTGAAATGTACCATTTTAGAATCCATTTAAAGTCCACTGTACCCAGTAAGGGAAAAATATACACAAACAGACAAAGAAATCAGGAAACAAAAATAAAATGTAAACAAATAACATTGAATTGGTCTATTAATTATCTTTTTCCAAAGGAAGCAATACTCCCAAACTCAATCCCGGAAGCAAGTATTACCCTGATACCAAAACTAGAGAAGTATCCAACCAAAAAAGAGAGCTACAGGCCAATCATCTGAACTATCATAGATGAAAATATCCTCAATAAGATACTGTCAAACAGAAGGCAGCAGTTTATCAGGAAGATTATATGCCATCACCAAGCAGGATTCATCACAAGGATGCAGGGGTTGGTTAAGCATAAGCAAATCAATAAACATAATGCACCATGTTCACAGAGCCAAGTAAAAAAAAAAATCACATGATCAACTCCACAGATGCAGAAAAGCATCCAACACCTATTCAAACTCAACAGACAATTGGAATAAATGGTTTTTATCTCAATCTGGTAAGAGCCCTCTATGATAAACCAACAACCAACATCATACTAAAAGGTCAAAAAACTGAAAGCTTTTACAATAAAAGCAGGAATAAGAAAAGCATGTCCACTATCACCACTCTTATTCAATATGATTTTAAAATTTTTTATTTAATTTTTTTTATGGTACTGGGGATCAAACTCGGGTCCTTGTGCTTGCGAGGTAGGTGGCAGCACCACTGAGCTAAATCCCTGACCCCTTATTCAATACAGTTTTGGAAACATTAGCCAGAGCAATTATATGAGAAAGAAATAAAAGAAATAAAGATAGGAAAGGAAGAATATAAGTTATCATTATTTGTACATGACATGATACTCTACATAGAAGACTCCCAAAACTCCACCAAAATGCTCCTAGATTTAATAACCAAATTTGGCCATGTAGCAGAATACAAAGTCAACACTCAAAAATCAATACAATTCCTGTACTCAAATAACAAACACAGTTTGAGAGAAATAAGGAAAACAATACCTTTCAGAATAGCAGCAAGAAAAATGAAATACTTAGGAATCACTCTAACAAAGGAAGTAAAAGACTTATGCAATGAAAATTATGAAATTAATAAATAAACCATACAAATCAGGAAATTCAGAATACTTTCTGCAATTAAAAAACTATTATGTTTTGTTATTGAAGTTGCTCTATTGTTTCAATGTACAAGTAGAATACTAGTCCATGTGTAAGTCCTTTTAATGATGGGAATAAAATAATGAAGTCTTTAGTTGCCTCAAGTAGAAGGGTATTGGAAGAACTGCAGCTATTGGAAGAATTTCAGAAGTCCAGAATTTATGTGTATAGCCAAGGCATCATTCTGAGGTCATACACGCTCTGGAAGCAACTCTTCTCCTGTTTAAAACTAAAACTGAAAAATAAAGTTCACTCCTACTTTGATAGTACAGTTCATAAAGAGAAACAGCTTAGATTAGAAAGTGCAGAGAACAGAGAGAATGAAGAACAAAGCGCAGAGAACAGTCCTCATGAGGATAGCTGCAGGCAGCACCTGAAACCTAAGCATGACTTTTATAATTGTAGCAATTCCACCAGTTCATGGAAATAATAAAATGATTACTTCAAGACTGAACTTGAAGCACTTCCATAGATACTAAAAATGACCTGAAGTTATAGGTAAACCTATTTCAGAGATAGTTGCTGTTAAAGTAGAGACAGTTAGTTAACCTTTATTTGCTTGGTGTAATACATTAGGCAGTGTCTTATTCGTCCTTTATAATAATTTTACAATTCTGTGCAGCTTTTATACTTATTATACAAGAAAGGAAAAAAATTTAACCAGTTTTCCCTCAGACAAAGGACTAACATCTACAACATATCAAGAATTGAAAATAATTAGATCCCCCAAATTTAAAGACCCAATCCAAAACTGGGCATCTGAGATGAATACACACTTTCCAGATGAAGAAGTATAAATGGCGAATAAATATATGAAAAAATGTGCAATATCACTGGTCATTCAAGAGATGCATACTAAAACAACTCTGATTTATAACTGCCTTCACATTACCCCTGCTCCCAAATATGAATTTATTTATTGATATGGGGCTTTTACTCCCAATAACATTGTAAGAAGTATTTCATCTTTGATTTACTTTCTCTGTTAAATATTCTCTCACAATAGTGATAGGTATTGCGTGCTTCTAAAAACTAGCCTTTATTGTCATTCAAATACTCTTTTAAGATAATTGACAGTGCGTATTTAACGCTTCTAGATAATTCTATGAAGTATACACTGTAGTCAAAATAAGAGGAAATGATGATGTTTTAATAATAGGCCATCCAAACTAGGAAAACTTTGTAGATAAAAGGGGCACTTGGTCAAGATAAAAGTTGTACACCAGAAGCACTATCCCAGACAATTTAAAAGGTATGATGACCCCATTTATAAGGTATGATGTTCTGCTAATTTTTCTTCATTTTTCTAAAGTTATTCAGTTTAAATAATAGCATTAACTTATGACATATGAAGGGAGGAATCCTAGTAGGCACTGCATTAAAATTTTGATACATTTGTATGATGATTTTCAGATCATGGTTGTATAAATATGGAAAAAGCTAAGGTCGCACCTAAACATTGAGAACTTCAAATGAAAGAGAGGAAAAAAAGGGTATACATAATTGTATTATATACAAGCAGTGTTGGTTAATTACTAATCTGATGCTGAAAATGTACCAGTTTTAAAATGGTGAAATAATCACAACTGTACAAAGAAATTTTGATAGTGCTATTTTTAATCATTACTTTCAGTATTTCTATGCCTAGAAAAGGATTTCATCAAGAAGGGAAGTTGCTCTCACAAGAACGAATAAAATGAAAACAGTACTAAAAGTAGGTGAGAATACAAAAAAACCAAAACCAAGAATAATTACATAAATTAATAAAATCATTTTGGGAAATAATCTGGAAAATTATTTGGCATTATCAAATTACCCTGAATATATGCATGCCTTTTGACCCAGAACTATCTATTCTTTCTTTTCAAATTCATTAATTTTATTGGCAAATTTTAGGTATACAATATGCTGACATTCATTATTGAGAATTTGCACCTTCACATAATATATCTTGGATTATTTGATAGTCCAATTTTGAAGAACACATTAGATTAACATATTGAGAAAATATCTAAATTTATTGCTAATTTGATTCTAATTTGACATGAATTACTGCCATTAACAGACAACAAAATTAATACACTTCTATAACTAAATAACTAATAATATACTGTTTGATGTATATTGTCAGCAGAAAGATTTAAAATTAATACAATCAAGAAAACTTGAAAGACAAATTCTCTAAATTCTTACAAATATAATAGAGATTTTCCCAAATTGATAACAATCTTAAAAATATACACTCAAACTTCTTAAAACTATAAGTAATAATAAAATCTTCAATCAATGATGCTATTTTTTCTATAGCTATATACAAAAATTTTATATAATAAAATTGTTTATCCTAGAAATAAATGTTCCTAGAGAACAGAGCCAAAAAATGTAGCCAAGAATATTGATTTGATGAAAAGAAACAAAGTTGGAAATGTAGATGAAATGCAGACTGTTTCTTGGCAACTTTTAAAAGTTTTAATATTTTGTGATTTATTTTTTCACATATAAACACTAAAATTTCTTCCTAATTTTGTACATCTAATTATATATTGCTTCTTAAAGAAGGCTTTTAAGATAGTGTTTCAAGCCTCATTAAATTTGAAAATGAGTCCTTAGGTTAAGTATCTTTTTCTGCTGCTGTAGAGGATGAGCACAAGATTTATTTTCCAAATGTGAATATTTTTGAGAGTGAAAGTTTTATGAAGACAGTCTCAGACTTTAACTTGGAAGGGCCCTTAACAAATACAAAGTAGGCTATTCTGCTTATATAAACAATCATCAGATATATTTCTGGTGGACTTCATAGATAGAGAAACCACTTGTTTCTCTTGGAACATTGGTATGACTCCATATTATTTATCTACTGAGGATATTTCTCACTATATTTATCTACTTTCCTTGAGTTCCAGAAAACTCAGAGTAAGCTTTGTGCTTAATTGCTATATATTTCTTTAATTCATCTTTTTTGGATAATTCCTTACTCCAAGTTTTTCCCATTTCTATAAAACATAACTATCTTACTTTGCTTTTTTAAAGCATTTATTAAATGGCTATACATTTTTTGAAAAATGCTTTCTAATGAATATTGTTTGAATGTATATTTTGAAGGTAAACTGATATAAAAACAATACTAAAAAAGAAAAGCCATTAGAGTCATCGTTATAAATAACAGCTACCATCTGTCAAACAGTAATGCTAGGCCAGATCTTTCAAGTAATTACATCTAATTGTTCTGCAAAATCTTCATTGTAATAATTTCTAGACCTCATTCCTGATTAGGCTAATCAGTTGCTTGATCAGTTATACACTTTTAACAAATTCCAATTAAAATAGCATCATTATCTTCTATGTTATTCCTTCATCAAATATAAGATACATTTAGTATTATGACCAATTTCTCAGCTTCATAATCATGAATCAAATTTTTTGTTTTGCTAAGCATTTTTATACACATGAATATATACATTCTTGACATATGCATACACACTATTTTATATATGTATGTACTATTTTATACACACACATGTGTGCTTACTGCCTTTGTGTGTGTGTGTGTGTGTGTGTGTGTGTGTGTTTTGGTACCGGGGATTGAACTTGGGTCCTTGTGCTTGTGAGGCAGGCAGCAGAACCACTGAGCTAAATCCCTGGCCCCCTTTGTGTGTATTTTTGAAGGTACTGTATGCTCCACTAAAGTATATCAGGAAGACCTAAAATTGATAATGTTGTGGCAAATTTATTCAACTAGCAGCGTGGCATCTTGATTTTGACAGTCAGTGTAAATTATCACTGCTGACCAAGCAGACTGCATTAATATCTAGACACTGTGGTAATTCACTGTTGACTCAATGGAACTTTATAGCGAGTCTGGTCAGCATTGCCAGCCTGGAAACCTTGGCTAATTTCCTGAACTTTTCTGTGCAGGTAGCCATCTGTTTGCCAGTTCTAATTACTAATACTTTCTGTAGTGAAACCCACCAGCCTTGTTGATTGTGTCCATTATAAGGACCCAAGGACCCTCTTATGATGGAATCATACAATGTGACACCAATGGGGGAGTAAAACTACAAAGAAGATTTTGAACACTGTACTTATATTTCCAATTTCCCCCT
>NW_022900921.1:37962211-37976814 GCF_012274545.1 Fukomys damarensis
CCTCTCTCTCTCTCTCTCTCTCTCTCTCTCTCTCTCTCTCTCTCTCTCTCTCTCTCTCTCTCCTTGGCTACAGGGTGGAAAGAAGCAATTGCAAGTCCCCTGTCAGAATTTAACTGCACTCCTTTGCTCCTCCTCATCTCTGAGTAATGAGAACATTCAAATTTAAGTGCCTTCGGAGTACACTGTGTTGATTCCTGAGGACTTGTGGAAAGAGAAGATTGCTTCTTAAGATGAGGAAAATGGAAAAGTGGGGACAGAAATGTAACAGGAGGAAAATATTGACAGAAAATATTCCCTTCACTTTTTTAGTATAATTTATCCATGAATAGTCTTTCTGTGAATACTTTCATATTTGAGTTATTTTAACAGTTGTTTTTTTCCAGACTTCAATTTTAACATAGTGAATTTGTGCCAAAATAATAAAATTAGACAATGGGTAAACAAATAGCTAAAATAAACCAAAGACTGCAAATGAAATACTAGCATAATCAAAGAAAATAAGTACAGGGCAGCAAAATCAATGAAATGCAGTTTCAAAATACCAACATGTCTTGGCTTGGGACAATCCGAGACTCTAAATTCTGCTATAGAAGGGGCTGAAAATTATTTAGAAAATATGCCTGAAAAGTATCAATAATATTTTTAGTGTAGGATATTGGATTCTGGCGGAGGAGGCAGACATTTCCACAAGATTAGAAGCCTTTACCTGTCCTTTTCTGAGGCTGTAAGGGACAGGGAAATGATTACACTTTATCATTTGAGTGATTCCCTAATGGGCATAAAGCTGTAAAGAAAAAGCTAAATACTCCTATAAACGCTCAGCACTAATTATCTCCAGCAGCAAACTGCAATTTAATCAAACAAGATGAAAGATAAAGTAAATAAGAAAGAACCTGAGACAAGTAGGAGGCAGACTTTGCTTATGGAAATCCTCAGCTGCTGCTGCAGGCACCCATCCTCAGATGTTTAGCTGAAGTGCCCAAAACCACAAAGTGCATGTGTTTCCCCTGCATTGTTGGGAAGTGGAAATGACTCCAAAGATGGGAGAAAACTGAAGTAGTCATGGCGAACCTGTTAGCTTATACACATTGGGTTAGGGGAATTACACGAAGGCACAAGGTGCTCCTGTACTGGGTGGGGAAGGACTCCTGACTTGATGGAATGAGAATAGCTGTAAGGCATTAACACAATTTAGATGGTGATAAAATTAAAGACCACAGAGTTCACAGAATCACTTTCTTCTATAGCCTTCTGCATACCCTAGTTCATGTGCTCCGGAAATCCAGTATTCAGGAGCAGCCTAGGAAAGAAAGAATTTTAGATAGGGAATGAATCAAAGAGGACTCACCCACTCTGTTTCATTGCATATAAAGTTATCTACGCAGAGCTGCCAAGTTACCAAGTTACATAAGAACAGCATAAAGGAACTAAAGCCAGCATTTAAGCAAAGTTTTTTCATCCAAGAGAGTAAGAGGAATATGGAAGGAAAATACATCCAAGAACTAAACAAACAAACAAACAAACAAAAAAAAAAAACTATGGCAATCCCCAACCTCTATCTAATAAGGCATCTATTCTAAAGATTCTAATAAGATTACTGACATTTAGAAATTTGAAGAAAGGAGCTAAAGGTGTAGGGAAGGTGTGATGCGTAGGGGAAGAACAAAAAGGGAAAAGAAAAAAGTGTGAGAGAATGAAAAGATGAAAATAAAGTGTTTGTAGATGGGGAGGGGAGGAGGGGGTGAAGGGAGGGCAGAGGTAAGGGGAAAAAATGAGAATCAAGACTTGCCATGTAGAGGTACATGATCCCAACAATGAATGTAACTGTACTGTATCCCTAAAATGTACCAATAAACTCAATAAAATTAAAAAAAAAAAGAGTGCATTTATGTCCTTAGTGACATGACTAAAGTACCCTTTGAAGCTCAAATTACAATGAGAGTAAAGAAGCAAAGTCAATATTAGAGACTGAAAATACTTTAAAAGTTGTTTTTAATGACAAATTGAATGTAGAATAAAAATTAACAAGTTCACTAGATAATTAGATAACTTCCACCAAATAAGGTACTCTTATGTAGTATAGAAGTAACAGCTTGTTTCTCATTGATTGCTCAACAAAAAAAAAGGGCATGATTAAAAAGACACCATAGTTATCTTCATATGTCTTCCAGGTTTTAAAAATTCACTTTTTTTTTGTTTTTGTTTTTTTGAGACAGGATCTCACTATGTAGTCGAGACTGACTAGGAACTCACTATGTAGCCCAGGATGGTGTCGAACTCACAGCAATCCTCCTGCCTCAGCCTCCCAAGTGCTGGGATTACAGGCATGCACCACCACGCCCAGTTTAAAAATTCACTTTTAAAGATGTACAAAATAATTTTCTTTCACAGTTTTTCTTCTCATATAGGGATTTATGAAGAGAGTGAGTTTTTAAATTCTGAGCTGTGGATGTGCAACCAGCATACATGATTTGTACTAATTTGTGTTCATTCTTTACTTTTTTTTTAGAAACAATAGTGATATATCATAGCAGAAGTAAGAAGAAAAAGCAAATCACAGACTCCAGATCATCATTGTTACTACTGACTGGAACCTGGGGAGGCAAAAGTAGTTGAGTTGCCACTCTTCTCTTTTATAAAAATATGAGCATTTGCCTTATAGGGTCTCCCTAAAGAAAAAACTAAGAGCTTTGATTTTAATATTTAATTTTCTTGTCTTTTTCTAACTGCTGGTTTTTTCACTCTTCTCTTTTATAAAAATATGAGCATTTGCCTTATAGGGTCTCCCTAAAGAAAAAACTAAAGAGCTTTGATTTTAATATTTAATTTTCTTGTCTTTTTCTAACTGCTGGTTTTTCCTGAGAGGCCAAAAATGCTCTAGGGAAGATTTCCATTAATGAGATTTGTAGCAAATCTAGATTTACAGAGAGATAGATTGGTCCTGCTGCTGCCTCTCACTCACTTAATTGAACCCACTTTGTTGCCTGTCACTTCTCTGAGCCTCCGTTTCCCTGTGGATAAAATTGAGCAGTTGAATGAGGCTCTTTTTTCCCCTCCATGTCCTCTTCCTCCTTCCACTCCTTTTTTTCTTAACATTTAAAGCTTTAAAAGATTTTTTTGAGGATATCATAAATCTGTAAAACTTCTCATGAAATTGCATCATTTATTTGCATAATGTTTTGTGTGCAATTTTAGTGGGTCCCTTTACAGAGGGGTCTACCAACCCCACAGTAAGGTTCTATGAACTGGGTAATCTGTAAGGTCATTTTTAGCAGTAGTATAGCAGAAATCCTACTCATTCTCTACTCTATGGAAGCTGGTAAGATTTCATTTTATAATATGCAAATATCTTCTCAATATTAGTTATTTACTATTTAATCTTTTTATTTCCTTGCTTTTAAGTTTTTCATTAAGTTAATTTGCCCTCTTCAAGTAGGACACTTTGGGACACTGGTATAGTTTGAAGATCTGAGACTTGGAAAGCCAGAAATGCCAAGGACAGAAGAAGATGAAAAGACCCATGTCCAAGTTCAATACACAGAGTTAGTTCAATTTCTTTTACATTATTGTTCTACTTAGAGCTTCAATGGGTTGAATAAAACCTACCCATGATTATTTGGAGAGGTTAATTTGTTTTATTCCACCCACCAACTTAGAAGTTAATTTCTTCCTGAAATACTGTCACAGACACAACCAGAAATAATGTTTTGCCAGCTGTGTGGGCATTCTGTGGCCCAATTCACACAGAAAATGAGCCACTGCATTATCTTTCTTCCCTGCTCCATGGCCCTTTCCTCTTGATACTTGCTGTTTTTGTGTTACACACTAATAAACTGTAGCATGAAAGTGTCATCTCGGGTTCAGTGTTTTAATTTATGCAGACTCAGATAGAGTCTTCCAGTGCCTAGGATCTCCCAATTTGCTGCTGGTCTACAAGAAAACTTAAGGAAAACAAAAGCTGGAGATGGAGAGAGAAATGAGTGATATGACAACTCCAAATGACATTGTTACAAATGTGTGAACACATCAATAAACAAGAAAAGTGTAAATGGTTTTTGAAGGCTGTAAGGTCACCCTTCAATTATATTATACATTAATCTTTCCCTAATAGTATACTCTCCCTAGTGTGAACTCATTATTTATTTATTGTTAACATAATACTTTTATAAAGAAAAAATAAAGGCGAAAGATATGGGAGAAAAAGAGGTTACGTGAAAAATTGCAACACTGTATTTAAATTGAGGCTATAGAAAGACTAATCTCATACACATTAATGCCCAATATCTATTGAAGCCCAAACTAGATATGTTGTGCATATACGAGAACACAAGATATTACAGTTTAAACATTTTTTACGTATGTCTATCTGTTGAAGACAAAACCATCCTAAAACCCATTATCCTTTATTCAGGGTCATAATAAAACCATAGTGTTGATTCATAGTGGCTATAGAGGAACACCACCTTGATCTCCTTTCCAAGGATATTTCCTCTCTGTTGAGGGGAGTCCAGCCAGCAGGCACCCTTCAGCTGTCAGTGAATTTGGGGATGATCTCAGCTTCACAGAAACCTCTCTTGAGATCAGCCTTTTCTGAGTCGGCACAGCCTGGTGACTGATGGTGGAGCTTAGAAAGGCTTCACCATTTTATTCCCAATAAGGAACACCAATAATGGATTATTTAGCTCTTGCACTCCCTGTGTGGCCAAACAAAGCTGTGTTGGCTTACATTGCACCTCACCTTCTCCTTGTGCCCAGTCTAGCTCTCTTGTCCTCATAACCAAAGGTATTGATAAGACAACATTCCTTAATAATACAGTCCCTAGTAAATTCTGCACATTAATTTCCTTATGTAAAATTTCGGTTTATGTGTCTCTGTGTGTGGAACAAAGAAGCATAAAGGTGCCTTCCTTTGGTCTTTCATGTATGTACCTGACCCTCAATTCAGAGGTGATAATAAAATATTTAAAAATTTGAAATGATCAGGTGGTAGGACAGATATACTTGAAGACTCTTCTGATCTACTTGAGTGTTAGTGGTGGAAGAATCAGCATAAAAGTATTTAAATATTATAGCAACAGTTCTGAAAATCCTACCTAAATTTTAGTCTTACCTGAAATAAATGAGACCATTACAACTAGTTCTGAATGTGGAGCCAGGAATTTAGAGCAGAAATGTGGTGCCTCATTAAATTCAGATTTCTTCCAAAAAAACCACAAAAAACAAAAAACAAAAAGGCAAGGGTAGATGTAAACTTTTGCACAGTGGTACAACTCCCCATCACTGATCTAGAGCCTACAGTATTTCTCATACAGTGGGAAAAATACATGTAATTCTGTCCTGAAAAAGGACATGTGACCAGCTGCTTCAGCAAAGTACAGGCAGGAAAGTGCTTTACACAAAGTAGTTAAAAGGAAAAAGTGTTTGTCTAAGCATCAAATAAACATTCCCGCTAAGAGGAGGCCTTTCAAGTGGTTGGTTTTCAATTTCTCATGTCCATTTGCAACATTAGCAGTACAAAATGGTATGGGAGGGAGAAGAGAGAGCTACAAAAATATTTTCCCTTTCTTTTGTGATTAATGTATTTACCAAATAGGCACATATTCCAAGAGATAGCAATTCAATTTTCAGTGTTAGACAATTTAGATCTCCTTTCTAAACCACACAGTAAAATCAATAAAATGAGAATATGACTTATAGCTAGAAAGCAAGAGAATATTCCAATGAATTTGAGTAAATATGCCCGTGAAGATGGGGTTTACTTCAAGAAATAACAGAACAAATTTAAAAATTAATTCATTTTCTTTGCAATATTTGGGAACACAATGTATTGATAATGTTCTAGAGGAAACAGGAAAAACTGTGCTAAGTTGATAAATTCAGTTGTTAAATATGAAATATTTATAGGTGTGAATATTATTGTAACTGAATAGGATAATGTACTATGTTTAGAAGGTGAATGTTACCATTTTTAGAATTGAAGTGTCACAACTAAAATTCAAAAGGTAGGGAAAAGAGAGAGCGAGAGCAAATAAAACAGATTGAAACAGAGTAGTTGGGTCAAAATACTATCAAATATGAACTTATCCCTTCTTTTTTATGTTTAAATTTTTAGGTTAAAACTTAGTAAAAAAGGGGAAAAAAGCTTAAACAGTTATAGACAGAAGGAAAAATTAAAATATTTGGTCATCATGAATTAATTGTTGAACTGTATTTTCTTGACAGGGCAAATATTACATCACTATTATTGCTCCCAATATTACAGTGTGATACCAACTAGCTTCAGAAAGTAATTGAAAGGAGAGAACCTAGTTTGATGATTCCTAAAAAGCATGGCTATTTTTATTGATAAACATCTGTGTTTGAGTCTACAGAGAGTCCATTTTCAGTAGATCTCTTCTAAGTAGATTAAAAATTTATTTTGTTAGAATATAAATTTGACTTGAATTTGATTTGAAGGATCAAATAATAATACTATTTTATGAGATGTGGGTCCAATTGAATTCTTTACTAAAAAAATTATTTGGCTACATTTTTAAGGTATTTCAGGTACTGATTTTTTTCTCCCTACACAATACTGAAAACTTATTGCCAACAGTGGAATATACTAATTGTGGAATGATTTTTTAGCACCGTTCAAGACATACAAGAATCCAAAACTTCACTAATGCTTGCTATTTCTTAGGTGTAAGTCAAAATTATGCTTTATCTTTAAATTCCATATGATACGCATGGGAATACAAGTAGCATGATCTTACATTTTTATACTAAAATCTGAACTGATTCATTAGATTATTTCTGAAGTTTTTTTTCGTTAAATTTGTTGGTACAATTTAGGTATACAATACAGTTAACATTCATCATTGGGATCCTGTGTTTGTCATATAAAGATCTTGTATCTTTATATCACAGGTCTTGGTTTTTACTTTTCCCCATTCCCCTGCCCTCCGTTCACCCCCTCCACACTTCTATATTTACGGACTTTGTTGCCATGTTTTTCATTTTCTCATGTTTTTTCTTTTCCCTTACCTTTTCTCTACCCTTCCACTACTCCATTAGACATATTTTTTCCAACTATACAATATCAATTATACACTTTGATCCTTGTTTACACTTTTAGTTTTTCATACTATAGAAACTATTCAGTATTTAACACATGTGTATCTTATTAATTTCACTTGAGAAGATAGCCTCAGTATGCATTCATTTAGCTATAAATATTTCTAGTTTCTCATTCATTAGGGCTGATAGTACTACATTTTATTTTAAAAAAACCACATCTTTATCCAATCCCCAGTTGATAAGCAATTAGACTGTTTCCAGGTTTTAGCTATTACAAATTGGGCTGCCATAAACATGGGTGAGCATGTATCACTGTGGTATGATTCTTTTAATACTTTTGGGAAGATACAAACCAGGGGAATAGCTGGATCAAATGGGACTTCTAATCCTAATTGTGTCAAGTATCCCCTTATTGATTTCCACAGTGGTTGCACCAGTCTGCACTCCCACCAACAATGAAGAAGGGTTCCTATCTCCCCACAACCCTGCCAGCATTTGTTATTGGTCAATTTCTTGATAGCATCCATTCTTTCTGGGGTGAGGTAAAATCTCTGTTGTTTTCACCAGCTTCTCTGGAATGATCAGCGATGTTGAACATTTTTTATATGTTTATTTGCTACTTCTACTTCTTTGAGAAATATTTGTTCATTTCAGCTGCCCATTTTTGAATTGGGTCTTTACATTTGGAAAGCCTCATTTTTTTGAGTTCTTCATATATTCTAGATAATAGTACTTTGTCTGAGGAACAGCTGGTAAAAATATTTTCCCACATTGGAGGTTGTCTCTTAGCTCTGTTGGTGGTTTCTCTTGCAGTGCAGAAGCTTTTTAATAAGATCAGTTCCCAGTTGTTGACTCTTTGTGCTTGTACCCAAGCTACTGAGGATTTGTTCATAAAGTCTTTTCCTATGCCAATATCTTTGAGAGTTCTATCTAACTTATCTTCCAAGTTTCATGTTTCTATTTTAATATTTAGATCTTTAATCCACATGGATTTTAGTTTAGTGCATGGTGAAAAATAGGGGTAGAGTTTTAATCTTTGGCAGGTTTAAATACAGTTTTTTCAACACCATTTATTAAAGAGCCCATCTTTCCTCCAGGGAGAATGCTTGGTTCCTTTGTCAAACATGAGGTAGTTAACTATGTCTGGAGCTGTTTCTGCATCTTCTAATCTATTCCACTGATCCTTGGGCCAGTTTCTTTGCCAGTACCATGCTGTTTTTATCATAGTGGCTTTGTAGTATAGTTTCAAGCTGGGGATGGTGATAACCTCTGCCATGTCTCTGTTGCCTAGAATTGTTTTTGCTATTCTAGGTCTCTTCTGGTTCCAAATGAATATGTGAATTGCTTTCTCTAGTTCTGTGAAATACACTGTTGGAATTTCTATCAGGATTGCATTGAATCTGTGTAACAGTTTTGGAAATATAACCATTTTTAACTATATCCCCCAGGAGCAAGTGATATCTTTACACTTTCTTATATCTTATTTAATCTATTTTTTGACAGTGTTGTAGTTCTCAATGTAGAGGACTTTTAATTCCTTTGTTAGATTGATTCCTAGATATTTCATTTTTTGGATGCTATTGTGAAAGGAATTGTTTTTCTAATTTTTCTCTCAGTGAGTCTGTTAGCTTTATACAAGAAGGCTATTGATTTTTGAGTGTTGACCTTGTATCCAGCTACTCTTCTGAATCTGTCAGTTAAGTCTAGAAGTCTTTTAGTGGAGTTTTGTGTGTCTTCTATTTAGAGTATCATATCGTCAGCAAAAAATGACAGTTTAAATTCTTTGTTTCCTATCTTTGTTGCTTTTATTTTTTTCTCTTGTCTAATTGCTGTGTCTAATGGTTCCCAAACTATAGTGAATAGAAGAGGTGATAGTGGACATCCTTGGCTTGTTCCTGATTTAGTGTGAAGGTTTTCCTTTTTTGAGCATTTGTTATGATCTTGGATGTTGGGTTTTCATAGATAGCCTTTATTAAGTTGAGGTAAAGACCATCTATTCCAATTTTCTGCAGGGTTTTTATCATGAATGGGTGTTGACTTTTGTCAAATGCTGTTTCTGTGTCTATTGAGATGATCATATGGTTTTTGTCCTTGACTTTCTTAACATACTGTATTACATTTATTGATTTATGTATGTTGAACTATCCTTGCATTTCTGGGATAAATTTTGGTCAGGGTGTATGATCTTCTTGATGACCTTCTGTTTTCTGTTTACCAGTATATTATTGAGGATTTTTGCATCTATGCTCATTAGGGAGATTGGCCTGTAGTTCTCTCTTTTTTGAGGGTCTTTCCCTGGTTTTAGAATTAAAGTAACACTTGCTTCCAGGAATGAATTTGGAAGTATTGCTTCCCTTTCAATTTCATTGAAAAGTTTAAAGACTAGTGACAACTGTTCTTCTAAAAATGTCTTGTAGAATTCATCATTGAAGCCTTTAGGACCTGGCCTTTTCATTGTTTGTAAATTTTTAATTACATTTTCAATTTTCAATTGCACTGATTGTAATTGGGTATTTAGAATTTTTATATATTCTTCATTCAACTTTGGTAATTTGTATATGTCTAGAAATCTGTCCAATTCTGTGTTTTCTGTTTTCTTTGAGTATAGGTTCTTGAAGTAGGTATGATGATCCTCTGGATTTTTGCTGGATCTGTTGTGACTTTACTTTTTCCTTCCTAATTTTATGAATTCGAGCCCTTTATTTCCTTTTTTTGATAAGGTTGTCTAAGGGATTATTGATTTTATTTATTCTTTTGAAAAACCAACTCTTTGAGTCATTGATTTTTTTTGTATCATTCTTTTAGTCTCCATTGCATCTATTTCTGCTCTAATCTTTAATTTCCTCCCTTGTATAAGCTTTTGGTTTCTCTTTCTCTTCTTTTTCTATGAGCTTAGGTTGTTTAGGTCAGCATTAGGTTGTTTATTTGAGCTTGCTCTGTTTTCCTAGTTGGGCATTCAATGCTATGTATTTCCAATGTAGAACTGCTTTCATTCTATTCTATAAATTGTTGTATGGTGTACTGGCATTATCATTAAATTGTAAAAACACAATTTCTGCTGTTACACATTGGTTATTCAGGATTGTGTTATTCAATTTCCACATGTTTGTGAAGTTCTTGGGATTTCTTATGCTATTGATTTCCAGTACAATTGCACAAAGATCTGATAATATACACGGGATAACTTCAGTTTCTTTGCATTTACTTAGATATGTGCTATAAACTAGTATATGGTCTATTTTGGAGAATGACCCATGTGCAGCTAAACACATGAATTTGTGCGGGACCACTCCACTTAATATGTCTATTAAATCCATTTGTTCAAAGGCTTGGTTCAGTTCTTTTATTTCCTTGTTGATTTTTTTATCTAGATGATATGTCTATTTGTGACAGCGGGGTATTGAGGTCGCCCACTACAATTGTATTAGTGATTATTTGGTTTTTTATGTCCCTTAATATTTATTTTGTATAGTTTGGGGCATTATATATTTATGATTTTAATTGGTGCATATATGATTTCCATCTCTTCCTCTTGGATTATTCCCCTTACAAGGATATAGTGACCTTTTTTCTGTCTTAATTAGCTTTGGTCCCCCCACCACTGGGGATTGAACTCTGGTCCTTGCACTTGCGAGGCAGGTGGTGGAGCTACTGAGCTAAATCCCCAGCCCAATTAGTTTTGGTTTGAGATTTACTTTGTCTGCAAATAATAAGGCTACCCCTGCTTTCTTCCAGGTTTCTTTTGCATGGAGAACTGTTCTCCATTCTTTTACTTTCAGTCTGCAAGTTTCTTTTTGAACCAGGTGCATTTCTTGTATACAGCATATTGCTGGATTTTGCTTCTTTTTTTTTTTTTTGGGTACTGGGGATTGAACTCGGGTCCTTGTGCTTGCAAGGCAGGCCACGGAACCACTGAGCTAAATCCCCGGCCCATGGATTTTGCTTCTTAATTAATTCTGCCACTCGGGTTCTTTAGATTTGTGAGTTGAGGCCATTAACATTGATGTTTATAACTGATATGTATTGACTTCTCATTGTCATGTTATTTTTTGTTGTTGTTGCTCTTTTTTAATCTTTCTGCCTCTCCCTTTAATTTCTTGTCTTGCCTGATGAAATATTTTGGATTTGCTCTGTAGGGCCTCATGGCATTGTGACCTTCATTGTCATTTTCTAGTACAGTTTTAGAAATTGTTTGGAGTATTAGTTTGGCATTCATGAAGTTTCTCAGGTGTTGTTTGTCATGGAATTATCTCATTTCCCCATCAATTTTGAAAGAGAGTTTTGCAGGATACATCAGTCTAGGTTGGACGTTGTTTTCTTTTAAAGCTTGAAATACCTCACTCCAGGTTCTCCTTGACTTGAGGGTTTGTGTGGAAAAGTCTGTTGTGATTCTGGTAGGCTTTCCTTTGCCTGTGATTTGTTTCTTTTCTCTAACTGCTTTTAGTATTTTGTTCTTCTGTTGTGTTTCTGGGATCTTGACTATTATATGTCTAGGTGTAGAATTTTTTTTATCATGACTAGTTTTAGATAAGAGTAAAAGAAAAATAGTAGACCCTAACAAGCAATATATGGGAGAAATTATTTTTTCTATAATTAAGAAAAACTTGTAGTTAGTTTGTCTTTTTGAGAAAATTATTTTGAGACTCATTATAATTTGCTATCATTTACTTAATATTTGTAATTGTAAGAAATAAACTGTAGCCTCTCTATATATCAAAATCCATTTTAATTGTGAAATGTTTTAACATATTTAAAACCCAGGTAGTTTTATTAGTTTTATAAATGTTAATATTTGACATACTTGCTTCAGATCTTTTAATTAAAAAGCACATTAGCTATAAAGCAGTGACTACATTTTTACCCTTAATGAGAAAAGCCTCCCATTTCTTTTCCCAGAGATAACAAATGCTTTTACACATTCAATATACCTACTTGTTTTCATCATTATATGGCATTGTTTGGGTGTTTTTAGTGTTTATCATTACTTTTAGGATTTATCTACATGGATTGTTGTGGTTATGTTTCATAAATTTACCTCCTAAGTAGCTCTTACTTGTATGAATATATCTTAGATTTTAAACACTTTTCTGTTTATAGGCAGTTATATTATTTGAATATTTCACAACTGTTATTAAAGACTTTATTTTGTACACATTCCCTTATGTATCTGTAATAGATTTCTTCTAGTTTATACACAATTTATCTGGAAGAAGAAATTAGGAATTGGTAGAGTGTGTTTCTGAGTGTGTGCACATTTCTTTGATTTTTACTATGTATTCTCACTTTCCAATGCAAAGTAGCATTAATTCATGCTATCAGCAGAAATGTGTAAGGCATATCATGCACTCAAAACACTTAAAAATGTTTTACAATGTTATACAAGAAAGATATGACAATAAAAGAATAAAAATCCCATAAATTATCATATTTGCTATTCTTTTTTCATAAGCAAGAATTTTCCATGTATTTATTAGCCTTTTTCTGTTTGTATCCCCTAATAATTTTATTCTACACATCATTTCTCTTATTTAGGGACTTGTGCCACTTGATTCTAGATACTAATTTGCCAGTTAATGGATAAAAATCACTTGCAATTTATTATTTAACTTTGTTGTATGGCATCTTTTAGGTGTAGATATTTATTGATTTCATTTTCATTGAATTTATCTTTTCCTTTAAATCTTTCATATTTGCAAGAAATAATTGCAAATCCTAAGGTTATAAATGTTCCTCTATTTTCTTCTTTATATTTTGATTTATACATTTGGGTCTTTAATCCATTTGGGGTGTTTCTATATGAGTGTAATGGGACTCAAATATATTTCCCTTTATGAATAATCACTTATCTCATTAACATTCCTTGGAAAAGTCACAGTTTCTCCTGAGGCTACTTCTGTCAAATAAAATTTCCTATTTATGTTTGGGGTTCCTTCTGTGCATTCTGCACTACTGGTCTAATGATTTTGTTTTCCAGCATTAGTACAAACTTTTAATTAATATGGCTTCAAAATACATTCGTTATCGTTATTCTTTAGTTATCTTAGTTTTTCTTGCACCTTTAACTTTATATGTGAACTTTATAGTTTTGTCAAATCTTAGAAATAATCATATTTTGACCATGAATTCAGGAACAATTACAATCACAAATGACCAGTAACAATTTTTAAAAATTAATTCAGCTGGTACACTTTTGGCATGCATAATGATGATAATCATCACAGGTAATTTGTACCTGTATATAATATATCTGGATTCCTCTTTTTTCCTGATTCCCCTTTCCTCTATTCAACCCTCCTTCCCCTCCCCATTTACAAAAACTGTGTTTCCATTTTTCCTCCTATTCTCTTTTTTCCTTTTCCTTTCCTTCCATTCCCCTTTTCTCTCCCTTGTTCCTTTTCTCAGTTGAACATTGTCTTCTTACTTCCCAATATCGATCATTCATTTTGGTCCTTATTTTCCCTTTCAGTTTCAAACACCAGAGAAACAATGTGGTATTTAAACATGTGTGTCTGATTTATTTCACTTCAGGGTATGGTCTCAGGGTGCATCCATCTACGTAGAAATGTCTCACATTTATCCTTCTTCATGACAGATCAGTACTCATTTTTTTATCTCCACCTTTTCTTTATCCATTCATCCATTAATGGGTGTTTGGGCTGTTTCCAATATTTAATCTATTACAAATTATGCTGCTATAAACATGGGTGTGCATCACTGTGGCATAAGGACTTTAATCTTTGGGTGAAGATTCCAAGCAGAGGAATAGCTAGTCAAATAGAAACTCTAGTTTTAGATTTTTGTGGAATAGCCATACTGATTTTACAGTGATTTCACCAGTCTACACTCCCATCAACAATGAAGAAGGGTTCCGTTTTCTGCCAGCATTTGTTATTGGTTGATATCTTGATGATAGCCATTTTTTATGAAGTGAGACAGAATCTCAGTCTTGTTCTAATTTGCATTTCTTGAATAACCAATGAGTTGAACATTTTTTATGTATTTGTTTGTCATTTGTACTTCTTCATCTGAGAAGTGTATATTCATTTCAGATGCCTATTTTTGGATTGAGTTTTTACATTTGGAGGATCCAAACATTTTGAGCTCTCTATATATTCTAGATATTAGTCCATTGTCTGAAATATAATTGGTAACATTTTTTTCTCATTCTTTGGGTTTCTTATTCAATTTGTTGGTGGTTTCTTTTGCTGTGCAAAGCTTTTTAATAAGATATCATTCCAGTTGTTGATTCTTTGTAATATTTCCCTCTGATCAGGGTTTTGTTTATTTACCTACACCTATGTCTCTAAGAGTTTTATCTACTCTATCTTTCAGTAGATTATTTCTTTTTTAATGATCATATATTTGATCAATTTGATTCTAATTTAATTCATGGTGAGAGACATGGGTCTAGTTTTAATCTTCCATATGAGGAAAGTCATTTTTCCCAACATCATTTATTAAAGAGGCTATGGTTATTCCAGTGAGGGTGTTTTGGCTCCTTTGTCAAAGATAAGGTGGGTAAGTATAACTGGAGTTGCTTCTGC
>NW_022900921.1:37977314-37992019 GCF_012274545.1 Fukomys damarensis
TTTTTCCCCATTCCCCTGTCCTCCCTTTATCCACTCCACCCTTCCCTATTTACAAAAACATTGTTTCCATTTTTTCCTTTTCTCATGAGGTGTGACTTTAGGTTGTTTATTTTATCTTGTTTTTTTTTTAATGTGGGAATTCATCACTATAAATTTCTTTTTAGGACTGCTTTCACTCTGTCCCATAAGTTTTCTGATATGTTGTATTGGCATTATAATTTAATTGTAGACACTACCTAATTTCTTCTTTAAGTTCATCTGTGATTCATTGGTTATTCAGAATGGCAGTATTAACTTCTGTGCATTTATGCAATTTTTGTGGCTACTTTTGCCATTTATTTCCAATTTCTTTGCACACTATGATCTGGTAATATGAATGGAATAATTTCCATTACTTTGCATTTAATTAAGCATGTTCTGTGATCTAGAATGTGGTCTACTTCGGACAAAGTCCTGTGTGCAGCTGAGGATAGTTATTCTGTTGTGGGATAGAACACTCTAGATATCCACTAAATCCATTTTTTCAAAGGTATGATATTTCTTTTCTTTTTTTTTTGTCTAGTTATTTTGCTTTTGGCATTGGGGTATTCAAATTCCCCATAATAATTATATTAGGTTTTATGTGATTTTTTATGTCCATTAGAATTCATTTTTAATAGTTGTGTACATGGGTATTTGGTGTGTATATATTTGTGATTATCTTCTCTTACACTTGGATTTTTTCTTTAAAAAATATGCAGTCACCTTTATCTCTTGTGATCAATCTTGGCTTGAAACGCAATTTATCTGCAAACAAAATAGCTGCCCCTGCCTTTTCTATTATTCTGTTGCATAAAGCATTGTTTTCCATCCTTTGACTTTCAGTGTATAACTTTTTTAAAAAATTAAATGTTTTTATTGAATGGAGCATATTGTTAGATCTTGTTTTTTCATCCATTCTTCCAATGCGTTTCTTTTGATTGTTGAATTGAGAACATTTACATTGATGGCTACAACTGCTTTATATTGGTTTATCCTTGTCATATTATTTTCCTGCTGTTTGGTCTCTGTCTTACCCCTTTGTTTAATTGCTTACCTTGCCTGATGGAGTCATTCTGTTGGGATTCATGGAATTGTTGTCATTGTTTTTTTCTACAATATCCTTTGTAACATTTTGGAGTGCTGGTTTCATGGTCATGAATTTCTTCCAGTATTCTTTGTCATAGAAGTAGCTTATTTCTTCAATTTTTTATTCCATAACGCATTAGTAAGATATTTTAATGAGAAAACAAAACAAAACCAAGTCTTAGTCTCATGTTAGTATTGAAAGACACTCAAAACTAGTTTTTCCCTGTCCATCCCTTCCAACTGCAATTTTGTGACCATGTAACAAAGGTCAGTTTAAAGATTAAAAAAAAAAGTTACACCCTTTTTAAAAAAGATTAAACAATCAAGCTAGCAAAAAGGTACTCAATACATACTTTCCTTATATCAAACAAGCTGATATTTCAATACAGTGTAACTATGCCGATCACATACAAGACACATATGTTCACAAAGCAAACACTATATAGGCTCAGAACAGATTTAAAAAACATGATATTCACATTGATTACAATAACTCTAAAAATGATTGTAACGTTGAAATGGCAACTTAGTTTACAAAAAAGTCACAAATATATATATATTTGTGTGTGTGTGTGTGTGTGTATATGTGTGTGTGTGTAGTCACCAAGAACTATGGTTCCTGTAAAATAGTAATAGCCAGATATTAGTATATAAAATGCAAAGTTCTCACATTTGTATATATTTTTATGAAATAAAACAAATTTCAAAACCATTTTTGTTGTCCAAAATCAAACATGCCAAGTAACTTAGTGATGGCCACTGTCACCAAGTAAAGCCATACTTGAATGGAATCTTCAATTTTGAAAGATTTTTTTTTGTGTGTGGTACTGGGAATCAAACTCAGGTCCTTGTGCTTGCGAGGCAGGCCACTGAACCACTGAGCTAAATCCCTGGACCCTGAAATATAATTTTGTGGGTACATCATTTTGGGTTGGAGGTTGTTTTCTTGTAGAGCTTTCTTTGACTTGAGGGTTTGTTTTGAAAAGTCTGTTGCAATTCTGACGGACTTTCCTTATATTTGATTTGTTTCTTTTCTCTAATAGCTTTTAATATTCTGTTCTTGTGTTGAATTTCTGGCTCTTCAATTATTACATGCCTTGGTGTAGTTGATTTCTGATCATGGCTAATTGGAATTCTGCATGCCTCACTTATCTATATGTCAAATTCTTTTTTCATGCTTTGGAAGTCTTTTGAAATAAATTTTGTGAACATTTTTAAAATGACCTTTTCACTATCTTCTTATTTTTCACTGATTCTGATCAATCTTATGTTATTTTTCTTTGCATCATCTAGCAGCTGTTGTATTGATTTATTTTTGTAGTCCCTTGATATTTTAAAAAGTCTTCCATTTGATAATCACTGATCATAAACTTGTCTTCTAGATCTTCTATCCTCACATTTGTTGATTCAGATGTGTATACTTTTAATAGAATTTTTAATATATTGGATATCTGTTTGAATCTCTTTCATGGAATCCAGTTCTTTCCTATGTTGGGCATTTATGGTCCCATCATTTTTCTAAGATCCTTTAAAAAAAAATCTGTATGTAATCTAGACTCACTAAGCATGTCCTTCATTATGGTCATCATTTCTTTAGTTCTCTGTGGAATTATTTCTGATTAAAAAAAAATCCTCATTCATCTGTTTTGCTACTTCTGCTGCCACCTTTTCAGTGAGTTCAGGTGAGTGACTTTTGACTTCTTCCACTTCGTTATCCCCTGAATTTGCCTTGGGTGAGCTGAAGGTCTGGGGTTGCACCTTGTTTCCATGTCTTTGCATAGTCTGTTAAAATTTTTTCATTGATGCTAATAAATTGCTCATGAAAAGTAGCTTTATTACTAATATTAAGACCTCCTTAGGAAATGAGTACTTTTTAGCTATGTCTTCTAGGTATATTGGCTTTTGGTTTTGAGTCTGTCCCAAGATCTTGCCTTTTTAACTTATTAGAGATAAAAGGTTGTGCCTGTTTTGCCTAGCACCCTGTGGTACTAGAAAACAGATATTGGTATTATGACCCACAGATAATCTCAGTATTGGTATACATGAAAAAACAACTGATCATAACAACTGTGTGATCTGGGCTGAGGTAGTATGTCAGTAATGAGAATCACATCAAAGATAGTCTAGAAAGTGACAAACTGTAGTAACTGCTAATCTGCCAAATATGATCATAGGTACAAGATTTATAGTTAAATAACAAAATCTAAATTAAATAAAACTATATGTAGTAATCAATAGGGCGATTTTACCCTCAGTGAAGAAAATTTAAAGAGACAGGAGGAAAAACTAAAGAAATAAAAGAAAATAAGAAATTAGAAGCAAGGCTGAAGGACAAAGGAAGATTACCCAAGGTGTAGGAACTGGTGAAAAAGACAAAGGGGAAGAAATAAGGAAAAAGCAGAAATAAGAAGTAAACAAAACAAATAAAAAACCAAAGCCAATATTCACACTCATTAAAAAAAATCAAAAAACATAAACAAAAGGAAAAACAAAGAAGAGGAAAAAAAAAGAGATATTTCTCTGTGATTTCAAGCCTGTGGTTATCTTCTTGGAAATACATATCTTTGTTGGGTGTCCATTTCAAGCATGGTGTCTCCACTGTCAGTGGCAGACAATGGAGACATACATGGCCCAGATCTGTGCTGGATGATCACAGCAAGCCTGCAGTAGTTTTAGGGTGTGGTGCTACACAATCCCAAGTAGCCTGCAGTAGGAATCTTGAGGGGTGCTTTCAATTCCACAGAAGTTCAGGATGATCTTAGCCTCTGGTTCTGGGGTTGGGGCCTGAGTTGCTGACCCTGTAACACTCTTGATGTCTCATGCCAGCCTGACCTCAGCCCCCAAACCCAGATGTCTCCCACAGTTGTCCTTTACCCAGTCACTAGGAGACCTGAGATGAAGCCAACCCAGGGATGCTCCAAGTCCCAGGTTCAGCTGTCCCCTCCCTATAATGGTGCCTGGCCAAGTTCTCCCTCTAGGGGACATGGTAGACACTTGGACTAGAGTCACTCATCAGATGTTGCAGCATACTGCATCCACTGTTCCATTCCACTAGTGCATTTCTCCCTGGAGGCCTCTGCAGTCACAAACCTTTCTATGTCTCTGTAGATTCAGGCTGGGAGCAGGGAGTTAAGGAAAATGTGCAGATTGCCACTACTTTTTCTGTATAGAGGTCTGTCTCTTCACTTACCCTGTGGGCTCCATTTCTCCCTTCAGATTCTTCCTGGGTCCTGGGGATATACCTCTCCTTCTTGTCCTCTCCATATTGTTATATATCAGTATCTGAGTTCTGAATGTTGGAAGGCTGATTTGTTGCTGTGTACTACCCTGACACTTTCCTGGAAGTCCCCAGTAACCATCTTAAAAGATCTCCAAACCAATGCTTGTGAGAAATCCAAATCTTCACAGGCATTGAAAGAGCATTCTCAAACCTGAAATCTTTACTATGTATTGGTGATTTGGCCTCAGGACATCAAAATATCTTGTTTCATGCATAGTATGAAAATAGGAAACTGTAAATGATTTGTTTTCTGGCCTCCAGGCCTAGGAATGAAAACATCCTTCGTTTTAATTTTCAACCTGAGCTTTTCATAGCTTCCTGCTGAGAAAAGGTAGTTCCAATTATCAAATTGTATATTTTATATTCAGTATGAAGTAATGATCTTTTCTTGAAAGCATAGTAATGAAGCATATTTCTTTAAAACTTAACCTGTTACAAAACCAAGAATTGTTTTACTTTTTTTATAATGTTAAATTTTGTTTTATCTCTTTGCCTTTATAAGGTAATATCAGTTAACTAATTTCAGGAACTATAATGTCTACAACTCATGCCAAGAATTCTTTTGTCTTAGAATGTTCAGAATGGCATGTCATAGCCATTTGAGGATTGTATTTTGAAAAATAATGTATAAAATATTATCACCTCACAGGAGTAATGAGGAGCCTAATTATTGGCTTTCTTTAACTGAAATTTAAAGTTTAATATAGTTACAAGTAAGGCAATGATTTCCTGACTGGTACATTACCATATATTCCCTTTTGTAAATAAGAGGTGCTGTGTATTGGAGGAGAATTTGAGTGGACTTCCACAGAGGGCGATGCAAAGAAATGCTCTTCTAACTCTTAGGTCCTGCAGCAGAAATGGTACTTTCCCTTAAAATGAAGTAAGCTCACATATAAAATAGGAGAGCATATCAGAATCAATTAAATATTCATACTATGGGTATGGGCATTGTGTCTAGAGATGAGCTTTGGAGAAATCAGAAAAATTTACTTTATTTTATCAGAAGACAAATATCCTTCAAAAGTGAGTCAAGCAGTTTCTGCTTATGTTGTTCCTATGATGAAATATTGACTTCAGTTTGGTTTAACTAGAATTTATTGAGTGGTTTCTACACATTAGATACTTTGTTAAAAGATGTAACTATAGGGCCAGGGATTTAGCTCAGTGGTTCCACCACCTGCCTTGCAAGTGCAAGGTCCCAAGTACAATCCCTTGTACAAAAATAAAAAAATTTAAAAAAGATATAACTATAAACATCAATGGGGGTGTGTTTGTGTGAGTATGTGTATTAGGTAGTTTACCTTAGAAAAGGTAAACTTTTCTCAGGAAGCATTTGTATGCATATAAGAACTTATAAAATACAAAAAAAAACCCACAATGAATAAAAAGACAAAAAAAAATCAAAGTGAAGAAAATTAAATAACCTTGAAGGTGGCTAATATTAACAGTTAATTCCATAAAGTCTTTTTGCTTTGGCTGATATGTCACCCTCTGACACAAATCAAGCACATCAATTTGCATTTAATTGAATGTTTCCTTAGGTTACTTTCCTAGGGAAAGAATGACTGAGTAAAGAGTATAACCATTCTGATGACTAACTCATAATGCTAAGTTGGCCTCTGCAAAGTTATTTCACTTTATAACCCTGACACAATTGTATGAAAATGTCCATTTTCTCATGTAGTAGTAAATTATTCTTCCTCTTTATTTATATTAATATATTATCTAATATATCTTATATTATTCTTTTATAATTATCTCAATTAAATAATGTACCGTTTTAATTTTTATTTCCATGAATTTTTAAGGCTGTCAAATTATTATATGGAGTTGCATTCAATATTGTATAAATTTCTTCTTTGAAATCATTTTTTTTCTTTAAATGAGGCATCTGGAATTTTCTTAGTGAATATCCTTTAAATAATAATTACTTTCTGTTATATATAAGAAAAATAACCCATTTTATTTCATATATATTGTTATGGTTTGGATATGGTTTAAGTGTGACCTTCACAAGTTCCTATGTTATGACTGGGATTAGAAGTCCCATTTGACCCAGTCATTCCTCTGCTGGGTATCTTCCCCAAAGAATTAAAAGAGTCATACCACAATGATATATGCACACCCATGTTTTTAGCGGCACAGCTTGTAATAGCTAAAACTTGGAAACAGCACAACTGCCCATCAACTGGACACTGGATAAAGAAGGTGTGTGTGTGTGTGTGTGTGTGTGTGTATGTTATAAAATGGAGTACTACAGAGCCATAAAGAATGAGAAACTAGAGACATTTATAGTTAAATGGATGTACATTGAGGCCATACTCTGAAGTGAAATTAATATGATACACATGTGTAAATACCAAATAGTTTATCTGGTGTGAAAAACTAAAAGTGTAAAAAAAGGATCAAAATGTATAATTGATAATTTGAAATAGGAAGAAAATGTCAAAAGGAGTAGGGCTACTGGGAGGGATAGGGGAAAGGAAAAAAGAGAAAAGAAAAATATGAGAAATAGAGAACATGGAAACAAAGTCTTTGTAAATAGGGAAGTGTGGAAGGGATAAAAGGAGGGTAGGGGAATGGGGAAAAAATAAGAACGAAGATACCTCACCTGAGATGCTAATGATGAATGCAACTGTATTGTATACCTAAAATATTCCAATAAACTAAATGGAAAAAAAAAGAGTTCATATGTTGAAATTTAATTTCTGTTGTGAGGATTAAAAAAGCAGTAACATAGTTTAGAGTTGAGGCATTTAGGAAGTAATCAGGCTCAATTAAGGTCATTAGAGGGCAGACTCCATGATTAGACAACTGGTCACTGTTGAGAAAGAAATAGAGATCAGAAGATACACAAATAAACTGTGTGTGGTAGGAAACATGTACAATCTCAGTACCCTGGAGGGTGAAGTAGGATGACTGTAAGTTCAAGACCAGCCTGGACAACTTAATGACTTGGTAAGAACCTGTATACTAAAAAAAAAAAAAAAAAAGGCTGGGGTATAGTTCAGTGTAAAAACCCCAAGTTCAATCCTTGGTACCACAAACAACTCTCCCTCCCCGCCAAAACCCCACTTAAGCACATTCCCTCCCCATCTCCTGTAGGTGCTGCCCTGTCAACTTGGGACTCTGGGAGCAAGAAGAGCATCACCAAATGGAGCTCTTTGATCTTGATCAGTATTGTGAACCAAAATAAATATTTTTTTAATGATATAGCCTGCCTTGGGTATTTCCTAATCATAATGCAAAACTATTTTGAAAAACTACATTTCTTTTTCTTGCTTGTTATGGACACTTTTTTCAAATTTTAATTCTATTAATAATTTTTTATTCATTTAGTGCACTAATAATTTTCTGTGCCATTTCTAACACTCATCAAATTTTATGTTGTATTCAGATCAGTATCAGATAAATGATTTACATTTTCTTCTATTAATTTTATATTATATAATTTTACATATGAATTCCAAATATAAACTTGCATATCCATTTATGTAGAGTTTCTTTGGTATAACTTGAGTATCTCAGGTTATCTTACACTGTTTATGATTCTAGATATTTAGGGAATTGTACTAATATTGTTCATTAATATTGTTCATTAATTTTTTTTTGCCAAGAGGAAATGTTAAATTTGTAATTCTGTTTGGAACATTTTATACTGTTTGATTAATAATTTTACATTGATGCTAGAATTTCTGTTTTAGATTTAAAGAGATAATAAAACTTCTATTTATTTTTATTTCTTGGCAATATTTTTTCTTTGAATACTTTAAGCAGTTTATTGGACATTGATTTTACTAGGTACCAGAAATGAAATGATGAACCAAACAAATACCCATACTGAAGTTACATTTTAGTACAGAAAAATAATAATCAAACAACTACTGAAATTTTATATAGTAATACCTTGGTTCAAGAACATTTCTGTTCATGAATAACTTGGATGGCAAACCAAAACTTTCAGCAAAAGTTTGCTTCTGCTTGTAAAATCCACATGGGGTGAGGAACAGGATGCAGCCACCTGCCCCACTGGGAACACCTGTCCCACTGCCCTGCTGTGCTCCTGAGAATGGTGGAATGAATTAAGTTCCTGAACTGAGGTGTTATCAGGGAATTCCTTTAGAAATTTCTTGCCAATTAAAAGTATTCCAGGTCCTTCTTGCCTTGAACAAAGAATTGGATGAAACAAGCCAAAAACATGGGATTACAAGTATGTGTCCCCATGGTCAGCCCCTGAGCAATAGATTTGAAGGTCTATAGGACAATAAAGTAGGAATAAATATAGTGGTAGAAAAGAACAATGTCCATCAAAATAATAAACACTCTTTCTGGCAAAAATCACCACATTGAATATTAAAGAATAAAGATAAGAGGAAAAAATACATCCAAGTCACATTATAGCACATGTCCCTGTGTCAACTGAATTAATTAAAAAATGGGGAGATGCTATAAACTTTTTATGAGAAAATGAAAAATTTGCAAATCATTTCTAAATACATGAAAATAGTGATTTCACTCACAGTACTAGAAAGGTAAATGAAATAAAGTGCTCACTTTAGCAGTACACACAGCAAAAATTGATGTAATACAGAAAAGACTAGCAGACTGTGTGGGGGAAAGACTCAGATAAGACAGTTTATACTTCCTTTGTAACTCAAGTGATACTGCGATAGGGGCTTCACTTTTAGCAATCATTTTCAGATCCGGTTTCTGTGGAAATTTTAAGCTGATGGCATTGGGTAATCAATGATGCCTTGGGAGCAACATCCTTGATAATGTCAAATTTCTTCTTTAAAGTAGTAGCATTCTTGCTTTTCCCTGAAATGTGACACACCCACTGAAAACTTAAAAATTCCTCATACAGGCATACCACATGAAGTATCTGTGCTATAGTTCTAAAGCTACTGTAAATAGGAGATTTATATACCCAAATAATCATGTTTTAACAGGACAATAAAAAAGGAGATAAAATAATCATTATGAAGCAAAGACTTTCTTCATCTAAATATAGCCATTAGAAACACATCTGCAGTGTGGATGTGTTATCTGTGTGGATTATCTTCCATATGAAATAAATGACACACCCTGGATAGGCCGATGAACTGCTCCCCTCTCTGTACTTTAACGCATATGTCATATCATGCCACGGTACAGAGCCCGTGGTGATGAGAATCGCAGTTGCTTGCAGAAGGTCTTAGTTTGCAGCCGCCATTGTGGGGAGGGGTTACCAGCAGATGGAAACTATCCACGATGAAGGGTGGGATGGGGAGAAGTATTTTCTTCGTAAAATATTTGTTCTGTAAATTCAACTAATGCATGCAGTTTATTGAGTAAATGTTATTGTTCTTTCTGAGCAATAATGTTTTGAATTCTTTCACAATGTATTATGTCTATATGAATAAACATGGTTAATATGCAAACTGGATGAACTCCTGGAGAGCTGAAAGTTGACTCTGTGATAGTACAATAAATTTTGGAGTACTTATAGCAGATGCCTTACAGATTTCTTAGTGTATAGATGCTCAGATTTTTTTTTTTTTTTGGTACTGGGGATCAAACTTGGATCCCTGCACTTGCAGGGCAGGCACTTGAACCACTGAGCTAAATCCCTGGCCTTAGATACTCAGAATTTAAAAGGAGCAAGACCAGGAGGACTGGAAGTGGTGGCCCACTGAGGAAAGTGGACTCCTATCTTTTCCCCCATTGCTCCTGCTACTTCAATTTTTCTTGGTAGGAGAGATTTTTGTTGCAATATGGTGTAATAAAAAAAGCTAGACTACACGTGATGGAACACTTTACCACAGAACAGTGCTTTAACCTAGATGGTAATTTTGCTTGGGCTGTGCTTTGGGGAATGGTTGGTTAGAGAAGTTCAGTGGAGGTGATGGAAAAGTTAAAGCCCTCCAAACTTTCCCTTAGTAAGATGAAAGCTTGACTGCTACTCTTCCATTTCATAAAAGCAGATCTCAGCTCCATTTCATCATGTGACTTTGTAAAATTAAAAATAAGGTATATATTACTTAAATTTCCTCAGCTATAATGCAAATGAAGAGAGATAATTCAAACAAATTAATCTGTCATTAACATAATCTGAATTGCTGTTTCACTCATTGAGTGCCCAGTAGGGCTGTTTAACCTGCTGCAGATCTACTTCTGGTTATTTTGATCCTGCAGGTCCTAATAATTGTACTTCTGTTAGATGAATAGCCATTGTTTTAGTTTCAATGTAAAAAGGCTCAGGAAATAGCATTCCTTTGGTTAACATGTTACAGGGTAATGGTCTTTTCCATTGACTTAAATTTTGGTGTGGGAGACTGGATTCCAAAGGTGCTATCAGCGAAAATGAACTGTTCTACTCTAGGCAGTGATTGAAACCTACAGGCAGATTGTAACACTCAGATGGACTAGAAAAATTACAAACCAATAAGGACATTTGGCTATCAATACTGAGAGTTAATATTAATTTCAATGAATATTCATTCTATTCATTCTCTGACCTATTTTGTTGGCCCTCTCCTTTTGGAATTTTGCACATCTTGGAGTTTTATTCTAAAAGTGAATTTCAATTTTTGTCAGAAAACAAGGATATTTTATTTCAAAGAGTAGTGTATGTGTCCTGGAGCTTCTGTAATGCCAAGGTAGAAATTCACGTATGTTGTCTCAGCTCTCTTCACTGTCCTTCTTAAAATATACACATATATCTTCTCTGTATTTCTTTTGTCTCCAAAGGGAATAAACATTACATGTGGCCCATATAACATCCTACTCAATTCCGGAGAGAAGGACAAATCCCAGTAAACCAAAAGGCCAGCAAACAAGCCACCCGAAATGCTGCCCGAAGTTAAGCATAAAACCTTGAGATGCTGCTTCATCAAAATGCTGTTAGTCTTGACACATGAACCTCCCTAGGCAGCAGTCTTGGGTGGATAAAAAGGCTAATCTGGCTGTACTTTTGGAAAGAAAAATGGGAGCTCTATGCAGTGCTGGTCCATGTATCATCACTATTTTCAGGACAAGTAAAATGTCAAGGCTAAAATATCCTCCAGGCATCTATAAAATAATGTAAGCCAGATACAGAGTCATGGCAGAGTTTTGAAATATTATTCAATTGGTTTTCCCCATCAGAAAAAAACCCCAAGTATATATTTCTGTCCCATATTTATCAAAAAGGTGCTCATTTAAAAGTAAAAATATGGCAACAGAATGGTATCTTGTCAAATTTAGTCTATGTGCAACAGTCCAATGTATCTTACAAAAAGACATTACACTGAAATCAGAAGGCTAGTTTGGTATAATGCTTGATTTTTCCTCCTTTAAAATCAGTGTTTTTATTTTTATACTTGTATTATGAAGACAGTGAATAATGCATTTTACTATTGCTAATTCTATATATTAACTCTTTTATTCACAAAATGAAAAATTTTATGTCAATTTTTGAAAATTAATTTGTGTTTTCTGTTATTCTCAGTGTAGAAGAATACATAGGCTTATTATCAACAACACACACTTTGAACAGTGGTAATGCTCTGAATATTTAAAATTATTTCAATCAACATTTAATTAATAGTTACTTGACAAATCAATTTAAAGAGGACTATGAAAAATGAGAAATACTTTCAAACTCCATTGAACTCTAAATATGTTAGGACTAGCACTCATTTTTTTATAAATACACTTTAAAAATGTCTATCTTGCAGTTTTAAAAAGTCATTTAAAACCATTACAATTTGGTACCTAAGATAAAGATTTTGTCTCATCCCTGAAATATGCATACAGAAGATAAAACAAAGAACCTTTAACTTTAAGTTAATTGTGGAAAAATAATATTAAAAAGAGTTTAGAATGTAGTAATAATATTCATATAACTTCTACATTCATTGATCTGGTGCTAAAAGAACAAAACCTTGTTTACTTGGATGACTTAATTATCATTTTAATTTTCAAAGAAACATTGTGTTTTTTTCATTAAGTTTATTGGTACTTTTTAGTTATATAGAATAGTACATTCATCATTGGGATCTTGTACCTTTACATGATTTGTTTTGGTTCTTATTTTTTCCCCATTTTCTTGACCCCCCCTTCACCCCCTTCACCCTTCTGTATTTACAGAAAGCCTTTGTTTCCATTTGTTACTTTTGTCATATTTTTTCTTTTCCCTTCTTTCCTTTCCCCTACCCTTCCCATTTCCCCTACTCCTTTAGCCCTTTCTTCCTATTTCACATTATCAGTTATACAATTTGAACCTTATTTACACTTTTAGTTTTTCACACCAGAGAAACTATTTGGTATTTACATGTGTGTCTTATTTATTTCACTTGAGTATGGCCTCAATGTGCATCCATTTAGCTATAAATATCTTTAGTTTCTCATTCTTTATGGTTGAATAGTACTCCAATTTATAGAAAAACCACATCTGCTTTATCCAGTCTCCAGTTGATGGGCAATTGGGCTGTTTCCAAGTTTTAGCTATAGCAAACTTGCTGCAGTAAACATGGGCATGCATATATTTCTGTGGTATGATAATTTTAATTCCCTTGGAAAGATACCCAGCAGAGGGATAGCTGGTCCAAATGGGACCTCTAATCCTAGTTTTTTGAGGTATCTGTATATTGATTTTCACAGTGGTTGCAACAGTGTACACTCCTAACAACAAAGGAGAAGTGTTCCTATCTCCCCACAATGCTGCCAGCATTTGTTACTGGTTATTTTTTTGACAGCAGCCATTTTTTCTGGGGTGAGGTGGAATCTCAGTGTTGTTTTCATCTGCATCTCTTGGATGACTAGTGATGTTGAATATTTTTAATATATTTACTTGCTGCTTTTATTTGTTTGAGAAATGTCTGTTCATTTCAGATGCTGATTTTTGAATTGGGTCTTTATATTTGGGGGGTCTGATTTGTTTTTTAGTTATTTATATATTCTTGAACTTTGTTTGAGGAACAGTTGGTAAAATTTTTTCCCACACTCTAGTTGTCCATTAGCTGTAGTGGTGTTTTCTCTTGCAGTGCAGAAACTTCTTAATAAAATGAGAACCCAGTTGGTGATTCTCTGTGCTAGTTCCTGAGCTACTAAGGATTTGTTTATAAAGTCTTTTCCTATGCCAATGTCTTTGAGAGTTCTACAAAATTTACCTTTCAGCAAGTTTAGTATTTTCATTTTAATATTTAATATTTTAATCTTTAATATTTAATCCACTTGGATTTTAGTTTAGTGCATGGTGAAATATAGGGGTATAGTTTTAATCTTTGGCAAGTTGAAATCATTTTCTAATACCGTTTATTGAAGAGACTCTTTCCTCCACTGAGGATGGTTGGCTTCTTTGTCAAAGATGAGGTAGCTGAGTATATCTGGAGTTGCTTATGAATCTTCTAATCTATTCCACTGATCCTCATGTATGTTTTCTTTTGCCAGTACCATGCTGTTTCTATCACAGTGGCTTTGTAGCATAGTTTCAGTTTGGGGATTGTGATATTCCCTGCTATGTCTTTGTTGCCTAGAATAGGTTTTGCTAGTCTAGGTCTCTTCTGATTCTGAATGAAATTTTGGATTGTTTCTCTAGTTCTGTGAATTATACTGTTGGGATTTTATAAGGGATTACATTGAATCTGTATAGCAGTTTTGGAAGTATGGACATTTTCACTATGTTGGTTCTTTCTACCCAGGAGCAAGGGATATCTTTCCATTTTCTTATAACCTCTTCAATCTCTTTTTTCAGAGTCCTGCAGTTTTCAGTGTAGAGGTCTTTTGCTTCCTTCATTAGAGTGATTCCTAGATATTTCTTTTTTTTTGATGCTATTGTGAAAGGAATTGTTTTTTTAATTTCTCTTTCAGTGAGTCTGTTATTTGTGTGCAAGAAGGCTATTGCTTTTTGAATGTTGAACTTATATCCACCTACTCTAGTGAATCTTTCAATTATGTATAGATATGTTTTGGCAGAAATTTTTGGGTCTTCTATGTAGAGTATCATATCATCAACAAATATTGACAGTTTAACTTCTTCCTTTCCTATCTTTATTGCTTTAATTTTTTCTCTTATCTAATTGCTATGGCCAATGTTTCCAGAACCATACTGAATAGGAGTGGTGATAGTGGACATCTTTGTCTTGTTCCTGATTTAGTGTGAAGGATTTCAGTTTTTGACCATTTAATATATTTGTTGTTGGTTTTCATAGATAGCCTTTCATAGATAGAAATACCATCTATTACAATTTTCTGCAGGATTTTTATCATGAATAGGTATTGAATTTTATTGAATACTTTAAAGCAACATTGATAATAAGGTTCATTTAGTAGATTAAGCATTCAATTCTAAGAA
>NW_022900921.1:37993596-38000397 GCF_012274545.1 Fukomys damarensis
CAGGGATTGAACCCAGTACCACCACTGAGTAACATCCCCAGCCCCCGTAGTTTATTCATTTATTTATTTTTGGTACCAGGGATCGAACTCAGGACCTTGCGCTTGAGAGGCAGGCAACAGAACCACTGAGATAAATCCCTAGCCCCCCCTGTAAAGGATTTTCAATGCAGGAAATAATTGAGCTTTTATTTAAGAAGTTTCTCTAGTCCTTTGAGAGTTTTAGAAAAATCAGATTTTAAATTGCATAAGGCAACTAAATTTAAATATATAACATCAAATTATTCTTATATGTTTCCCCTCAAAGGCAGGATTCTAGAAAAGAAAGTACTTCAGTGGAAGAATAAGATGTGGCTGAAAAGAAAACTTGATTTGAGGTATGTTTTAGCGCAAAATAAATACAATATTTTCTTTGAGAAAAATTCAAATACACTGGTCTGCAGTCACCCATTCTATAAAACGAGTAAATTGGAGTACATGGCTTTCTATGAGTAGCTTTCATAGCACTGTAAACCTCATTAATACATAATAAATATTGTCCAACTTTATACCTACATCACTACATGGCTTTGCTGTATAAAACATCTTTGAAAAGTGGGCTGAGCAGGGACCCACTTTCCAGTCCCCCTTCTGTCTCAGACAGAAGCTTCCTTTCCCTCAATAAAATTTTCCTACTCTTAAAAAAAAATCTATCTATCTATCTATCTATTACCAGTTTTTGGGAAAAGGTCTATGGCTGAGAAGTTTCATTATACACCAAGTCTGAAGCGAAGCTCTGAGTGCTCTATAAAAGAGCAAATACAAATTTTGGTACCAGGGATTGAATTCTGGAACTTATGCTTGTGAGGCAGGCACATTGCTACTGAGCTAAATCCTTGGCCAGCAAAATATTTTTTAATAAGGAAAACTTTTGTGTCCCTCAGTCTTAGATTTCCAACATTTCTGACTCAGTCTTATTTTCTCCAAATGTTAACAGTAGCAAGTCGTAGTATTCAAGCCAACACAGTCGAGCAGAAACAGAATTGGAGGATAATAAGTGTTTCTCTTAGTCACACAAAGTAGATTCTCAATCAATAGTCTCATGATGAATTCAAAGCCAGATAGGTTGCAAACTAGCTTGAACGTTGTGAAAAACTATTTCCTTTGTATTTTACTTTCTGAATTTAGTGAGTGAATTGTTAAAGACACAGTAATTATGTATTTTGAATGTAAGGCAATACTGAATTTTTCAAAAATAATGAATATTTTAGTTAAAATGGTCAGAGCACTTCTGCCAATCCTAAATTAATGGATTGCCTAGACCTGTCCTCAACTGTTTGAAATCTCTCCAATTAATTCAGAATTTTAGTGAGCATATATTCTTTGGAGCCAAATACAAAGTTATCTCAGGTTCTGAAATTTTCATTTAAAAAATTTTAAAAAGTTCTACTTTGTAAGAATTAAATTCTACTTGTATTGAACTTTGTTAAATATGAATAACACACTTTTTTTCAGGCTTTTGCTCTGAATTTGATTCATTTAAAATAAAAAAGAGGCAGAGAGTGAGATAAATTGCATTTTGTGAATTCTGCCTTTGACATTAAAAAGCAGACCTAAATGCTGTGGAATTGATAGTTCTGTATTTCATTCAAGATGTGATAAGGATAATGTACTTTTTAACATTTATTTTCAATCAGATCAGATATGAGGTTTTTTAACTTGCCTTTTAAACATATTACCTTAATATTCTATAAATTAGGCATTTTTTTTCAGATTAAAAACCGAGGCTCTTATTAGACCCCATCTGAGAAAACAAAGCAACTTATGGAAAAACAATACAGATACTAACTTTAACTATGAATTAAAACAAAGCAACTCATGGAAAAACAATACAGATACCATAACTGTGAATTAGAACAAAGGCTTTAAAATGGTTAAAATGGTTCATTTAACTTATAATATGACATACATTCTATGGTTGGCTAATATCTGAGCTTTGAAATAAGAAATTTAAAATTAAGATATCCTTCTAATGTTAAATTATTTCCATATAAACTATTGAAATGTGTTTCTTCAAAGTTCGTTTGGGTATGAATTTCTCTTTTCCCATGTTCTCTCCTCATAATAAAACACAATGTGTCTTATGCATGGACATCCCCGCTAATTAATAAGCACACATTCTATAAAAATAGACCTCTATGAATTTTAGAGAAATACCGAAGCCTGTCACATATTCATGTTAATAGCTTCTGTTTAATCAGAGCTGACTGTACAGTAGGTGCTGAGATAAGATAGCAATCCTTTAAATGTTCCCTATTTGATCTTCATTCCTATTTTATGATTGAGGACAGAGATACTCAGTACAATTAAGTAATTTTAAGTTTTAATAGCCTGTAAATGACAGAGAACCCTACCTTTTAATTCTAGAGCTCGGGTCACTTGACCTGCCTCAGTTTTCTGCAAAGGCTCACAGGGGGCCAAAAAGAGAGACAGACAGGGCTCTGTGGCTATTGCATTGATGTTCTGTCAATTCCAGGTAAACTTTGTAGGTCAGAGAAGCTGAGGAGATGTGGTAAGGTACAGGGGTTATTGTCACACAGGTCATTCAGCGCTCAGGCTTGGGTCAAGTCGGGGAAGTTCTCTCTCTCATTTCTGAGACCTGCCTGTGGTTAATACTGGGTAGGATGAGGACAAAGAATCACTTTCTATGGGTCAGCTGGTGGCTCCTTGGGAAATAAAATGTAACCTAACACCAAAGCCAACCCCATTTCTAGGAAAGCTGCACCAAGGAAAACTCGTTGGAATGCTTACCATAGACAAAAGAAGAGTCAGAACAAACAGAACCTGTGCTCAAATTAATATCTGACCACCCCGTGTGCTCTAGATGCACTGTGCCCACTGACACCACTTGCCTCTCTGGATGAGTGATCTAAAGTGTATCCATTCAAAAGAGAGGCTTAACAAATGCAGGAGAGGAAGAATCTCAAGTATCTGTGATAAATACTCATTAAAATTCAATCTTCATAATCATTATACCAAGGAGAAACTATTTTTACCCACAATGATTATAAGCCTAAAGTCTCCCAGACAGCAAGTAACAGAGCTGGATTTCAGATTTCTGCAGACTGGTTCCAACCTATTTGTAACCTGTGTGAGAGGTGCAGGGATACCGGTTGCTCCTAGGCAGCCTCAACATATTGATAGCCCTACCAGATTGACTGTTCCGGGTACCCTGGTCTGGACATTACAAATACATTTATTTTGCTCATATTGCATCAAGGAATTTGAGCAGAATTAGTGAGTTTTTGTGAAAAGTTTAGTGAGTATTAACTCAAAGTACACTTACGTTAGTTTTTCTTAACTAATTGTTTTCATCCATGGTAAATCCCAAAATATGGCCCCTAAATTCCTCTCATTCTCATAAATATCCTATATGCTATGTGATTTTGCTGTTCTCAATACAGGTGGGACCGATTTCTCTATTATTTGATCTGAGTAGTAATTTTACAATAGAATGCAGTAGAAATGGTGTTGTACTACCTCCAGTGCCAGGACTGAGAAGCTTTGAAACATTCCTCTTCCTTTTCTGGAGTGCTGCCCTGAGAACATCAGTTAAAGTAGTGAAAGCTAGCTGGTTAGACTGAGAGGGAACAGCAATGTAGGACTTTTAATAACAGAAAAGCTATCATTTTTTTTTTTTTTGCCACAAACCATTAAGTTTTTAGGACTCTGTAGCAATTGTATGTATGGTTTTACATAAAACTTGAAACAGTAACATAATTGACACTACCTTCCACTGTTTTGGTTTAATGTAAAGTATTTGTCACTTTGACAGAATTACCACATTAAATTAACATCACAGTAACTGCAGCTGAAAGTGTACAGGTGTATCATTTCTCTTTTCTTATTTTGTATTTTTCATGGAAAAACTTTGCTGTTATTGTGCCCCTCTCAAAACAGGTGCTGACTTAAGGATGCCTGCCTCTGTGGTGGCCATGTGAACCATAGGAAACCTGTGCCTTGGCCACAATCACCCATATTTCCTGTCCACTCTGCCATCCCTAACTCTCTTTACTCCCTTCTCCAATAGTCATTGAGAACAGCTAAACAATTCTAGGTGGAAGTGAGTATGTAAGTTAAGAGAAAAGAAAAGAAAAGAAAAAAGAAACATCTCATACCTAAATCCCACCTGTCCTTCTCTTGGAGCAGGGAAGTATACATTCTTCCTGGAGAAGAAATGAGAAACCCAAAAGCAAATACATTCTCACCTATAAGTGCAAATCTCACAGCTTTAGTGGCTGATTATCCCTCTCCTTGCCTACTTCTTAGTCTTCTGCTAGCTAGCTAAGGTTGAAAGAAGCGGAGGGACACTGGGAGAGTAGATTCAATGGGCATCCAATTGAATTCATTTCATTGTAGAACGTGATACTAGACACTTTGTATTCAACTTGGGTACTAGCCACCAATTCATGTAAAAGGAAAAGTCCTCTTTAATATCATGATACTTTGTGATATACAATTACCGTATGATACTGTCATATTTACAAGTGTATTAATGCAATTTTTCTTGCTCCCAGACTTCTTTTGTAAATTATTGTTTTCAAAGTATCTACCTCTAGGTACTCTGGCTTAATTTATTAAAGTATTAAAAAATTTTAAAGCTCTACTTTCAAGTATTTATGTACTGCTGCTTAAATGACATTATATTTGTTAAGATATTGGTTATATTTAATATACAATTGAGAAAATTCATAGAATTAATAAAAGTAAATGAAGTCTGGTTTAGGACAAGAGATGGCTAAGTTTTATAAAGAAACCAGATATTTTTCTGTATAAATACTCAGTAACACAATGCTGAAAGCGTCACCCCTGAACTGTCTAAATCATGCATCAGTTGTAGTTCTACATGGAGTTTCTTAAACAGAAATGAATGAGAACCAAGACCTGACCTGTACAAGATCCCAGGGATGAATGTAACTGTACTGTATACCTAAAAAGTACCAATACACTCAATAAGAAAAACAATAAAGTATCTAACATAAAAAAGAAATGAATCCAAATTTATCGATCACATCAGTCTCTAGCACACAGTTGATTCAAGTGAAAATGGCTCAGTGTTTTGCTGCTCTAAAGTGAAAAGTATAAAGCCATTTGATTAATTTATTTGACAACAAAACCACTTTGGTTTGTCACTTCTAAACAGCTGATTCTTAAACTTGAGTATTTAATGAAACACTTCAAAAATAGAAGCTATGTCCAAAAGGGGTGATACAGTGTTTTACTTCCAGGCCTATGATGAACAATGAATGAGTGAGTAAAGAATGTATCAGTCAATATTTTAAGAATTAATTATCACTTTAAATTATGTCTAATTACTAAACTTTGCTTAGTGAAAAAACAAGCTAGAAATGAAGGAATGATTATATGGCTCAAACTTAATTGTGTCCTACTGTAGATGAGATATTTTCCCTTCCTTATCTGTGCCTTCATTTATTTTTTCTTCCTGTTTTGATTGAGACAGAAGAGAATACAAAGGCAAAGTGTCTGGGTTCACAACTATCCCTTGTGATCCTGACTGGGAAAGTGCAATAGACAAGCCAATATGTAATTAGTGTTAAATTCTAATAAAAACAAAGGAGAAGAGTCATATAGCATGCCAGGGATGGTAGGAATATTACTTTTTGATATTTTAAGGTTTAAAAAATTTTAGATTCCACAATTTTGAGACCTCTATATTATTTATTCAGTAAATAGTTACTGACGATTAACCTTTGTGGAGAAGTAGAGGCAAAAGAACAACAGCAGGGAAGTTCTCTGTTTTCAGGGACGTTATGGAGAAGTTTACAAGACAAATAGTAATCAAATGATAGGTGTGATGTGTAGTAGAACAGGTAATTGCAGTGAGTGTTTTTCTTCCTTGTACATGTTAATCCATTTTCATGATGGCTCACACCCACTATGTCCTTGAGATGGATAATAATGACACTGTTGTGTTTACCGCTGTAACTCCTTAGTCAATCACCCAGAATATAACAGACCTTCTAAAGACTCTGAAAGTAAACCTAACAAATCCTAGTGGCCATCATACTCAGGTTGGCCATCAAAGTAAATCTACTGTTCCCTCAATTACACGGATCATTGCTTCTACTTCCACCTAGCTATAGTAGTGGGAATCTTACTGCTTAGAAAAAGAAAAAGTTAGACAGCCATTCTTAAAAGATGCACAAAAAAACATATTTCTCATGCACCGAAAATACAGCTTAATTTTCTAAAAACAAAGGTTAAGGGCAAAATAATTTGAAAAAATCAAAACATATAGTATAAGTTGAATTGAGGCATACTTAAAATGCAAATCATGTGTCAAGTAAATTGGTAACTTTAAAAATAAGATTTTACTTATAAAAGTATTACACCTTTAGTATTTCTCATATTTTCACTTGCTAAAGTATTTATTAATGAGTACAGCTACTATGTCAGTTAGTCTCCACATTGAAAAAGCCGAGCATACATGAATCTGAATGGGGAAAGGAGAGTCCAGTAGACAGTGAGGACCCAAGTAGACATTTCTTGAAACAAGATACAAAAATGGTCAACAGGTGTATGTAACAATTCAATATCACTAATTATCAGGAAAAGGTAGATCTAAACCACAAAGAGATGTTACCTTGCATTTTTTAAAGTGTTTATTACCAGGTGATTATAGATGTTGGTGAGAGACCCCTTGGACAGTGAACACCCTACAGTACACCTGCAAATACCATAAGAGTCAGCAATCTTGCACCATAAGAGTCAGCAATCTTGCATATATATATATATATATATATA
>NW_022900921.1:38001606-38061215 GCF_012274545.1 Fukomys damarensis
TCCCAAGAAAATTATCTATCTATCTATCTATCTATCTATCTATCTATCTATCTATCTATCTATCTATCATTTATCTCCCAAGAAAATGAAGTCAGGGTCTCAAGAGGTGTCTGCATTTCCATATTCAATGCATGGTTATTCACAACAGCAAACTGTAATCAACCCAAATGTCTGTCAGTGGGTGAGTGGATCTCTCTCTCTCTCTCTCTCTCTCAAAACATTCAGTCTTTAAAAAAGTGATTTTTGCATTATGAAACATGGATGAACCTGTATGACGTTACCCTAAGTGAGGTAAGTCAAGAGCAGAAGGACACATACTATAGAATCTCATCTATATATATTGTATGATTTGGATCCAAAATGTGCCCCCTCTGTTCATGTGCTGAGGGCTTGCACCCTAGGGCAGTGATGTTTAGAGGTGGAGCTTCTGTAGGCTGATTGGATTGTGAGGATTTAACCTTCGCCTGGGGTCTGACCCACCATGGCTTCCTAATTCCATTGCATTGTCCTGAGGTGATGGAAATGTAAAAGCTGAGACCTAAATTGTAGGGAGCGGGGCATAGGGCATGCTCTTGGGAACCATACTCTCTCTCCCCTCCGTTTTCTCACCCTTACTTTTCTTCTCTTGCTGACATGCGGTATGCAGTTTTGCTCTACTCCACCCTCTCTCCTGTCTGTAGTCCTCTGTCTTCCCACACACCCAGAAATAGAGCCAAGTAATCATGGACTGAAACCTCCAAAGATCATTACTTGAAACAAATCTGCCCATAGGTTGTTTTTATCAGGTATTTTGTCATTGTGATGAAAATCTGACTAATATAATTTGAAACTAAAATTGGGAAACACACAAGTAGAGTTGAATGATGGCTTTCCCCAGGGCCTGGAGAGAGGAAGAAATAAAGAGTATGAAGTATACAAGGTTTCAGTTATGCTTAATGAATAAATTTTGGAGACGTAAGTATGGCACAGTGCTATAGTTAGTACTGTATTCACCATGTACTTGGTATCTGCAAAGAGGGTAGATTTTAAGCATTTTCACCACAAAGTAGACACAGAGACAGAAAAAGAGAACAGAAAAAAAGAAAAAAAAAGAAGGAAAAAGAAGGCAAGGCAGGGCAAAAGGGAAAAAGGGAAATGGTAACTATGAGGTGATAGATAATGTAATTATTTTGGTCATGATATTAATTTTACAATATATACCTATATCATAGCATCAAATTATACATCTTAATCATATACAATTTTAATATTTCAATTATATCCCATTAAAACTGAAATAGAGTCAAGGAAATGGGCTTAGGCATTAAAGTGAAGATAGTAGAACAGTTTCCACTGATTGTCACAGAGACAGAAATAGGCATTATATCTTGTCTCTGATCTGTGAGTGCTATTTTCAAGAGATTACCATATTATATTTCCAAAAACAAATAAAGCAACAGACAATTCCATCCTCTCACTTAAAAAAAGCATATTCTAGCTCAAGGACCATATATATATATACATATATATATATATATATATATGTATATATATATATGGTCCTTGAGCTAGATTTTCAGTCTTTCTCAGTTATTAGTCTTGCTTACTCATTTACAAGTAGTGTTTTATTTCTAGAAAAAATGTAATCCATTCAATTAAGATGATTTTGAATATCAAAATTAGTTATTATATTTTAATATGCTTTATTGATTTGAATTATAAACTACTCCATTTTAAGTATACAAATATGTTCGCGTTATCATTGCAAATTTTCAAGTAATCTGATAAAATACCTCTATATTCCTCTTTCTACCACTTCCAATTTGTTTACTTCTGAGAGGTAACCACAATCACCACTTCAGTGGCTAATTAACTAGTGGTTAATAGGTTTCTACATTTTATTTCAGATATTTAGACAAACACATGCACACATACACATACACACAATTTGTGTTAGTTCTTTCTTTTGTTTTTGAGATTTGTCTATGCTAGTAATTTCACTAATGAATGATGAAAACTGATATTTCATTTTTAAAAATAATGATTTAATGTCTCTGCAATGCTATCCTGATTTTTGTATCCAAATATATTTCTTAAGTAAATATTAAGAAAAGAAACTGCTAGATCATAGCTGCAGTGTAAATCAGTTTTCTAAAATCATCTTCAAATGTGAGTATATCAATTAAAACTACCACCAATAGTCCAAGAGGGTACCTATCAACAAGGTCTCTTTCCTTGTTGACATTGTCAAAATGTGAAATTGCTAATAAACTATTTGATGCATCTAATTTTCATTTTAATTTGATTTTCTCAGATTGTTAGTGAAGTCGATCAATCTCTTTTACCTTTGCAGCCTTTTATATATCAATTGTTTAAAACTCTTTGTTTTGCCTCTGTATTCTATTACATGACTTTTTTGGTGTTTAAATTGATTTGTAGTACTCTATTTTAAATATAATTACTATTTGCTATAAATGTTTAAATATTTCCTGTAGTCTGTCAATTATTTTTAACTTCATTTTGATTACTTTCATCATTTCAAAGCTTTAATTTTAAATAAATTTATTAGTCATTGACTTTATTGTTGCTGTCTGTTGAATATTTTAATACTATTCAATATTTTATTTATCATTAAAAGTTTCCTCTGAATATCTTTTTCTAACAAAAAGTCTAAAAATCACTTGAAATTTATTTTGAGAAATTATGTAATGAACATTTATAACTGCAAATGCAGAACTGTTTTCATATGACTTATTGTCTATATTGTCTATGGAAAGTTGTATATAGATGTGTAAGCCCAACTGTGCAGCCATTTATATCTGAAGAATTTAATAAATAGGATAACTTTCCCCCATTTGCAAGCAACTTATTATTATTATTTATTATTATTATTATTATTATTATTATTATTATTATCATCATCATCATCATCATCATCATCATCATTTTGGCATCAGGGATTGAACTTAAGACCTTATGCTTGTGAAGCAGGTGGCTGAACTACCGAGTTAAATCCCAAGACAAACTTCATTATTATTTACAAACAACTTTATTAAGTGCAAGCAAATTTCTGTCTGTGAGGTTCTACTTCGAGATTTTTCTACTGAAGTTACAGGATCTATTTGCTCATTACATTGCTAATATCTTGAAAGCTATATTTTTTTCTTTCATGCTGATATCAATCAGAGATCTATTGCTTTACTATGAACATATACATAATTTATTCAATAATTAATTAATTAAAAATTGTACTCATTTTGTACCTTGACACTGGTCCTTGAATTCCATATATATATATTTTTTTTTTGTTTTGTTTTTTTTTGTTTTTGTTTTTGTTTTTGGTTTGCTTGACTGTGGTTCTTGTAATTCTGACAGAGTTCATGTGCAGTAAAAGTTCTGAGTCTTTTCATGTGTTAGTGAACATTAACATTTCATTCTTACAAATGGGCATTTAAATCTATGAATAATTTTGAAATTAAAATTATTTTCTTCATCTCTACCCCTTTAATTGTCTTCTTCAACTTCCATTTATCGGATATGCATATTAGTTGATTTTTCTATTATTTTTCTGTTATTTCAGTGAAGTTTAATATTCCACCACATGTATCTGGATATACTCTATCCATTAATTCTGTTCATGAAATTATCCTTTCATTATGAGAATAAAATTATTTTTCAGGTCTATATTTTATTTTCTATGACTTTTTGTAAATAAGTCACTCTTTTCCTTTTTGATCATTTGCCTTATGGAAATTGAAAATGCAATAATTTTCTACTTAATTTCCTTTGTTTTTGTCTTTCTCAATTACTATTTTGAGATATTCTATTAGCTTTATTTTTAGCTTATTTTCTCTTCAACCATGATCATTGTGTCACTCAGCCAATCATAGTAATTAATTTATATAAAAATTGCATTTTAATTTTTGTGATTCCACACTGATTTTTCATTTTGAATGTAGTAGTCTTTCAAATCCCTCTGAGGACACAATATTATAAATAGTATTTCTTCTTGCTTTACTAAATCTTTCTCTTTGGGCTGCTTTTGGGTTTGGTGCTTCTGTGTTATGGTGTCAGGATTTCTCATGTTAGGTGAATCTTATTTATTGGCCTCTGTATTTGGTGTGACTGAGAATGCTTCAGGCATTTGGTGAATGTGGGGCAAAGTGGAAATGTGTCCAAACAGGGACTATTCCTTTACGCATGTGGATTCCTGATTCTCCAGATTTTTGCTAATTGCCAAGGAATCTTTTCTTGGTTTCTTGCAGTTATGAGATTATAAAACAAACAACAATAGGGCTGGGAATTTAGTTCAGTGGTTCTGCTGCCTACCTGGCAAGCTCAAGGATGCAAGTTCAATCCCCGATAACAATAAAAAACAACAAAAAGACAGAAACAAACAACAACAATAACAACAAAAACCCCATACATGTTTCTTGTGATTTCTAGTGATTTTCCATGAGTTGATAGCGTAGTGTAGCTAGTGCTCAGTTTATCATCTAAAATTATATTTATCATTAGTTTTATAAACTTTTTAAATTCATAATTGGATGAGAGGTCATGGATTTAAAAAATAATTGCTATATGTAATACCACATGGAAAATTGTTCCTGAAATTTTATTTAGAGCTAATGTTATATGAAAGATCCACTTAGAGTAAGGAATACTTTCATATTTCAAATAGAAGAATTTTTATTGAATTTATATATCATAGCGGCCGGGGATTTAGCTCAGTGGTTCCACTGCCTGTCTTGCAAGCTCAAGTCCCTGAATTCGATCCCCAGTACCAAAAAAAAAAAAAAAAAAAGAATTTATATTTCATAAGAATATGATATACACTTTTTAAATTTAAGGTAGTAAAAAAGAGGTATTTCAAATTAGACAGATTATTTTATTGCTTTCATTACAAAGGTTAAATAAATGACTTTTTATTTTACAGAAATTATATATTCAAGACATTATTATTTTTATAGTTTCCCATGACCTGTAAGTGCTTTGAAGTCATTAGCAATTACTATTCTCGTTTATAAAACATTAAGCAGAATGAGACAGTGACTTCTTTCTCCATATCAAGGTTGATATATGAACCGCAGTATCAGAATTAGCACATTCAATTGGCATCATAGTGAATGTGGCTGGAAGTGCACAGATTTCATCAGCTCTTTTTTCCTGGTTTTTATCCTCTTATTCTTTGTGGTAGTTACAACTGATGAACCCCTGTGCTAGTTGGCTTTGTACCAAAGGCTGAATCATTAAACAGAGAGGTGATGAATAACTTATTTGATCCCGACTGTGCCCACAACACTTCTCCTGAGGTCTACAGCATTATTCACGATCCAGGACAAGGACACAGTTTTCTTTTTTTATGCAAACCACTGTGGAAAAGAGCCCCTTTTTACTCTAATATCATGTGATGAACCAGTTTCCTAAGGTGATTCTCTACTTCTGTGAATGCTAAGAGGCCCTGAGGAAGTGACTTTCATCAGACCTCCTCATACATGTGACTTTTGGCATTGAATAATTTAGTGTCAGGCTCATCTTGCATACCTTCCCTTACATTACAACAGTTCATCATGCCCAGGAGACTGCTTCTCTAAAGTAGCCTCTCTTCCTAGAGACACTGCTTTTCCTCAGCACCATATCATTTTTAATTTTGTTTTACAGTTTTATCCAATTCTTCAATAATTTCTGCAATTTAAAAGTCAGGTGTGGCCGTGCATGTCTGTAATCCCAACACTCAGAAGGCTGAGGCAGGAGGATCGCTGTGAGTTCGAGACCAGCCTGGGCTACATAGTGAGTTCCAGGTCAGTTTCAACTACATAGTGAGACCCTGTCTCAAAAAAACCCCCAAAATCCAAAAGACGAAAAACATATAGTGAGTTCCAGGTCAGTCTCAACTACATAGTGAGACCCTGTCTCAAAAAAAAACCCAAAATCCAAAAGACGAAAAACAAAAAATCAAAAACAACTACAACAACAAAAAATTTCTGCTATTTAATATCTCTGTCCTTTTCTTTGTATTGTAAGAAAATTTTTCTTTGTATTTTATGTATTTCTTTTGTAAGCCACAAGTTTATAATAGTTTGTGATAGTCATCTAATTTATGTGACTCATGTATTTTCTCATTTTCTGTAGAACAAAACCCTCACTATTTGAAGGGGTAGTCAGTGCTCCCAGTGTTTGTATCAACTTACTTTTTCTACCCTCTATTCTCCCTCTCCTTCTCCAAACTCATATATTTCACATGGCAACCACAAGGAATAATGGGGTCTCTCTAATAATTCATACCAACTCTCATTTTGATGTTCTTATAAAAAATGAAATGTCAAAGGAAATTTCATTGTTCCACCACAATGATGATGTACTTGAGTTATGAATTAATGGTCAGCAAAACGTTCTTTATTCTGAAGAGGCAGGATATCCCTCTCCAATTTATTTGTATTCATTAAAATATCTAGGGTAGTTGGAGCTTAATTTTTACTCAAGTAAGACAAGCTATAAAAACAGGCTAACATTTTTTTACACTCGCTATTTGAAAGCATTAAGGAAACAACCGACTCAAAATTGTGTGGCTAAGATCTTGGAAAGAGGGGAAATGCAATTCAACTGAAGTAAGCACTAGAACAAAAGTGATGGAAACCAGAAGACATTCTGTTGTCTTCTAGCATGGAATCTTTAAAGTGCTGAAGCGAATGTTAAACAAAATTGCTATTCCCAGTAAATGCATTCTTCTAATATGAAGATAAAAGTCATTTTTAGATAAAAATGATATATTAAGTGGAAGAAAGCATTAAAATAAACAATGAAGATAATTCTTTAGCCAATCTTTTGACAGAGGTAAACTAATCCAATGTGAAAATATGGAAACACAAGCTAAAGAACACAGAAAAGGTAAACGTGTAAATAGATACAATGAATACTGGCTACACAAAGTAACTATTATACTGTTTGATGGCATTTTAAACATACCTACAACACAGACAAAAAGGATTCAGAAGGAAGAATATAAAGTTAATGTTTTATATAGTTTCAGAATTATAGGGGAAAGGAAAATGTAAATTTTTAGTTGACTGAAACACTTGTATGTTGTAATTTTTAGAATAATAAGAAAATTGTGGAATAATTCATAAATAAATAAAACACTTAAGGAGTAAATAAAAATTAAAAATCGAGTAACCCAAAAAGAAAATAAAATTATAACAGGTATGTTAAATTGAAAGTAAATAGTAAAGATTATAATAAGTATAAGCTTTACCAGTAATTATGAAAATGGACTAAATTACACAAAACAGAGTGCAAGATTTTCTATAGGGTAAAAAATTTAAATATAAAGACACAGAAATTTGAGAGTAAAGCCTGGAAACCATATACTAAGTACATTAACTATCTATTGTTACATAACAATTTCCAAAGCAAGCATCTTGAAAAAAATAAACATTTGCTGTCTCCCAGTCTCTGTGGGTTAGGAATCTGGGAGTTCTTATTTAGGAGGCTTGAGTTCAGGGTCTCTTATGAGGTTGGGTTTGTCCCAAGGCTTGATTAGCTGAGCATGTGTTGAAAAGCTTTTTTCGAGATCTTTTCTATAAGGCTTCTTTATAAAATGGCCGCTATTTTGCTCCAGAGCACGTGACTCCAGAGAGCTTGAGAATGCACATCACAGTTTTTTAAAAACTTAATATTGGAACTGATATCCTCCGCTTTTGGGATATTCTATTCCCTAGAAGTGTCTAATTGCCCACAATTAAGGAGTAGAAATAACAAAAAGCACCAAGTTACAATAGATTCTAATAAATTAAGCATTCAACTTGAATCTTTAATGTAGCAAATTCTCAAAAGCGGACCCTACAGGAAGTCTGAATGATGAGTAGTATTTTCATCATCATCATCATCATCATCATCATCATCCTATATTATTTGCCTTTTTTCTTTTCTTTCACAAATTTACTGTAAAGTTTTCCAGAGATAATGTGACATGATAATATTGTTGCTCTGATGACTAATAATGAATGTGTGTTTTTTCAGTTTTAATTCCTAACATGATAAAAATTAATAAATATATCCATGTTAAATATGTAAGAATGTAAATGGATCCTGAGACACATGTTATAATCTAAAATTTAGGAAAAAAATGTAAAATGAATGTAAAAGAAAAATACCTAAAAATAACAGAAGAAAATAACAATAATTTTCCAAATACCTGAATAAATCAATGAGAGCGAAAACATGAGAAGAAACCAAAGAATTGATAGAAACAATATTACTTAAATATAAATATATCAATCATTAATTACAAGTATTAAAAATCTTGTAAACACAATGCATTGAAAGAAGAATAATATATTATGTTATATAATATATAATAATAATATATTATTCTACATGTGAGAAGTTAAATAACAAGTCAAACTGGTCTACTGTGGTTAGAATCCTAATGATTGTTACCTTTGTGCCGGGGAACACCTGGTAGGGGTTCTTCAGAAAGTTCTCTAGAGGTAGAAATATTAAATGTTCTTATCTCTAGTGGTGCCTTATGTGGGTATATGTAAAACTACACTAAAGTGAAAACTTTGGTGTATAAACTTTTCTATGTATTTATTATCTTTACATAAAAATGTTCAGTTCACTTAAAACAGAAGGGAACCCACACCTGGATATGGCAGCTAAGACACTCATTTATCTGCCTCTGCACAGTAAGAAGTATATTATTTCATGTGAAGTATCACTTCAGTATGTCACTGCTGAATTTTGATGCAACCAAGTCAAAAAAAGTACTTTTAAAATTATTTATATTTCTATTAAATTTTATTTAACTTCTATTTAGCTTTTGCAGTCAAACTCAAAATGCAGCCTTGCCAGTGAATGTAGTACAGAGCTCATTGACTAACAACCTTTGCTTAAGAACCCAAAGTGAATTGGTAGAGAGAGTGTTTCCAAGTTAGTTTAAATTTTTACCATTCATTTAAAGAGTCCTTTTTTTTTTTTTGCTTGAAACTTCTAGGGATATTATTGCTCAAAACATGACTTTATATGAGGTCCAGAAGGCTTGAGCAGTTATTTAACACTCTACCTTATCTGCACATTAATTTTGTTATTTTTCTTACAAAACTTCTGATCAGCTTGACCCAGTTTCCTCTGTTCTGAGAGTTATATTAGTTCACAGTCTTCAATCATTGGAAAGATATAAATTGTGCTTGGGTTTTATATCATAGTGTGGATATTCAATATGCTCAGCGTCATGTGTTCTTTGGAATCAGTGACTGTTTCTCACTTTTTAATGTTAGGGATTGATCTTTGTTGTAAACTCAATTAGTAAACATTTGTTCATTCATTCATTTACTCATTCAATATAAATTTGTTGAGTAGCTATTATCACCAGACAAAATGATCCCTATTTTTATGTAACTTGAACCCTAGTATAAATTAATTATTGATCAGTGAGACATATTTTATATTTTCCATTACTGCTCCATAACGATAGGCTATAAATGTGTAAATTTATTGTGTTGGGAAGGACAATGCAACCCTAATTTGTTGGATTCTCATGACTACTGAATAACCTTACTAAAGATAACAGCGTATGCTGTGTGCATTTGTTTCTGTGTAAATAATAGACCCATTCAATGACTAAGACAGTGACTTTCAATGATGATTTATTTTTGTGCAGCACTGCTTAGTCATGTGGAAACAGTGCTCTCCCCTGAATCAACCCTCACTTTCATAGTAACTGCTAACTTATTTCAATTAACTTCTAGGTCACTAATCTTCGCGGGCCACCATTACGGTTAAGAAAGGCACAGACAAATTACTCAAGAGAGAACAAATGTGTTTTAGAAAAGGAGGCTGTCAGGGCTGATTGGCAACCAGAGACTCTAAGGAAAGATTCATTTGTATCTATGTGTAACCAAATCAGAGCTGATATCTGCCTCCAGGATTGGTGATAACAGTATCATTGATGGTGATATTAATGCTATGAAATGCCCAAAATATTCTAAGAATCATGTGATGCATCTTGAATTGAAAGGCAATATCTTTTTCATCAGAAATTTTTACCTGTAAAGACAAATAAAAATATTGCATCATATACAATACATATTCATCAAAAAATACTGCAGTGGCTTCTTTCTCCTTGCTTTGTATGGTTGAATGGCAAGGGACAGAATAATGTATAAAGAGATACTCAGCAAATACAGATGGAAAATGAAAGGGGATGGTAATTTAAACAGAGTGAAAGCAAATAAACCAAATTTTAAATTGTATGTAGAATACCTTTGTATATAAGTGATTGCTTCAGTCCATGGATTTGAAGACAACGTACATGGATACAGTTTTGGATGAGTAAGAGGAAATCATCAGTGGTTTTTTTTTCCTCTACTTCATCAAGTTTTGGGAAGAGATCAGTTGCTGTTAATTCTTTTAAAGTTAACATAATGTAGTCTAATTTTTACGTTTTAAAAGAATGTATAAATATAAAATAGGAATAGATATAGAGATGAGATTTTTCTGAGCAATACATTTTATGCAAATGTCAAATATTTTTAATTTGAATATGCAAGTGGTAATTACCTGAGACTTAATTTGAAAAAGTAGTACCCATATTTCTTTTTTGTTTTTTAAAGAGCAGGAAAAATTTATTGAGGGAAAGAAAGCTTCCGTCTAAGAGAGAAGAAGGACCAGAAAGTGAGCAGCCTCCTCACCCTACTTCTCCAAATGTTTAGGAAAGCCACTTGGTGAGGTGGGTACAAAGTGGGACAAAACTGTAAGACCCAATGAAAAATGAGAAGATGGGCATGAGGTGGGCAAAACCATGACCAACAAATAAGATTACATGTACAGTCACCCAGGTAATATTGATTAAATGGGAACCAAAGGAGGAGTAAATCACATAGCAAGAATACAAGGATTTTCAGTAAAGGTGGGGCTCAGGGATATTTCCTGGAAAGGCTGTGTTAAGACCTTGGCACCCAACTGAGGTGACTGAAACCTCTTTGGAATATTAATCACTGCTATTTACCCCTAGGGGAAGCACAAGGGTGTAGAAGTTTCTCTCCTTTTACCATTCTGGGTTTCATTGAATGTGCCTTGATTGTCCTAAATGTTGGCTCCTTGCTGTGTTGGCTCCTTGAGGGTGGCCTGGTCTAACTGCCTATATGATATCTAATTAGCTTACCTATCTGCAATATTCCTTTCTCTGAAGAAGTACCCCTAACTGCTGTAAGGGAGAAAGGGCAAAGACAGCTCTGGTTACTGCCAGCTGAAGAGGGTCATAGTTGTGATCAGTAGTTAAGAGTCACTCTACAGAGGGTCTGTCTAAAGGCCTTTGGTAGGTGCCTGGCATTGTCATATTGGTAGCTGAATAGCTTTTAAGTCTGGAGGAGACAAAGCCAAATAAACAGTTAAGAATGCATGGGCCAAATTATAATGTCAGCAGGATTGCTATGAATATAACCCACAAAAAGGATAAAAGAGAAGGTCCAGGGGACTTCAGAATCCAATATAGAAGTTATATTGTTTAGTTTAGCAGTTATGAGCAATTTACAAGTTCAATCTGGTGGATCCCAGTAAAAGAAGTCTAGCACATTTGTCATTGGTTCCATTTGTATGACCACTTGGAGTTTGCCAGCCTTTAGGCAAGAATAAACAAAACTTAAGAGATTATAGTATGCATAATCTAAGCATGAGCACACTAGAATGAAAGGGCAGTTTGGGAGAAAGTCACACTTATAAATTAAAATAAGATTTTATTTTTAAAATGCTCTTGGTACAAAACATAATTAAAGGACAAAGGGTTTCATGTAACTGATACTCACTGTTATCTTATGGTGTATACATTCATGCCTTCTGGGTGTACAAGTCCTCTAGGATATTGTTTATGGTAATGATCTTTTTGACTCAGGTATCTGCCCTTTTTGCACTGTAGCTACTTGTGATGAGAGATACATGCCAAGCCAGCATGAGATAACCAGTCAAATAATAGTTTTCTTAAAAACTTATGTGATGTATGTTATATTTGTCACCACACTTAGGGGATGCTCAGTTGCCAAACAGTTGAGACAATGTCACACACTAAAATTAGAGGTTAGACATTATGAACTCCCAAGGATACTAAAAAGGATAACAAATAAGAATTAAATAAGAATTTTTGTTATGTAATTTAATGTCTTGTGATCAGATGTAGGTGTCTGACTGAAAGATTATTCCATACTAAGATGGAAATTGTTACAAAGAAAATGTCATCATGATTGTCATGCTAAAATACTGTGTGTGACTCTTGATTTTAAGTTTCTATAATATATAGCTGTTGTGTGTTAACATTCTGCAGGGATTAAACTACCAGAACAACCATGGATAATAAGAAATAATAGCCCCCTAATTATGCTTTATATTTCAAAGTGCTTAATGTCCAGACAAAATTATAGTAGTTAAGCTTGCTGCTCCTACTGCACTACTAATGTCTCTGATCTTCTCTTCTGGGTGTTCAACAACTAAAGTTTGGAGACCAAAACTGGAAAGGTCATGAGGAAAGGTATGAGGTCAGCCAATATTTTGGCCCTGGCCCCTGAAGGTCTACAAGATCCAGGACACAAAGGAACCTTTCCTACAGGATCCTACATCTTTGGTAAGTCACTCAACCTCCTGAGCAGGGAGATTTCTGGGCACCAGAAGCCATATTTCTTTTTTGGAAAGATTATGAAAACCATAATTTTGAATACTATTTCATTTCTATTTGTAACAAGAACATGGAACTGAATTATTGAATTTTTCTGAATGATATCAAATGTCTAACAGCCCGGAGTGGGGGAAGCAGAACTTCAACAAAATGGAATGAAACTTAGCAACCATGCTATGTAGATTTGTACTTCAAGGAAATACACAAAGACAGATAGAGGGCTTAAAATTCAAGAAATTCTCAGACTTTGCTAAAGAAGGATTCATTTGGTGCGACTCTACTGTGGATACACAATGGGCTGAACTTGCTCTCTAGCTATGAGTGCTTTTCAGATGTGGTTCCCAGATCAGAGGCACTGAACTTCTCAGGACTTGTTAACAATACAAATTCTTAAGGCTTTTCTTAGAACCAGGGGGTAAAAATCTTTCAGACTGAGGCTTAGAAATCTGTGTTTTCATAAATTCTTCAAGTGATTTTTCATGTATAAGTTTGAGAACTGGTCTATAACAGACTATGTATAGGCACTATATTCTAGCACAAAAATGTCTTGAAATGTCTCCTTCAAGAGGTCTCTAGATTTTTTCAGTTCATTCTGCAAGATACCATGGGGGTATCCCAAGCCAGTCATGAATATGTGTAATACCTGATGACTCAACCCAGCTGTATATTAACCTTGCTATTCAACTTCAAATACTTTCTGAAAACTGGTTCATTAATTCCGTTTCTTCCATCTTCTACAGAATTAGAAAACCTTGAAGTTAGGTTGCTTTTAAGAGGTTTAATAAGTAAAACTCTCAAATTTGTTGGGGAAGAAGGAATAAGGAGGAAAAAAATTCTAATATCATAGTCAGTAGTATATTTTGGAAGGAATGTGACAGAACCTCTTTATCTGAGTTATGTCAACTAGAACAGCATTTTAGAATATTGCTTTCCAATTTCCATCAGTTACAATTAAAATGAAAACTAAAACTATAATAATGAAATGTAGTGATCAAAGTTTAGTGATAACTTATCATTGTTTCTTCCTTATAAAACTTTGTATTTCTATATTCTTGGGTTAACATGCAAGTCATTTCAAATTTGGGGCAAAGATGAGGCCAGCTGCTTATGCTGATAAAAAATAATGACAAGTCCTTTTGTTTGTCTTGTTATGGAGAAAAATTATGAACCTGTAATGCATTTTTCTTTTTCCAACTCTCAAGTCTAGATATGTAGGGACTAAAGCAAAACTATTTCAGTGCTTTGATTTATACAGATTACCTGAAGCTTGTTTTTGTTTTGTCAAGCATAAGATAAGTAAATTCATGGGTATGACAATGTGACATACTGACAACAAGGAAAGAAAAAAACATGGTGACCTTGGGAACATGGTCAATCATCTAGTGAAGGTATGAAAACAAGCTAATTTCTTGCATAATATTTGTAACTTGCATAACCAATACATTAAAATGGTAACTATGATTATTTTAAGTGATATATACTCATTGGCTTTTAGAATTAAATATTGAGTAAAGGTATTAGATCTTAGTAATTAATTAAACTATGTGGTACTAATAAGAAGTATGGGGATATGATGAGCAGTGCCTTTTGAAATATATACCTATTCAATAAATAACACTTACTATCCTGAAAAAAATAATGCTGAAATTAACTTGGAATCATCTTGAAAAAATTGTGAATTTTAAGGTTTCAATATTTGATTTTATATATTGAACATGGTTACTTAAATTTCAGCTAAATAATGAAATCTTACAGAATTGAAAATTAGAAAAGGTTAATTAGCAATCAGATACCCACACAAGATGTATTCTTTCACTAATTACATTTCCCTGATTGTGAAACTGTTCGGCCATTGTAAGGCCCTTAGCTCATTATACGAGGGCTCCTCATTTTCTCATCTCTGGGGTTCTGAGTCACAGCAAATCACCAAGATTAGTATTTTAGGTGAATCATTATTAATATTCATTAACTGCTCAAATAATGTCACAAGGATCTGTGAAATTAAATTGTGTTAAATGAAGAACCAACTTAGTAAATTTTAATTTGTACAAGAAAATCCTACTCATGTAACTGCTTAGTAATTTTTTTGAAGTAATAGATACTTCTAAAGAATTATACTCTTATTCCCTCTGAGAAAGAATTTAGTTATCATGTGACTGAAAAAGTAAAGGGCAACATGAGTCATTCAAGTTACAGAGTGTTTTATTTTACCAGTTTGAGTTTTAATCACATCATCAGTTTCACCCAATAATTCATTTACTATTTAGCTAATAATCACCAAATATATAAGCAGAGTCATTCTAAATGATAGAACTAAAGTATTCAGCACTCTAGTAACTTGTCATCTAAATGAAAATATAGTACATTTATTGATTGATCAATATTATACCTGAAAGAGGAAAATATGTTTTTAAGTAATTTTACTGAAGGGTACTAATTATATTTTGACCTCTAATGATTAGTAATTATGAGTCACTAACTTAACATTGCTTGAGAGTTAACTTAGTCAAGAGAATATCTAAAGTAAAGGAAATTTAACATCCATAAATTCCCAACCATGTTGAACTTATTGGGCTAAGTACATTTCTACACATACTATGTAATCCATAAGAAACTACAGTGTTAATATTATTGTGCTTACAAATGTGAGTGAAAACTTACCCTGACATCAAATGTCCTACAAAATTTTGACTAACTTATTTTTTTTTAATATAAAAGTAATTTTTCTTGCTAATTATATCCTGAGAAATTTAGTTTTACATTTAGGTAAATGATTCCAAACTACAGTTTCATTTATGATATCAGTTCATTTTTTTTAATTTTATTTTTTAAAATAGAGTTTATTGGTACATTTTAGGGTTACAGTACAGTTACATTCATTGTTGGGATCTTGTACCTCGACATGACAGGTCTTGGTTCTCATTTTTTCCCCTTGTCCCTGCCCTCCCTTCACCATTTAAAAATTTTAATCTTCTGGTGTGAATAATCTGCAATAATACAGAAGATCCTAATAAGATTACTGACATTGAGAAATGGGAAAAAAGGAGCTAAAGGTGTAGGGAAGGTGGGATGGGTAAGGGTAAGGGTAAAAAGGGAAAAGAAAAAAATGTGAGATAATGAAAAGATGGAAATAAAGTGTTTGTAGATGGGGAGTGGAGGAGGGGGTGAAGGGAGGGCAGGGACAGGGGAAAAAATGAGCACCAAGACTTGTCATGTAGAGGTACAAGATCCCAACAATGAATGTAACTGTACTGTAACCCTAAAATGTACCAATAAACTCAATTAAAGCTGAAAAAAAAGAAAAATTTTAATCTTACAAATACTTTCTAATGTGTCTTTGACATCAACAATGAGAAATCACATTTCATCACACATATGAAAAGAAAATGCAAACATAAAATCCTTCATTATTGCCCATGGTGTTGCTTAAGGCCTCTAGAGTAATAGGAGATGACTCAAAGTTAAAGGCAAATTGGTTGCTACAGATCAATATATAATTGAGAACAATCAGAACCAAATTTTCTTATACAAAGTTACCTAACTCCAATTTTTTTCCTAAAAAACATCCATATTAAACATAGCCTTGTTTTATTTAAAGCCATAATGTAAAATTACAGCCAATCTTAGTTCAAAATCACATGTAAAACAGTTTTTTTCCAGTCATATGAAGGATATTTATTGAATTTTCTAACATTTTCTTGAGGTAATCTTCACATGCATTTCAATAAGTGTAAACATTAACTATTGCTATTATCCTAGTTTCATTTTAAAATAAGTATGTTTACTATACCTACAAATAGTTCCCATGAAACAAGAAACTGAATATTTATATTTTACAATAAATGTGGAGCTCTCTCTTAAAGAAAGAAACTTGTTTAAATAATCTGCTTTTCATATAGAAAATCTTGCTTTTAAATAAGAAACTATAGGGTTTTTTGTTTGTTTTAACTTTGTAAAATTAGAGATAATTTTTACTGGAAAAGTTAAATAGTGCATTTAAAAGCAAGATTTTCTATGTGAAAAGCAGATTATCTAACTTACTCTTTTAACCTTCCCTCTGTCATTTCTGCTGTCTCATTTTCCACATCTTCCCTACCATCTTCCCTCCTGATCATGGACCTTTCTCTTCCTTTCTCCTATTCATGATACCTTCTAGCTGCTCAAGGACCACTGCTCTCAACCTTGGACCAATTATATATAAATTACATATGAATTCATAGACATTTCAATATTTCTGTAGTGCTTGGCTAACAATCATTTTCATTATTAGCTTTCATTATTTGATAATGAAAGGTAACAGATGGAACAAAATCATCCCTTTTTTTTCTCTTCAGTATCAGGGATTTAACACAGTGATGCTTTACCAATGAGCTATGTCCCCTGACTTTTTTTTTTTTGAGACAGAGTCTTGCTAAGTTTCCCAGGCCAGTCTTGAACTTGATTTCCTTCTGACTCAGCATTCCAAGGAACTGGGAAGAATTGTTCTTTAAGTATTAATAGCAGAATTTAAAAATAAATAGGCTATTTTTAGAGTAGTTTACTTTTACAAAAATTGAACAGAGTCTAGAATTCCCATATATGACTTCTTCACTACCCAGCTTCCCTTGCTATTAACATTTTGCACTAGTATGGTGCATTTATTGCAACCGATAACCAACACTGGCACATTATTATTAACTAAAGTCTGTAGTTTACATTATGATTATTTCTTTGTGAAGTGCAGTTCTATGGACTTTATCAAATCTATAATACCTTGTAGCATTCACTACATTATATACAGGGATTAAATATTATTATAAAATAAATGTGTTGCCCTAAAATCCCCTGTGCTCCACCTTTCCAACCCCACAGTCCTTTGTTAAACCCTAGGCATCTGCAGATTTATTCCTGCTGCTCTTGTGTGCCATTTCCTGAATCATGTGTATTTGGGAATATACAGAATGTAACCTTTTCCAAATGGCTTCTCCATTTAACAAAGAAATAAGTTTCCCTGAATGTAAGTTTCCTTATTTTTTTCATGGCTTGATAGCTTCTTTCTTCTTATTGCTGAATAGCATTCTATCATAGGTATGATCCAGTTGGTCCATCTATTATCTACCTAGTGAAAGACATGTTGGTTTCTTCCATTTGGGTGCATTACGAAAAAAGTACTATACACATTTTAATGAACATTTTCATATGGATAAAACTTTTCAACATATTTGAGTAAATGCCTGGGAATACTCTAGCTGGATGCTAGTTAAGACTGACTTTGTAGAAAAAAAAAACCCAAAACTGTCAAACTGTTTTCCAAAGTTCCTGCACTATTGTGTATTCCCACCAATCGGCAATTTTCTGTTGCTGTACATTTTCAACAGCATTTGTCACTGATTTTTTAAAAATTATAATTTTAGCCATTGAAATAAAATTGGCTAGTAAATATCCACAAAATTCACCCCACTTCCCCTACTCCTTTAGCCCTTTTCCTCCTATATTACATTATCATTTACACAAGGAAAGAAAGGAAAACTAAAAATAGGAGAAAAAGAAAAAATGGAAACAAAGACTTAGTAAATAGAGAAGGGTGGAGGGGGGAAAGGGAGGAAAGGGGTATGGGGGAAAAAAAACCCGGATAAGTCTCGTTAAGGTACAAGGTCCCAATGATGAATGTAGCTGTACTGTATACCTAAACAGTACCAATAGACTTAATGAGAAAAAAAAAATCCACACAATGAGTTTTTGGGATTTTGTTTAGGATTGCATTCCATCAATAATCAATTTGGCAAAACTGACAGTTTAATATTGAATTTTACTTATTAACATGGAATATCTCTCCATTTATTTAGCTCTTTTTTATTTCTTTTATTGGAATTTTGTAGTTTTCCTTAAATTGACCTTGTACAGATGTTGTTAGATTAACACCTAAACATTTAATTTTTAGGTGCTCATATAAATGGTACTGTCTTAAATTTTGAATTACAATTGTATGTTGCTGTTGTATAGGAAAGCAACTGACATTTGTAGATTGTAATTGACTTTTGTAACTTCCAGTCACACTGGAGTTGCTAATTAATTACAGAAGTATTTTTTTCATTGTGTGAATTTTTCTGTGTAGGCAATCATTTCATCTGTGAATAGTTTTTTCTCATAAGCCAATCTGTATAACATTTTCTTCCTTTCATATATATTGCATTACGTAAAACTCTAAGTATGATGTTGAATAGGAATGGTAAGAGGATAAAGCTTTGTCTCCTAATCATAGGAGCAAAGTGCTAGTTTCTTACCATTAAATATGCTAATTAAAGATGTATATGTGTGTTGGGGTGAATTGTTTGTTATGTATGTAAATTGAGGAAGTTCTGTTCTATTCTTTTTTTTCCTGAGAATACTAAAAAAAATCATGAATGTGTGTTAGGGTTTGTCAAAAGTTTTTTCTTTCTTTATTGACATGATTATAAGATTATCTTGTATTTGTGACAACATATCTGAACTGGGCGAACGATAGACCATATATAAAAAGAAAGATACTGGGGCCGGGGATTTAGCTCAGTGGTTAGGTGGCCTGCCTTGCAAGCTCAAGGACCCGAGTTCAATCCCCGGGACCAAAAAAAAAAAAAAAAAAAACCACACCCATTTTTCAAAAAAAAAAAAAAAAAAAAGACAGATACTTAATGACCTCACTTATATATGGTATCTGAAAAAGTTGAGTTCATGGAAGTAAAGATTATAACTGTGCTTACTGTGGCAGGGGCAATAGAGATGGGGAGAAGCATTCATTGATTTTGAATGTTAAATTAGGCTTGCGATCCAGGGAATTCTAGAGGAGAAATTATATAAATTGTATACATTGTCTTCAAGGCAATAGAATCACAGAAAAAAAATCATAATTTTATCGAGTACAGCATATTGAGTAAAGCATTTTTGTTTTTCTTCCTCTATTCTTTGCTCTTTCCTATTTTAATTGAGCATATTATATGACTCCTTTGTTTTTTTACTTTTTCTTGTTCTATAATCATGCAAGGCTTTCTTCCTATGATATTGAACAAATAGTTATTATTAAAATATAATAAAATGAGATTACATTTCACTTTCTTTATATACTTCTTTGCATCTTTTTTTTTCCTCATTGAGTTTATTGGTACTTTTTAGGTATACAGTACAGTTACATTCATCATTGGGATCTTGTACCTTTACATACAGGTCTTGTTTCTAATTTATTCCCCTTACCCTGCCCTCCCTTCACACCCTCTCCCTTTCCTGTTTAGAAAAACTTTGTTTCCAGTTTTTTTTTGTATGAGCTAGCTCTCTATTTTCTTTCTTTTTTTAAATTAATTGGTACATTTTTATTATTGGTACATTTAAGGTATACAGTACAATTACATTTATTATTGGGATCTTGTATGTTTACATGACAGGTCTTGGTTCTCATTTTTTTCCCTTGTCCCTGCCCTCCAGTTTTTAACTTTCTCATATTTTTTCTTTTCCCTTATTACCTTTCCCCTACCCTTCCCACTTCCCCTACACCTTTAGCCCTTTTCTTCCTATTTCACATTGCCAATTATACCAGATGGATCTTATTTGCATCTTTTAAATGTTACTTTTATATTCCTTTTTTTTTTTTGGATGCTCTTCCTTTTTTTGTAGATCCAAGTTTCTGAATTATATTCATTTTCTTAAGGAAATTTTAAAATCATTTCTTATACAATATGTGTAATGGCATCAAATTTGTTGTTATTGCTTGCTTTAGAAAGTATTCTCTTTCACTTCTGGGGTGTAACATCACTGGATCCAGAATGATAGATAGTTTAACTTGAAAGTTTTTTGTTTTCAACACTTTAAATATTTCACTAGGATGGATTTTGCTTATAATTAATTTCTGAAAGTCCAAAGAAATTATTTTCCCTACTTCTTTCAGGTAAAATGAATTCTTCCCCATCTCTGTACTTCTAATTTCTTCCAAAATTTTCTCTTTATCTTTGCTTTTCTGCAGTTTGAAAATGATATGTCTAAGTTTATCATTGATTTTTGATATTTATCCCCACCTTCTCCTCTGGGCTTCTCTAACATGTTGTTTGGTGTTTGATATTAATTCCCTCATCTGTTTTTACTTCAAATACTGAATTTAGAATGGTTGAAATTTGATAATTATAATTACTCTTTTAGGTTATTACATATACCTTAGAGGAGAAAATGTAGAAGCTTCATGTAATTAAGAAAAATAGATGATAACAATTACAGAGTGCGATTTTACACATTGAAGAATATTAAAGTTGAGTATAATAGTATCCTCTCTGAGTAATGAATCTAATTCACTATATGGTAAGTCCCCAACTTACAGACATTTAAATGGCAAACTCTCACAGTTAGTAAGGGATCTCACATTAGGAGCATTCAGATGTAAACAGATTGTAGAAGTAGCTCAGGTATCTACAATATCCTTTTAAGATAACTGCAAAAGTAAAAATAGTTTATTTACAGTATTTGTATTTTTTTATGCCTTACATAGTATATTTGTGTCAGATATACAATTCCCTTTGTTGGACTTCCCAACAAATCCGACTTATGAATGTTTTCCTAGATGGGAATGTGTTAGTAAGTCAGGGACTTACTGTACATTTTCCCTTCCCTGCCCTGCCCTGTCCTCCTCTATCCTCTGCCCTCCTCTTCTGTCCCTCCCTCCCTCCCTTCTTCCTTCCTTCATTACCCTTACTTCCTTTTTTTTTAATGAAGTCTTGCAGTGTGCTGGGTAATCAAGTTTGGTCTTGAACTCATGAGCTCAAAGTATTTCCCCACAGCTGTCTTCTGAGTGGCTGGGGCTACATATTTGTACCACCCTGCCTAGCTTTATTCACAGTATCTTAACTGTACTCATATTGCTGGAATATTTATCTATATGTCCTTAAAGGTAAGAAGTAGCAAAAACCCTGGGATTTAGCTCAGTGGTACCCCCACCTACCTCTCAAGTGCAAGGTCCCGAGTTCAATCCCTGATACCAAAAACACCAATCAACCAACCAAACAAACAAAACAAAAATAAAAAACAAAAACCCAAAAGAAGTAGCAGAAAAACTGAAAAATAACCTGAAATCTGTTTTAATGCTTACTAAATATTTATTCTATTCTTGTCTTAGAACATCTAGGAAAAGATGATATCCTTTGAAATTTCAGAGTCATGATGTATTTGAGATCTCTCCAAACATTTTATCAGTTCCTTTTTACTCTAAACTATATATTTTACTGAGGCTTTTGGTGAGTTCTTTTTTTTCTAGAAGAAGTACTAACAAAAATCTACTGTGCTTGATCAAATATCAATATCACACCCTATCAACTTTACCTTCTAAATATTCAAGTAGCTTTATCTACTTTTCTCAATGTTTCTCACCTATATAATGAAATTACCTGGACTCCTGCTGACTTACTGTAATTCACTCACCATATTACAGCCAGAAATATCATGTCTGCTATTCCACTTTAAGTCTCATCAAAGGTTTAGTATTAATTTTAAAGTAAATTTATGGCTCTTACATATAGCCACAGAGCCCCAGACTTTGCATTGTCTCTTAACTCCTTTTTCTAACCTCACACCCCTAACAACGCTCTACACTTTTTCCATTCCAATCACATTGGCTTAACTATGTACTCATGAGAGATGCTGTCGAAGAACCTTCAGAATTCTAGATCCGGCTATCAAATCATCACAAAATGTCAAATTAGAGAGGCTAACAACTCAAGCTTGGGGTGCAAAGGCTTTTCTCAAGCCTATCTTCATTGTTTGTGTCTAACTTCTACTTAATGAAATCACCATGCTATTACTAATATTATTCGCCTCAAAACCAAACCCGTTTTCAATTCTCTCATTGTTTTCCTGCCCAATTTAAAGCCATCGTGAACTGAGTTGACAGAGCCACTCAGTTCAGATACCAAATGTCACTGCTTGCCTCCCCTTTCTTCCATTCTTATTTCTCTGTGATATTCAGTTCTCTCCACGACTCTTCAATAACCACTTAGAGGTCTTTTTCTGATCTCCCATTTCCTCCAACTGTCCTTTCAGCATCAACTCAGAAATGCTTCCAAGAAAAATTCTGAAATTAGGCTTACTTCCCTTCTTCAAAACTTCCATGAAAATAAGGCATAAAATTTAGATCCTGATTTTGATATTCATGAGCTTTAACAATCTAAGCATGACTTACATTTCCAGACATACTTCCATCTTCTTTAATCTCAAAACCAATTTTCTAGTCTGGTTCTCTCTACACGTGACCTACTTTCCTACTCTTACATTTCCCTACTCCCACACTGTTTAGTCTTCTGTCCAGAGAGACATTTTTCCAGCCATTCATTCAAGACCTCGTTTAATTAATATCACCTTTTACAGAAACCTTTCTGAAAATGAATGCATGTATGCATAAGAGGATAATAATGGTAGAGTGTAATGTCTCCCTCCTCAAAAGATTTTCCCTCTTCTAAGGCTGTATCTCTCCTATTTTAATATGTATGTATTTAAGTTACTATTTTTCTAGTGGACTCTGAAAATCTTTGAATAAATTCACATCTGTTGTCACTAGTTGCCTTGAATAATTATAATAACCATGGTGATTATGAGAAGCACAGTGAATGTATAGGTTGTACATTGTGACCGGCCTTTTCAATACTATTTCAGGTACAGAACTGAGTACAATCCTTCTCTTAGGAAGTCTCTGAAAGTCTCTTTCTCTTCTCTGACCCATACATTTAAAGACGCAAACATCTACCCACCCCAACACATGGCTATCCCATTCCTTTGTTTTATTTTTTCATAGCTTTATTTATAACTGAAAACATACACATTGCTTACATCTTTAATTTCTGCATAGTCTAAATCAAATGCCCTTAGAGCAGGAAATTTTTGTTTACCATTGTCTTACATAGTGCCCGACACAAAACTGGTAGTCAACACCTATTGAATGAGTATCTACTATATATTCTAATCTATGCTACTTCAGAAAAAGAAAATAATGAAAATGGGGGAGGGAAGAGTGGGAATAACCTTTTAAACATGGTGAACAGAAAATAGTCCTACAGTGAGACATAGAGAAAATGTTGAGTGTGCTTTCTGCACCATGGAAGGCAGGTAGTTTCTAGGCTAAGCACATTTCATTGCTAAGCATTTTTTAAGAAGTGAAGGTGGAATACTGTGTCATAGCTGTTCTTCCTTTCTCTACTAATGACGTCAATTCCAGCGTAAGACGTAATGAGCCGGTACAATTAGCAAGTGATACATAGTGAGGTAAACTGGGTGGTAAGTGAGTTGGGAGAGGAGATCAGAGAAGCAATCAGGGGACAAAACATCCCAAGTACATGATGGAAAGGATTTGGAACCTATTTAATTCCCAGAAAAGGATTTAGAACTAAAATAAAAAAATTATTCCATTGCCAGAATTGTTATTTCACAGGAATATCAGAAATAGTGCATCGGCAACTTTGGATGATTCATTAAACCTAAACTATTAAATATTAAAGCTTAAATTTTATATTCTAATAAATCAGTGTTCCTCAAACTTTGGAAGCATACCCTAGAAGCTTGCTAAAAATAAGCACTTTTGTGTAATAGGTGTGTATGTGGTTAGATATATATGTGAATAATATATTTTTACAACTCAATACAGTACAGTGTATTCTTATTTGTGGTGTTCTAAAAGTCACCATAAACACTGAATTAGTGATTACTGAATTATAGCTGCTAGGGGAAATAGGGGGTTAAGTTCCAGCAAGCCTCTGGTCATATTATTGTCCAAAAAAATCAATACAAAAATCTTGTTTTATGTGTATTTCTGTTTAATGACACCTTATTTAATATAGTGTTGATTCATCAACATCAAATTCACAATCAATAGCACTATAACTCATGCCTGAGTGAAGCATATTTAACACATATATCTCCTTCATAAAGTACGGCACAGATTTCTTGCACCTTGCAATGCTAGAGAGCATTTCAGGGCCACATTTGGAGGAATTTTAAACAGAGAGATATCCAATAAAAATGGAAATGTGAAAAATATATCATTAATAGACTATGAAAATGACACGTTTTCAATAGCAGCGCTGAAAGCAGAACTGGTGGAGTAATACTTTGTTTCATCTTAAATGGTGAATGTGTGCATGGGGCCAACTCAAAATTTTTCCCTAATGTGCGTATTTATTTGTGAATGACAATAAATACTGCAAAAATGGAATCGAGGCTTTTGTAAACAAGGGTGGGGAGAGGGGTTGGAGAGAGAGGAGGGGAATGGGGGAAAAAGAAGAATCAAGACACATTAGGTACAGGTACAAATTCCCTATCATGAACTTGATTGTTATGTATACCAAAAGTGTATCAATAAAATTAATTCAAAATACTCCAAGTCTTAAAGGAAACAAAAATTTTAGCAAGTAGGCTATTTTACAAAACTGAAATCCAATGAGAATGAGGATGAACTGTATATATACAGGCTACACATAAAATCTGTTCATAAAATGTGTGTGCAATATGTAAAAATGCAGAGACAATGAAAAATGTTCTAATAGCGTATTGGTTAAATAGACAGCAATAAAATGGTTTGCTCTTTAAAATGCAGTTGCCAATTAATTAAATAAACCCTCTTTCAGTGTACTTAAATATAAAAGTGATTTGTATTTAAGTAACAACATACCAGTAAATAAAAAGTTACTCTCCAATCTCCAGTGGAAATAGGTAAAAATGATGTTAACAAGAGAACTCTTATTCCCAGTACTGTTAAGAATCACTCAGGCATCAGTCTTTGTTGGTTTTCTTTGTCTTTGAGCTCTCTTCTCACTGTATTTGTGCCTGTCTTAACACTTTGGAAAGATGATTGTGACACATCTTTCTAACTTGAGCTAACAGCGTAAGAAGCTGGGTCCTGAATTTAATAAAATCACTAGGAAAAACTAAAAGGAGCTGGGGATTTAGCTCAGTGGTTCTGGAGTCTGCCTTGCAAGAGCAACGACCCGATTTTGAGCAACGACCCGATTTTGAGCAACGACCCAAGTGCGATCCCTGGTACCAACAAACAAATCACACAAACAAACAAAAAAACTAAAAGGAAAAGCAGGAAAGCAAATCATAGTAGAGGAGATGAAGCTCACAGGGTACCTCTTTGCTTATGAAATACGAACACCTATCCTCATCAATGATTTGTGTGGGTGGTGGTACCGAACTCTTTGGGATTAATGAAAAAACCAACGTGGAAGAAGCAGAGGAGAAGGAAGGAATAACTTCCACATCAGTTGCAAAAGAATTTCTGCAAGATTATTTAAAAAATAAAATAATATTCTAAAATTATATTTTTCAAAATGAAAGGATAATAAAAGAATATTTTCAAAAGAAAACATGAGGTCTGAAAAAATTATTTTATAAAAAAAAATTAGGCAAGAACAGGATTTCCTTTTTTTTTTTTTTCTGAGACAGTGTCTCCCTATGTAGTTCAGGCTAAGGGTGAATCCATGATGTAGCCCAGGCTGGCCTTGAACTTTCTATGATCTTCCTGCCTCAGCCTCCCTAGTTCTGGGTTTACAGACATCTGCCACCATGACCAGTTTATGACATAATCCTTTTAAAAATTAATCCATTAAGATAGTTAATTAATACATCAAAATGTTGAATTCACTCAACTCTCTTAAGAGTTTGTGATATATATTATCATAAATGGCACACAGAGGCCCAATTTCTGTTGATGTTCAGATCAGCAGTGATAGGAGTTATTCTAGGAATAGTAACTGTCACAGACAGCGGCTTATCAAGTCATACTGGTCATCAACCATTAAACTGACTATTTTAAATTGAATACTTGTGCAAAAATATTTCAAAAAGTAAATACTGCAAAATAAAGACTTGATTTTATGTGCTTTGCTTCCTGTTGTTACAAACCATGTCCAAATTAGTTATAATAACCAGAAAGAGATTGGAGTTTAGAAAAGATAATGGTATTTGATAGGTATATGATATACATATATCAAGTTCAGGCAGATTGAGACTCTTTAAGAACCAAAGCCAAAGCCTAAACTAAACTAAAGCAATCTCCACACAAAATAATTTTAAAATTGGTTAGAAAATAAAATATAAAATTAAGTCTGCAAAAAGAACTAATCTTAAAGCAGGTACTGCAATTATGATTTAGGATGGCTCTGATTAAGAAAACATGCATCCCATTCTTATTCTTAGTTCTAGCTGTCTTACTATCGATATGCTAACTACCCTCAAGCAATCCTTACACAGGGTATAGGTACCTTGAGACATCACATTGTATTGCATAAACATTTATGGTTATGTGTCAATCAAAAAATTTTAAAGTGAAATCATGTACACATACACACAAACTATCCTTTTGTCAACATCTGAAATCTTCAAAAATCCATAAGGGCATCTGTAGTTGAATAACAAAATGTCTAAATAAAGCAGTATAAAAGAAAGCTACCAGTGTAAAAGAAAAGAATCATTACCAAAAATTAATTTAAAAATATTTATTTTTTGTCTATGACATATCACTTCACAAGCATTTAAATGTTTTATTTCTTCATATAATGCTATCATGTATGTATCATCACTCTCCTCTTTTCAATGAGGAACCTGAGATTTGGAAAGGCCACTTGGCTGATAAATGTCAGAGCCAGGAGTTGTGTTCTAGAGCTTTCTCTTACTTGTGACCAAGAGGGCAAAAATTTTCTCTGATGTGTTATGTAGCAAAAAACATTTCCTAACATACTTTGGTATGTCGTTCTCTTTATAATGATATACTTCTTTCATTTTCCTGCTCCCAGCATTTTCTCTTAATGTCCTTCATTTTCTTTATCCATCTCTTTTATCCTGGTTCCTTTCCAGTCATCTCCTCCAAAATTTAATAGCTTATTACAGGTAAGTGAAATGCATTTTACCATACAAATTAAATAATTTATGTTATGAAATTCAGTCTTCAAAAACCTACTGGACAATCAGGTATCTTGCTACTTTTCAGTGTGCAAGAGAGATTCCCATTTAGTCAGCATCATTAGGAAAGGCTTCCTGCTCTCAGTTTGAGCTGAGAGCTCTGGATCAACAGGTCATCAGCACAGTCAGCCTCTGGGCCCACAACTGAGCATCCAAGATTAATAAACAGAATTGGAAAATGTGCAGAACACAGGCAAAATTGATGCAAATATATTCTATCATGCTATGTTTTAAACTTTTAAAAATTAGTTAAAATGTATATCAATCAGAAAATTACATAATAAAATATGAATTTCTTATAAAAACATAACTCTGACATCCACACTTTTGAATTTTTCTGGGAGTTAATCAAGTGATGTTGGGCAGCAATAATTATCTTCCTTAGATAAGCTTAGACTTCTCCAATTTTCTGTTCCTACACCCAGCCCAGTTCATTCGTTTGTACCTGTTGGTCCCTATAGGCATCTGATTTTGTGGAACCTTGCTTTTAATACCTTGAGATGTCATGCTATATCCTGGGAATGGAACAGAGAGAAAAACTTGATTCTAATTTGTTTTTGTAACTTTATATTTTTTTTAACCAACAATTTCAAGCTGTTTATAAAATTGACTTGGTTTGGATATTCATTAGTCCTTTTTAAAGACCAAGACTATTTAGCAAACAATAGTTAGAATTTAAAGCTTTCTCTTTGATGCCTCTCCCTAACTTGAAAAGGGCAGTTTTCCAAGGCAAGTTTGAACAGAGAGGCAGATAATTTAGTTCCAAGTTTCTTTGATGTTATCTACTATGATTTTTAGAGAAAAAAAAGCTAAAAGATAAAATCATGGCTTTTAGAATTCATGTAAAACAAAATAAAAATTAATAATTAAAAAACAGCTGACATTTCCAATTAATCCCATATTCTTCTTTGGCTTTTTAGAACAGTTACTAAAGACAAGACCAAATCCAGCACATATCTGGCTCCAACATGCTTCCAGAACTGACATGCTGTGGCACTGGATAATCAAGATTTAGTCTTCTCATTTTTAACACAATTTCACTGCCATCACTATTTTTGATATCTTCTAGAAAAGGCTGGGTCTCTATTTTCTCTTTTCACATTCCAAATGAATACTTCCTAGAAATTTTTTATCCTTATTGCTGATAAACTTTGCCACCAGGCAGTTACTTTCTCTACTTCTCACCATCAGAAGATTAAGTGTATCCCAAATCTCTAAACTTTTGTGAAAAGCGCAGGTGCTACTAGTATGGTTCCCAGAGGAAGTAGAGTCAATAGAGAGCAAAAGCCCCATTTTTTGGTCCTTGCTGCAAATATTCACCAGTTCCCAAGTGACTCAAAATATTTTTCACTAAAGCTTCATGTTTTAGATACATTTGCTTTATATTACATGGCTCAATGATACCAACTTTTCCAGTGTCCTCAAGTTTTAACATACTGTGTTACTTAGTCTCTTATTTATAAACAATTATGAAATAGAAGATGCGGTCATAATCAGCTCCCATGGCAAGCTTCCTGGCCTACCAAGCAGGTAAATATATCTAGAAAAAAGTTTGAAAAGATAACAGCAAAAAAGGGAAAAATGTCATCGAAAGTTGGAATAAGCAGAGATTAGGGCACTGCGGACAGAAAATATTAGAGACAGAGAAAAAGGAATATATTTGTTGAGCATATTGCCCAAATCAATGTTGGACACTCTATGTGCATATATCCATTGAGAATTCGAACATTGTGCCCTGCCTATTTACATACATACATATAACATGTGAGCATGCACAATATGTTCACACATATGCACACATACCTTTGCATAGACATACACATAAACGTCACAAGGTATTCACAGTATATGTATAATCTCATCCAGTCTCCTCACAGCCAGTAGACTATATTTTCTCTCTTTCAAAGAAAATATTGAGGGCCGGTGATTTAGGTCAGTGGTGCCACCGTCTGCCTGGAAAGAGCAAGGCCCTGAGTTCTTTCTCCCATTACCCCCGCCTCCCCAAGAAAGTAAACATTGAACTAAAAAAAGGGATGCTATCCAAAATTAAATACGCACAAAGTTATCAAACCAGAATTCAAAGCCAGATATGGCTATATATTCTAACGAAGCACACTGCTCACACACTATCGTTTTCACCAGTTTTAAATGAGGCATACATGCCTTCACAGAGTCTGAGATGTGATCGAGTGGTGTAGGTTAATCAAGGAGGTGCTTTCGGTAGATAAAGACTGAGGAAGCATGATGGGAAAGGTGTAGACTAAGCCCCTGGACAATTCTGGGGCATGAAGAAATCTAGAGTTGTTTCTACCTTGAGGCAAGAGGCCTGACCTTTGGTATTGCCATGTCAGTCTGTCTCTGGTTTTTAGGAACCAAGCAGTGAAAAGTTAGCAATGGGAACCCATTGCACCTGAGCAATGAGGGAATTGATTACAGGAATTGAGGCAGGGCACAGACTTTGAATGCTCAAGACATAATTGAAAATAGTTCATTTAGGTCCAGTATCAAAATGGAAATAAAAGGATTTGAAGGGCCTCTTTCAAACTATATCTCTGCTGTCATAATATACAATATGTGCAGCCATGTGCAAAACTGGACCCTCATCTTTCACCATGCACTAAATTAAAATCCAAGTGGATTAAGGATCTAAACATTAAAACAGAAACAGTAAACTTGCTGGAAGATAAATTAGGCAGAACCCTTGAAGACACTGGCATAGGAAAATAATTTTTGAACAAATCCTCAGTAGCACGGGAAATAGCACAAAGAATCAACAAGTGGGATCTCATCTTATTAAAAAGTTTCTGTACTGCAAAAGAAACCATCAACATAATTAAGAGACAACATACAATGTGGGAAAAAGTTTTTACCAGCTTCTCCCCAGATAAAGGACTACTATCGAGAATATATAAAGAACTCAAAACAATCAGCTGCCCCAAACATAAAGACCCAATTCATAAATGGGCATCAGAAATGAACAGACATTTCTCAGACAAAGAAATAAAAGCAGCAAGTAAATATATGAAAAAATGTTCCACATCACTGGTTATTCGAGAGATGCAGATGAAAACAACACTGAGATTTCACCTCACCCCACAAAGAATGGCTGCTATTAAGAAATCAGTCAATAGCAAATGTTGGCGGGATTGTGGGGAGAAACGAACCCTTCTCCATTGTTGGTGGGAGTGCAGACTGGTGCAACCCCTATGGAAATCAATATGGAGATACTGCAGAACTAGGACTAGAGGTTCTATTCTAACCCTACCTTTATGGGTTGTGGAGGAAACTTTGGAGGTGGTAGAAGAAATTTTGACCATGATGGAAATTTTGGTGGAAGAGGAGGCTGTGGTGGTGGTAGCAGAGGTAGTTATGGAGGAGGTGATGGTCGATATAATGAATTTAGAGGTGATGGTGCTAACTATGGCAGTGATCCTGTTATAGTATAAGGAAGGCTATGGTGGTGGTAGACCAGAATGTGGAAATCAAGGTGGTGGATGTAGTGGTGGAGAAAGATACAATGGTTACAATGAAGGAGGAAATTTTGGTGGTGGTAACTATGGTGGTGGTAGAGACTATAATGACCAAAATTTAGTGGTTAGTAGCAATCAAATGATGGACCCCTGGAAGGGGCAGTTTGGGTGGAAGAAATTCTGGTAGTTTCTGTGATGGTGGTTATGGATCTGGTGGAGAAATTGGTGGAAATGGTAGCAGAAGGTTTTAAAAAACAACATAAAAGGGCTACAGTTCTTAGCAGGAGAGAGTATGGAGTTGTCAGGAAAGTTGCATGTTACTGTGAGACAGTCATTCCAATCACATTATCAGAACTTTAAAAATCTTCCACAGAAGGAACGATGATCCATAGTCATAAAAGCTACTGCAGTTTAAACGGAAACCCTTCTGGTTCAGGACTGTCATAGCCACAGTTTGCAAAAAGTACAGTGTTTGATTAATGCAATGTGATGTTAATTAGATGTATATTCCTGAGGTCTTTTATTCATTGCAGCTTTTACTTTTTATTATATTGGGTATATTGTATATTGTGGTAGTGGTACCAGGAATAAAAAATTTAAAAAGAAAATAGAAAATTAAAAAAGAAAATGGTTCATTTAAAAACATAAATGTTACATTTCTGTGACATGGATTCAAAATCCATTTTCTAGGGAAAAATGCTTAGAATTATACCGAAAAATTAAAAGAAAACAGAAGAGAGAAAATAATTGTCCCAAGTCTCCAATATTGAAGTCATAGACTTTCTTCCAGAGAATAATTCTTTGTGAATTAATCATAGTTATTTTCTTTTTATGATCAAAGAAACCAAATAGGGGTTGAAAATTACAGAGATATCAAATGGTTAAAGCTAGGATTTTAGCTCAGTTGTATTGAACTTTAAAAAATGTTTTTTAAAAATCAAGTTAGCTGCAAATTTCCATTACAACATATTGAAAAATGAGCATTGGAACTGACTAGAAATTATACTTTCCTAGTTATTTCAGTCACATTCTAGTGATTCATGCTATTTCATTGTGTTTCAAAACAGAATTTCAGAGGGTGCATTAAGTGTTTTAAGGAATACTGAAACCCCACAATTAAAAACTAGAATAAATTTTGTTTTCTCTATGTCTGCTGGATAACACAATTAACATTTTAGTTTCAATGTCCATGTAGCTGTGTTGCTCATTATAAGCAAATAAATTATTATGAAGATGGATTGTGACATGGCATATGTATTTTCTCTAGAAAAGAGAATGACCTGCTAGACATTTAGATTTCAAATGAGTTGGTAAGGCATGAAGTCAATGAAGTACAATAAATAGACCCAGTGGAAACATTTTGCTTAAGCAACCCACTCTAAAACATTCGTTCTCCAGATAATGTCAAGATTAGGTTAGCCTGATTAGAATTTCCTTTTTCTAAGGAAAATTTTGCAGCTGAAGTACCAAAGTTTTTCCATGTCATCATCCTCTTCAGAAAGATAGCACAGTTTATTCACTATTTTCTGGATATTAAATACAAAGCTACTATAGCAGGAATACAGTTTGTGCCCTGAAACTCATGCGAAAGTCTGATGCCCAAACTCATGTTAATGGTCTTAAGAAGGTGGAAAGGAGCTTTGACTGTGGTAATTACAGGTAAAGCCTTTAGAAAGAGATTATGTTTAGACAAGGTCATTAAAGTGGAGCTCCCACAATTGATTCCTGGTGGCTTTATAGGGAGAAGAATGGAGACCAGACACACATATAGACACGTGCTACATCCGTTTGCCATGTGGTTCCATGTTCCTTCTCAGGACCCAGACAGCAAGAAGGCCACTGTCTGTGAAGTGACACAGCTAATAGATTCACTCACCAGAGCCTGGGTGACCAGAGTCTCTTTAGATTCAGCCTCTCATCCAATGAGCTAAATAAACATTTTTCTTCCTAAGCAACCTGCTTGGTGTATACTCACAGGAAGCTGACTAATGCAGAAGCAGAAATCATTTTCATAGGAGAAATAAACTCCTGCCTCACTACTCTACATTTGGTATTAGGACTACAAAACAACATAAAGTGCATATAATAATGTCTCAATCACAACTGTGCATAGTCTTTAATATTTAATATATTTCCTATTTAAATGTTAGAACAATTACATAGAAAGACTCTAGAAACAACTCAATTAGCCGAACCAAATAGATGAACAACAAACTCCTCACAACCACATATATGTACAATAAAGCTACACAACAAATGACTGTGCTCTTTAGGTTTAGAGATTTTATTGATGATGGTAGGAAGTATGGAATCTGGTGGTATGGTGACAAGGAATCATCAGTAAATGAAGTGCCAAAGTAAAATAGTAAGAATAGGAACAGAGACATTATTGATCAATGGGCATTCTTCACACCAGCATTGCATGTTGGGAAAGAAAAGAACATGAGCTAGTGTAAAACTTATCAATTTTTATAAAAATTGAATCTTATTCAATCCTAGATCATTATATCCAAGGGTCAGTCTTCTATATAAAAAGGGACACCTGTAATCCCAGCACTTGGGAGGCGGAGGCAGGCGGATCGTTGTCAGTTTGAGACCAGCCTGGAGTACATAGTGAGTTCCAGGTCAGTCTCAACTACATAGTGAAACCCTGTCTCAAAAAACAAAAAACAAAAAACAAAAACAAAAACAAAAAGATTAAAAAGGGACAAAAGACATGATTAATATCCTGAACATTCTTTCAGGTTAAAAAAAGTACATGACAGCTTTTCTACAAGATAAAATGAAAATATGAGGTATTTAGATATAATTAGAATATGTATTTCTTGAACTTCTTGGGCACAATAGCAAAAGAAAATAAATTTTTGAAAAGCAGTTTTCCTGTTCTTGGTACCCTGCTTTATGCCACATACATATCACTCAGACTTTCAGAGTCTCATTCTAGCACTTAGCACTTGGGAGGCGGAGGCAGGCGGATCGTTGTCAGTTTGGGACCAGCCTGGAGTACATAGTGAGTTCCAGGTCAGTCTCAACTACATAGTGAAACCCTGTCTCAAAAAACAAAAAACAAAAAACAAAAACAAAAACAAAAAGATTAAAAAGGGACAAAAGACATGATTAATATCCTGAACATTCTTTCAGGTTAAAAAAAGTACATGACAGCTTTTCTACAAGATAAAATGAAAATATGAGGTATTTAGATATAATTAGAATATGTATTTCTTGAACTTCTTGGGCACAATAGCAAAAGAAAATAAATTTTTGAAAAGCAGTTTTCCTGTTCTTGGTACCCTGCTTTATGCCACATACATATCACTCAGACTTTCAGAGTCTCATTCCTCCAGTACTTTTGTCTTAAAGTTTTCCCTGATCCTTTCAGACTGAAATAATCTCTTATTACAATCTGGTTCTGTGTTCTGTGCTCAATCCTCTGCTATATAACCAAATTATTAAAAATCTGTGATAGTATATTAATTCATCTCATAATCCTGCATGCAGTCAAATCTATAATGTTAGCAATTGTGCGGATGTAAATGAAATCATTAAGACAATAACTAAATTTCCAGCCTCTTACATGATATACACTCTCTTTTGGAGTATGGCAAAGATCAAGACCAAAAAGTGTTGGTAAATGTGTAAGGAGACAAGAGTAGAGATGAACTTTTGAAGGGGATTAGATTTGGTAAAGCTCTAAAGAACATAATACGGTGTTTTAATGGTGATCATGAATGTCACCATTATATATACCATTGAGTGAAATGCAATCTCAAAATACAGTGGAAAGAGCAGGCCACCCTGATAGGAGAAATTTACATCAGCATTTTTGAAATACCATTTGACCATCCAGAAACATTGTTATTTAATCATTACTAAAGAGTGTATCCTATGATGATGTATACTCAAGAGATTTGCTTGAAGTAACTTCAAGGGAAATGCTCAGTCTCAAACTAATATGCTTTTAAATTCTGGGCTATTTCAAAGTACAGCAGCTATTTATTAAGCTGATTAATACTGTACTATAAGGAGTACCAAATTTGAACGATGAGACAGGAGTTTAAAATTCTGGTTCCATCTTTTCACCAATACACGATAAAGTCATTGAAATTTACTAGTTAATACTTCAATTAGTTCTTTTATGAAATGAGATGTTTACATAATTTAAATATTCAACACATGTGGGGAGTCTCAGTTAGTGGTTAATTGAGGAAATTTATTTGTATGAAACCTAACATAGAAACATTGCAAGTTAAAAAGAGGAACACACAATTTCTAAGAATTTAAAACTGTTAGGCTATACAAATCCATCACACACACACACACACACACACACACACACACTCACACACACACATGCAGTCATGAAAACACATACAGAAGTATAAGCTTGGAGAAGAGACTTTAAGGACATACAAGATCAGTGATTACATATTAAAGGTATACTAAAAATACTAAATTAGGAGTGGAGAAATTAATGGGATTTACTCAGTTGATTAAAATTAAGTAGAATGAATCTGCAAAAATTTATGAGAAGACAAGGAGAAATGAGAGTAAAAATGGACTTTTGAAGTGAATTAGGTTTGATCACTCAATATTTACATTATGCTAAGGTAATATGGATACAGCTTTTTGTATCACCACAGGATTCTCTTAAGTACCGACCTGCTCTTGTTTGTTGAATAACTTGTTTTTAGTGATAATGCTTTTCAAAGAAGTTTTGAGGAACATTCAGAGAAATACTGAGATGAGAATGAACATCAAGGTCAAGGTGAAGATAAGAAACAAGTGCAAGAAATGAGGGCAGAGACAGAGACATGTTAGAAGTGTGCTGAACAATTTGGACTTCATACTGAGGTTTGGTTGTGGATGGTCCTTGAAGAATTATAAATGCTGAAAGGAACTGATCAATTTACCTTTCAAGAAAGATCATTCTAACAGGGAGGAAAATGGATTGGATGAGGATCATAATAAAATCAAGGAAACTAGCAATAAGATACAAAGCAACTCAACTGGAAGACAATACAAACAATGAAGCAATGGAGAGGTAGAGTATCTTAGTTACTTCCCTCCTTGCTGGGACAAAATACCAGACATCAACAATTTAAGGAAGGAGAGCTTTCTTCTGGCTCAAGTTTCAGTCCATAGTCACTGGCTCCAAGGCAGGAGAGCATGGCAGAGGGGCCCGGTGGACAGTGACTACAGTGGTTGGGAACCAGGGAGGGAGATGAACCCACCTCTTTTCACCAAATCCACCTCCTAACTGTAAGTCAGCTACAAGCCCCCATAATCCAATCACTTTTTAAGAGCTACACATTTGAATGCATGAGACTTGTGGAGGGTATCTAGATAAAAATAATTACAGTGAGATACAGGTGATATTGTAAAAACAAAACTGGTAAATTTTATGGGCTGGGGATCTACCTCAGTGGCACCAAACCTGCCTCAGAATCACAAGGTCCTGAGTTCGATCCCAGGTACCAAAAAAAAAAGTAAAACTTGTAAGTTTTCAACATTATTTTATGATTGTGAATAGAGGATGCAGAATCAAGAATAGTTGTCAGGCTTCCCAGTTGAGTCTTGCATGAGTTGGCTTTGGCTGAAGAACAATGACAAATTCTTGTTTGTATACAATGTGCATTTTTCCTTGTTTATACAACTGCTTGTTTATACTACTGTTTTGTAACCTAAACACAACTGAGCTTGCTTCAGAATGTCTTAATCCAAGTCTGATCCACATGCATCTTAGCCTCTTTTGACTAACATCTGCCTGAAGCATCTTCTCAGAATGAGAAATAAGAGAGTAAGCCAAATGGTCTTTTAAACTTTTGAATAGCCTTATATGTTATCACTGCACTAATCAAAACTAATCAAGTTGTTGAAGGCTGAAGTCAAGGAGTGGTGAGTCAGTGCACTCTCTATGAAGCCACACAAGGATGTGTATATTTAATACTACTCCTGCCAAGTAAAGAACAGAGACCCAGAGTTCAATGTGTTCTAAGCCCCATGTGAGTGGGTGAGATAGAACTAATACTACATTACAGTAGATGAGAGAGGGCAAGCGATTTAGCTCAGTGGCACTGCATCTGTCTTGCAAGACAAGGTTCCTGAGTTCATTCTCCGGCTACACACACACACACACACACACACACACACACACACACACACAAAGTAGATTAGAGAGAGAGAGAGAGAGAAAAAAAAGGAAATTTAAAATCAAAGCATATTACTGTATTGTCAATCATATAATTTTAATTTATAGGCTGGAACCACATTAGAAAATTGAACTCTATATATTCTTTTTTTTCCAGCTTTAATTTATTTATTGGTACATTTTAGGGATACAGTACAGTTACATTCATTGTTGTGATCTTGTACCTCTACATGACAAGTCTTGGTTCTAATTTTTTCCCCTTACCCCTGCCCTCCCTTCACCCCCTCCTCCCCTCCCCATCTACAGACACTTTATTTCCATCTTTTCATTCTCTCACACTTTTTTCTTTTCCCTTATTATCATTCCCCTACCCATCTCACCTTCCCTACACCTTTAGCTCCTTTCTTCCCATTTCTAAATGTCAGTAATCTTACTAGGATCTTCTGTATTATTGCAAATTATTCACACCAGAGAAACTATTTGGTATTTACAAATGTGTGCCTTATTTATGTTTCACATCACTGATCATTCGAGAGATGCAGATGAAAACAACACTGAGATTCCACCTCACCCCACAAAGAATGGCTGCTATCTAGAAATCACACAATAACAAATGTTGGCATGGTTGTGGGGAGAAAGGAACCCTTCTCCATTGTTGGTGGGAGTGCAGACTTGTGCAACCACTATGGGAATCAATATGGAGATACCTCAAAGAGCTTTGACTGGAGGTTCCATTTGACGCAGCCATCCCTTTGCTGGGTATCTTTCCAAAGCACCCATATTTATAGCGGCACAGTTTGTAATAGCTAAGACTTGGAAACAGCCCATTTGTCCATTTGCCCATCCGTTGAAAACTGGATAAAGAAGATGTGGTTTTTCTATAAAATGGAATATTACTCAGACATAAAGAATGAGAAAATAGATTCATTCATAGGAAAATGGATACATATTGAAGATATATATTCTTAATAACTCTGAAGTTTCCTTTGTAGTCATCAATTTTGAAAATTACCTAGTTGGGCATATAATATATATAACCTAGTGGGGACTTAGCACTAGACAATCTCAACTAGCAAGGGACTGTGAAGTTTTGCTTCTCTTGATGAAATACAAAACAAAAGTAGAAATGTAAATATATTCAGATACAAAATCCTAAGTAGATAATGAAAGTAACCAACTGCTATTTTAAATGTTCTGTCCAGGTTATAATTTTAAACATCTAGGAAAATTATTCTACAATTGAAAGCCAAGTAAAATAATTGCTTATAAAACATGAATACAAGAGAAATTAGCTTGATTAATAACTAAGGAATGGGCTGGGGATTTAGCTCAGTGGTTCTGGTGCCTGCTTCGAAAGTGTAAGGACACGAGTTCTATCCCCGGTACCAGAAAAAACAAAACAACTAAGGAACAATAGAAATTTTCCTACTATTTAATTACTCAGCATTCAAGTCAAGAAAGTTGTAAAACATCTTTCCCTTCTATATCTTTCTCTGTAGTTTTAGATAAATACTATGGTTTGAAATATGTACTACTTATCTCTTCTGTCTGTATTTGATGATTTAAGGCCTGCAATATTGTGTTTTTATCAGAAGTCCGTTCAATATGCCTGAACCAGTCCTTAACATGCATTGCAAAAAGATCTCAATCGGTAAGAGACAGAACATGACCCCATCAATGTGGAATTACTTTATTAATGAAGTCTGTACTGATAAAGACAATTATTCCAAATTAGAAAATTATGCAAAGTTGGTATTCTTTAAGAGGCTTCTGTGTGATCAGTTTTCCTAAGGACCTACCACTACATTCTGATTGGCTGAAGTATCTTATTTTGCTTCCACTCCTGTCTTGCACTTTTCTCTCAAGGTAACTCAGCCAAAGTGGAGATGGGAATGCATTCCAGGGCATGAAGTAATGAGTGCCTTTTTCTTTTTCATTTATATTTTAGTCTTAAAGCCCAGGGTCTAAAGGGACAACTCTGATGAGTTTGATTAGCAATTATTTCCAGCAAGCTTAGTCTAGGGAGAAATACTAATGAATTATTTGGTTCTTTGAAGCAATTTATTAATATAATGATAATGTTGACGAGAGATGATCTGATATTATCTTGTAGCTAGAATATAATATTTTTTGGAAGCAAATATAATGAAGTGAATTTCTTCTAGTTGAAAGACTTGTGAAAATACTTGAATACATATATTTATTTGGTAACACTTGGCAACACTTAGAAAAAACAGACCAAAAAGATTACTTAATAACAAACATATACAATATTAAGTTGATATTGTTATAGATATGTTCTTCATGGATGATCACTTTCTTCATTATTTCATCCACAACACTTAAACACATGCTACCTAGCACATCTGGTGACTGAGGCCCAACTGTTTAAATTAATGAATAGCTAGCTACAGTTCTCCCTATTTAAGAGAATAAATTCTATAAAGAAGATCAACAGCAAAAAGTACTACGCTGGAAAGATCTTCCATAATGTTCAATTTTGGGGTATACAGTTAGAGAGTAAGCCAGGGCAAGGAGGACAAAGAACAAATGGAAGAAGTTAAACTGGAGCAAAATGGGCAAGATTTAAGGTCATAGGAGGCAGCACAGATTCCATTCCTGTTACTTACTGTTAGCTGATCTTGGGCAAGTAATTTAGTATCTCAGGTTCTTTTCTATTTATAAATGATGATAATAATAGTCAATTTATATGAGTGTTGATAAATAAAGTACATTAATATCAATTGCCTGTGTCTAGTATATAGTCTAGTATATAGCCTAGAATAAATATTATTGTGAATATTTTGAACTATAGTAGCAAAAATACTTGATAGCTTAGTTTGTAATGAATATTTAAGAAGCCATCTTTTATTCTACACTTGTTAAGTGGAATTCTTTCATTAACTTCTCTTGGAATCTTACTGATTTGCATTATGTCTCACTAATATAGGATGAAACCAACCATCACTGATTGCATTATGATTAACTTTGCTAGTTTGTCATTCTCAAACAGTGAAGGATGACAGGGTAATGATATCCCTTAATTAGTAAAACATTTCTCATTTATAAATTTGAAAGTATATTATGTCTCCATGAATTTAGATGTGTTTTAACCCAAAGAGGCTAATTCTCCTTTTCATATATGTGGGCTGTTTGAAACTACATTTATTAGGGGCTTATCAGGTCAGGGAGAATTATCACTTTCCTCAAATGCAGACCAGGTAGTTCTGTAAAAAGCCTTTCTCAATATCTGTTGTCTGAATTCTTAGTCAATAGCAAAGTAAATGAGAGGGTCATGATGCATGGTGAAAATTTGGCAATGTCAAGATGAAAATGCTAAATTGTGCTATGTGATGTCATTCTATTTCCCTCTGTATTTATTCCCAGAATTGACAGAATACTTAAAACAGACTTTGACTATTCTGTTACTAGAAAATTTTGCCTTACGTTAGACTTGATCACCTTTTCATGGAACATCTGCCTTAGAGATTCTTTTGTATTTAGAGTCACCTGACTCCAGAAGCCTAGAAATAGTGAAGGAAATATTTTTAACTATTAATTTTCTTTTGTAAAATTTAAAAAATCAGGATGACTTTATCCACTTTTAAGATATATATTATCATTTCTGTGTGTGTGAGCGTGTGTGTGCCTGTGTGTATATAATTTATATAAACTTGCAGATGGTCCCAATGAGAAGGAAGTGTAGGAAAGATGAACATGCCCTTGTGTCACCTTCCTAAACACAAAATTCACCAGTTAATTCATTAAGGGAAAATAACTAGTTTAAAAAGAAATGAACTTAAAAAATTAAAGTGTTAAATGCATTGTCAAAGCTAAAGTTTTCTTTTATTTAAATAGATTATGAAAATGAAATCATTTGAATGAAACAGTATCTTGACGAGTTGAAATCATTGATTGAAATTATTGGAACAACCCAACCCCCCCCCTTTTTTTTACACTGGTGATAAAACTGTACTTGTGAAGCAGGTGCTGTCCCCCCCATTAAGTTTATTGGTACATTTTAGATATACAATACAATTACATTAACCAATAGGAACTTGTACCTTAACATGATGTATCTTGGTTCTTATTTTTTTCCCATTCCCCTGCCCTCCCTTCACCCCCTCCACCCTTCTCTATTTACAAATACTTTGTTTGTTTCCTTTTCTCATATTTTTGCTTTTCCCTTCTTTCCTTTCCCCTTCCTCTCCTGCTTCCCCTACACCTTTAGACATTCTCTTCCTATTTCAGAATATTAAATATACATTTTGATCCTTATTTACATTTTTAGTTTTTCATACCAGAGAGACTATTTGGTATTTACAAATGTGTGTCCTATTAGTTTCACTTCAAAGTATGGCCTCAATGTGCACCCACTTAGTTATAAATGTCTCTAGTTTTTCATTCTTTATGGCTGAGTAGTACTCCATTTAAGAAAAAAAAACCCAAAAACATCTTCTTTATCCAGTCTCCAGTTGATGGGCAATTGAGCTGTTTCTAAGTTTTATCTATTACAAACTGTGCTGCTATCAACATGGGTGCACATATATCACTGTGGTATGATTCTTTTAATTCTTTTGGGAAGACACTCAGCAGAGGAAGAGCTGGGTCAAATGGGACTTCTAATCCTAGTTGTTTGAGGTATCTCCATATTGATTGGAACAACCCAACTCTTAAACTGAAAATTGCATAAATTGACAAATTGCTCCTTACTTGTTACTTTAGTTTGTTGAAGTTAACTTTCAAATAAATTACATAAAACTAAAAGAAATAAACAATGTATTGCTATTTGACCCTTTTTCAAAATATGAGGTATTTGCTTCATTTCTGGAATTTCATCTCCAAAAACTGAGGTATTAAACACGCATGAAATAAAATGTCTCATGTGATGGTATTCTACTTAAATGTCAATGACAGTGGGATGCTAGAGTTTTCAGTTTTTAAACGTGCTTAAAAAATTGTCTACTTTTAAATATTCTAGCTGGTCTGTTTGATTTATGTCTTCCTCTCTTTTGTCTTCTTTCTTTTTTCTCTTTGCTTAAAAAATAAAAATTAAGCATCATTTGGGCAATTTGTCTCCTTTAGTACTATTATGATACAATAGGATTCCTAATATTCTCAATATTCCTAATATTGATGCTTTGCTATTATATCTTTTTGATCTTGCTCATATTTGTGGAAAAATCTTGTGATCATCCATAATCTGATCAAAAAGTTTACTAGGCCAATTCAGAATTTAATTTGTTCTACAATATTAGAAGAGACAGTCACAATCATGTTTGCCACCTGATGCAGAATTTAGAAAAAAAAAAAAACAAAATTCTGCAAAATGTTTCTGCTTGGGAACCAAATTGATTGTGTATTTGTTTATTACTATAATCTTTTTATTCATCTCACTGGGTAAAACCTCTGAAAAACTAGCAAGCCAAAGTTCCCTATAAAACAAACCCAAAAGGCCCCTGTAACCTCCCCCAGCAATTAGTGACAAAATAAATTAACTTGCATAATTTTCTGATAATATGAAGAAAAAAGCAGATAATATATTTCATGTTTTGTTGATAGCATAATATAAAATTCAAATTTTAATTAGTACTCATAAAATGATAGCTTTGTTGGAGAGTGTTTAAATTACAAATATTAGAAAATTTTGGAATAGACATGGCATAGTAAATGATAATTATCAATGTGTCCAGGTACACAGTTGGTGTATATCTAAAAGCTAAAGCATAAACTAAATTAATATGTAAATTGGTAGATAATCCAATCATGCCTGTTTTGCATAGCCTGTCCTGATCCTATCTCTTCATAACATATCTGGTCCTATTTATTTTATTTATTTATTTTTAAAATTGAGTTTATTGGTACATTTTAGGTGTACAGTACAGTTACATTCGTTACTGGGATCTTGTACCTTTACATGACAGGTCTTGGTTCTCATTTTTTTCCCTTGTCCCTGCCCTCCCTTCACCCCCTCCTTCTGGTCCTATTTATCACAAGAGCCCAATATCTGTTAAATCTGTCTAGTGGGGTTGTAACTTGGGCAATGAGGTGGGTACAGTTTTATTAGCATGTTATCCAGTTAGATAAGTACTTAAAAGAATATAAGACTAATTCCATGAATGTATTCATAAAGTAGGCTGTATTGTCAAGTGCCTATGCTATATTCATATAGTTAGTATCAGTTTTCTTGAGATTGAATCTTCTTTAATTTCCTATTACAAATTTGAAATTTATAAGTGAATATGAGTTTCACATTTATGACAAATACATTTTAATAAATCTCTGGATTACAACAAAATCAGGAATTCCAGAATAGCATTAGAATTTAATGATAATTTATTGATAAATTTAATCTAGAATTAAGATGAGATTATTTTTAGTCAGAGGACAATGCATTGACCTCAGAGATAAGATATGACACACAGACTTTATAAAGATTATATGTGATATTTTTCTGGTCTATATTGTCAGAATCAAGTGATTTATAAGAAAGATGTGGAAGAGATTTTTGCCTGTCATGACAATGTGAGTTGGTTGGGCCCCCGATTTTATTTGTTTCTGTAGAATACCTATTCTGTTTACTTGAAATTTCTAAATCACTTCTCCTTGTCAATAATTTAACCACTTCTAAAGAAATTAATTATTTAAGGCTCATTATAAAAATAATTTATGGGCTGGGGATTTAGCTCAGTGGTTTGGTGGCCTGCCTTGCAAGCGCAAGGACCCGAGATCAATCCCCAGTACAAAAAAAAACAACAACAAACAAACAAACAAACAAAAACAAAACAAAACAAAACAAAAAAACCGGAGAAGCTAACATGTTTGACTAACATGTTTAAGAGGTCTTACCTATTAATTAAGTATCTGGGGCTTTTCTGATGCATCCACAAAGACTATCTTTATCAACTGAACAATATTCATTGTCAAATTTTACCAATGCTTCTTACAATGAGGGAACAGCTGTGAGTACAGAATGTTACAGTAATTCCACAAAACCTAATGCTGAGATGAAATCAACCCCTTTAGGTATATGACATCCATTCTTTGTGCACATGATAAAAATGGAGGGATTTTACTCATAGTTAAAAGGATTGAACAACTATTTTCAACTTTCAAACTGCATTCATTGGGGAGGTGACCTTACTCATCTCCTCTTGTGAGAAGCCTCCAGTTCACAGTTATACTCCTGCTTCCAGTTACTTACCACCATTGAGTGGCTAAGGACAGCTCTAACTTGTAGGTGTTGTCATTGACTTTTGCTAAGGTCTGCATGTCTTGCTGAGCAGTCTGTAGTTCTATGCAGTGGTGATAGGTTTAAATTTCATTTCTTTTAGAGGAAAAGAACAATTCTACATTATTCTTCTCAAATAAACTCTCATATTCAGCAATTATATATCTCTTCATATTAGGCATCATACTTAAATTTTGTGCTTTTTATGTCTATAATAGACATAATTAACTTTAAAAATTCTGTAAATGATCATATTTGATGAGATAATGGATGAAAAGAGTCTTACTAGCAGTAAAGTCTTCACATAGTTAATAGCTAATCTGTTATAGAAAAAGTAAGTCAAAAGGGCTTCAGCGACCAAAGAAACACATTTCAGTCAACTCCTAAGTTGTTGTCAAAGTGTACTTTCCTGAGTTTAGTAAATTATATTTTCATTGGTAACAGTATGATATAGAAGGAATTGTTCAGATATAAAAAAGAAAGTAAAAAGAAAAGAAAATTCAAAAACTAATTTTAATCCTCACACACTCCTTACTGGGTTGGAAAATGTGCTCACCTCATGAAGTCTTAGATTCTTCAGGAGTTGAACAAGGGTAAAATCCTAAGCTCCTGTGTTTGCTGAAAGGATTTAATTATATTATGTGGAGTCATTCATGATTGCTTTCGTTCCTGAATTCTGCACATCTGTGTAAACAGGAACCTCATAATAAAAAAATATTCCTGAGTCCACCCCACTAACCTTCCCTTCTATCCCTCAACTTATCATTTGTTATGGTTCACTCTCTTCCATGATTTCCAACGGTGGACTTAGCTATTTCTTACTCTACAGACTCATCTACATAAACGCATCCAAAACATTTTTTAAAAAGTAAAATATTCTTTTGGATGTTCTTTCATCTCAAAATATTGTTCTCAGTAACTCAGTAAAAACATAAACCCCTTAGTCTTGGTCTTTAATATTCATGACCTTACTCTTGCCATTGTGGCTCTTGAATTATTGTTCTCTAATAATTTTAGATGTCTTTATACTCTTCAATGCCAAGGTGATTTTAGCTTTAGAATCTTCATACTTGTAGTCATCTCTGCTTGAGTTGCACACTCTTCTCATTCATTATGGTATAGATCTAAAATGTGCCCTGCAATTGCTCATGTATTCAAAAGTGGGACCTTTTGCAGGTAATTGGATCATGAGGGTTCTACCTTCATACGTGGATGAATTTATAGCTCAATGGGCTGTTAGGAGGTGGGACATATCTAAAGAGAGGTCTGGAGGGGCATGTCCTTGGGGAGGTATCTTGTTCTGGTTGCCAGGAAGTCAGCACCTTTCCTCCATCAAGACCTTCTGCCCTGATGCTTTTTTGCCACAGGAGTAAAAGTGAAGTATCCAAACGACCAGGGACTGAAACCTCTAAAACTTTAAACCAAAACAAGTCTTTCCTTTAGGGATCCGTTTGTCATACTAATGGAAAACTGGCTAGCACAGATATAGTAGCTCAAAGGTCATTCCTTTAGAAAGCTATTATTGCTTGTCCTGAAATTGACTTTATAGTCATTTTTCATCACAATATCTTGCATCATTTCCTTCACAGTACTTTTCAGTATCTGAAAATGTGTTGCTGATTCATTTTGTTTATATATTTGTATCTGCAACCCCACCCCTAAATGTAAAATGTTCTTCTTCAGGAATGTTTTATGGATACTTACTTTAGGCTATCCCTAATGACAATGTTCAGCTCAGAACAGTTAAACACTCAATGTCAAGGACAAATTCAGTCAATTCCAGCCAGAGTCTCTGAAAGGATTCACAGATAAAAACTCTAAGGAAATGTGAACCAAGAACAGCCTTAGACAATTTTTGCAACTATATGGAGAGAGCCTGCCTGAGATGGGTAAAAAGCCAGCAAAATGGACAAGCAAAACTGAGAGACTGAAGCTGAAGCACGTTCTATGCAACATCACCTCAGACACTGTCCAGGCACAGCTCAAGGCAGCTTCCTCTTAGGATCTTTACTGGTATTGACAATAAATCCCTTCCACAGCTTTAGCTAGTTTGAGATGAATTTATGCTATTAAGAAAGAAACACTTATTAGGTCTCTATGTCAGGTAAAGTCTGGCCAAAGTGGTGGTTACCCCTGATGGGTAAGATTGATCATTCCAGCTGAAACTATGGGTACAAAAATTATTATGTAGGTATAGTCTAATTTTAAAAAGATTTTGTGCTTTTTACTACCTACTCTTTCTTCCATCCACTCTTTCCCTCAAATTTCAGTTCTTATAAACTGTAGATATATTTGTTTATAGCTTAAACTCTCAAGTGTTAGAGTTTTTAAAATATAAGACAATAAGACATTTATGTTACTTTAGAAGAAAATTACAATAAAAATATTTGGTATTACTTAAAATGTAAAAAAGGTAATATTTTTAGATCTAGTTTTTATTTCCTTTTGTAATACTTTGCAGACAAGTAAGTAAATACTATTTTTAAGAATATAAAAGTGTATTTTCCTATTTTACCAGACTTTTCCTGAGGACTTTTAAAACATAAACAAAGTAAATGCAAATGGGATATCATTTATTATTTTAATGTTCTTTATTACTTCTGCTTAATTCATGTCATATAGTAAATGGAAGGAAAATAGATCTTGTGTATATTTCACAATTTAGACAGGAATTCAATCTAAATGTGTCTTAAAGCAAATAGTAAAGAAATTTACTTCCCTAATTCTGTTTAGGACTAGTAAGACTTTTACATATTATTAATAATAAAGAGTTTGATCTATAAACAAGATAACAGGGTAAATCTTGTTTGTAAAAAAGATGTGTCAAGAAATACTGTTTTTACAGAATTCATTTTCAGAAATCCCAAAGATTGAAGAAGTATGAGTCAGATAAATAGTGTGACACTATTGCATGCATAGTACTGAGAGGGAAAATGCAATTAGCTTCACAGGAGTAGGAAGGCCATTGTATCTGTCTGTAAAGGCTAACTAAATATGTTTCTAGATAAAATGGTATCTAATGAAACTGCTGTTAATGAATCTGCCACCAGGAGGAGTGTGGTAGTTTAGTGATAAGATGCTTGTCCAGCAAACACTGGTAGGAGTGCTCCACTTCCTGCTCCTTTCACAACACCACAAAAAATGGGAGCAAGAATGGATGAGAGGAAATGCACTCAATAAAGTGCTTGTTATTAAATAGTGATCTCTGTGAGTAAATGGATCTCTGCCTTCCTAGAGAAATTTGAAAGCCACTGAAAAGCATCTCAGAAGAAATTGTAGTCTTTGTATATTGACTCCAGTTAGCAGTTGCTTAAGGGTCATGATGATAGGGAAAGAAAGGTAATTCCCTGGCATTTACAGCTGCCCCTTCTCCTTAGCTCTTGGATTAGAGAGTTCTTTATGGAAAAACTCATTGCCAGCAGCTGAAAATAGGCTGGAGTGCATGGAGACAGGAGGGTTAGAGTATAAGGGCATTAATTGGTACTGCTTACTTCCATCTTCCCTGCTCAACCAAGGTGGTTTTGGTAGACAATAAAATGGTAGAACTCTTGAAAAAGAGCTAATGCTAGCTTTTCTACAGTGTACTGCTAATCTTTGGTTATATTCCACTCAAATGTTTTTAATATTTAAAATTAAGTGCATAGCTTCCATCTGATATACTTCTAGCTCTCATGCATGACACAAACAATCCTGACTAGAAGCACATCCAGATCAATAGAATAAGTAGGAAAATGTCTGAGGCAAATATCCTCTTCTCCACAGTCAAGCTTTATGCTGCCATTGCTATCGCCCATCTCTCTCTCCTGCCTCTGGCTGACCATTTAATGTTCACAGTTTTGTCCTATTTTTTCTATAATTTGGCATGCTACCACTAAATTTTACTGATAAAATATCCCAAGCCGGTCCTGGGGGTGCATGTCTATAATCCCAGCACTTGGGAGGCTGAGGCAGGAGGATCGCTGTGGGTTCAAGACCAGCCTGGGCTACATGGTGAGTTCCAGGTCAGTCTCAACTACATAGTGAGACCCTATCTCAAAAAAACTAACAACAACAAAAAAATCAAAACATCCCATTTATTGTTATGAAATAAACACTAATCCCACAAACACATCCTATCCATGGCCTGTCATTTCTCCTGAGCATTGCACAGCACCCCAAGAATACTAATGTCTGGAAATTTTTCTAAATTCCAGGTAAAAGTTTTGAAGAGGCAAAGCTTCTGATTTAGAAGCTTTTCAGAGTTACTGAGTTCAAGCAGCCAGGAAGGAAAAAAGAAAAAAAAAAAAGCCCATTATGCCTTTAATGACTCTATAAGAAAATAGAGAAAATGTCAAGAAAAAAATTACATGAATTAGAGGAGAGAAATGTTAATGGAATACAGGAAGACATTAAAACTTCTTTATTAAAAATTCCTAACACATTTAACTGTTGAAAGGTTCTGTAACATTTTTTTTTTTTACCCAGAGATATATGTTTTCCCAATACAAAAAAGAGATTACATGGAATAAGATAATACAAGAGTATATTAAACGTTTGTCAAATATCTTTCTTCAGAGCAGGAAAATACATCACCGGCAAGCATAATTGTGGCACTCTTCCCACAAAAAGCTAAACTGGTTTTAAGGACTTTATTTTCTGGCTACAAGATTTTCTAGTCTCACCTTGTATAATTCCTGACCCAGTGAGAATCAGCACTTTCTCTGAGGATTCTGGTCCTCTTAGTCAGAGAATGGTGTGAGGAACCCAGATTTGGCTTCTAATAGAGATTTTTGATATTGATATTTTTGCTTCCAGGGGAGAGTTCAGGGATAAATATATGTGTTTATTAACTCATGTATATATAACAATATATTAATATTTCTGAGTGTAAACGTTTTATCTATATCAAGTTAAACATGACCTCTAATGATGTCTTTTACTCTAATCCATTACAATATATCATTCTAACTTCTTTCTCTCACATGTCTGAAACCTCCTATTGTAACACTGAGGAAACTGGTTTCATCTTCCTTAAACACTTTAATTGTTGAAATCCAGTACACATGTGGGCTGACATGAGAACTGTTAAATAACATCCCTGCAGGAAAACTATAGCATGTAGGGCATGGAACTTATGCACAGTTTCTTTTGTCTCCTATCCATGAGAGGACCTGTGAGGAGCAGAACTACATGGTTACCTGCAGCATCCCTCCTCTGCTCCACCTCTGGCCTCCAAGCTGCACCTCTACCTAGAACCACACTGCAAAAGCCAGGGGTCATAAAAGCCATTATCCTGAGCATTATCCAGAAGATAGAGCAGAACTGAACAACAGAAACAGAGCCTTACTCCTCCTATGTCCCCATCCCAAAGGGTGAAGTTGCTATATTGAAAAATTTATTCACTATAAACCTATTTTGGGCTAGTCCTCAATTTTAATTTAATTCACATGGTTATGATAAATTAATAACTATTACAAATTGTTATATCAAAAATTTTCTAAACTGTGCTTGATTCTATTGTTGTTGATTGTATCAAATGGGCTAGTGTTGTGATTGATCTAATCAGTTATCTATCCTGGTATAATGAAAATGAGATTGCCTCAGAGTGATTAGTGATTTAAAAATTTAAGAACAGCTATATTTGGAAGACACCTCTGAGAAGCAATCATTCCATAAGGGTTCTAAAGACAAGCAACAAAGATACTTACAATAATCAATATTGAAGTTTCAACCCAGGAATTAAACTAAGGACTGCACCAACAACAAAAATAGAAATGAGAAGACATTTAAGAAAGACACAAACCCAGTCTTCTAGCTTATCAATAGCAAATTCTAGGGGAAATGAGGTGGAAAAGTCTGATAATCAAGCACCTGGACACCCTGAACTGATAGGACAGAAAGTAATAAAACAGATGAATGAGGCTCTAGAAAAATTCAAATTGGTAATATTTTCCCTAATAACTACAGAGATGGTTACCAGAATAAAAAAAATGATAAGAGACTCTAGAACAGAAACAGATTAAAAAAAAAAAAAGGTGATCTCAGGGCCATGATAGAAGCCATGAATGTTCAGCTTAGAAAATAAATAGGGGGGGAAAAAAAAGAAGAAAAAATAGAAACCTTGAAACACAACACAGAAAACCAACAAAGGAAAAAAACAGAATCCATGAAACAGATTCAAACTGATACGCAGGAGATTAAAAGCTCTACTGAAAGTATACACACCAGACTGAACCAGTCTGAAGACAGAATATCAGATGTAGAAGACAGGATGGTAGTCAGTAACATGAAAAGAGGGACCTCTTTAAAACAGTAAGGATGGGGAGGGGAGGAGGGGGTGAAGGGAGGGTAGGGATAAGGGGAAAAAATGAGAATCAAGACTTGTCATGTAGAATTACAAGATCCCAACAATGAATGTTACTGTACTGTATCCCTAAAATGTACCAATAAACTCAATTAAAGCTGAAAAAAAAAAACAAACCAGTAAGGAGGGCCTGAAGATTTAGTTCAGTGGTTCTGCCTCCTTGCTTGCAAGTACAAGGTCCTGAGTTTGATTCCCCAGTACCAAAACAAAAAACAAAAACCAAAACCAAAACAAACAAATAAAAACCCTAAAGGACCATGAAAAACCAATCCAATAGCTCCTACATGACACAAAGAATAATATAAGACTGATAGGAATCCATGAAAAAGCGGGAGAAAGTAAAAATGACATGAAAACATTATTCACAGAAGTAATGACAGAAAACTTTCCAAACAGAGCAAAATAATTTGACATACAGATAAGTGAGGCATACAGGACTCTGAGCAGTTATAATAAAAAAAGTGCACAGAGAGACATAATAGAATTCCCAGAAACTCAATAGAAGAACATAATACTACAAGCAATTAGAGAAAACAAACAAACAAATTACATGCAAAGGAAAGTCCATCAGAATCACAGCAGACTTTCCAACACAAATCTTCAAGTCAAGGAGAGCCCGGAGTGAGGGATTTCAGCCCTAAGAGAAAACAACGTCAACCTAGGCTGATGTATCCTGCAGAACTCTCTTTCAGAATGGATGGGGAAATAAGATATTTCCATGAAAAACAACACCTGAGAAACTTCATGAATACCATACCAGCACACCAAACAAAATTTTAAAATATGCTAGAAAAACACAAAGGTCACAACTCCATGAGGCCCAACAGAGCAAATTGAAATATTTCATCAGGCAAGGTAAGAAATTAAATGGACAGGAGGAAAAATTAAAAAGAGCCAACAACAGGAAAATAACATGATGATGGTAAGTCAATACATATCAGTTATAACCATCAATGTTAATGACCTCAATTCACCAATCAATGGAAACAGACTAGTAAAATAGATTAAGAAGCAAAATCAAACAATGTTGTATACAAGAAACGCAGCTAGTTCAAAAAGAAATTCATAGACTAAAAGTAAAAGGATGGAAAACAGTTTTCCATGTGACAGGAATCCAGAAAAAAGCTGGGGTACATATCTAATTTTCAAAGTAAATTTTAAACCAAAACTAATTAAGAAAGGAAGAAGGTCATCACATTCTTGTAAACAGAAAAATCCAAGAGGAAGAGATGACAATCATAAATATATATGCACCAAATACTAATGTCCCCAATTATACAAAACAAATATTAAGGGATATGAAAAACCAAATAAAAACTAATACAATTGTAGCAGGGGGAACTTATTATCCCAAAGTCACAAATAGATCATTTCAACAAAAAATCAACAACAAAATACTAGAACTGAACCAAGCTTTTGAGCAAATGGAACTAATAGACATGTATAGAGTGTTCCACCCCAGAAAATCAGAATATACATTCCTTTCATTTGCACATGGGTCATTCTCCAAAATAGACCATATAATATTTCATAGAACATATTTAAGTAAACACAAAAGAATTGAAGTTATCCCATGTATATTATCAGACCACAGAGCAATTAAACAGGAGATCAATAGCATAAGAAACCCCAAGAACTTCAGAAACACATGTAAATTGAATAATACTCTCTTGAACAACAAATGGGTCACAGAGGAAATTAAAGAAGAGATTAGACAGCTTTTACAAATAAATGATAATGCCAATACAACATAAAGGAATCTGTGAGACATAATGAAAGCAGTTCTATGAGGGAAATTCATAGCAGTAAATACCCATACTTGGAAAACAGAGAAAGCTCAAATAAACAACCCAATCCTACATCTTAAGCTTCTAGAATGAGAAGGGCAAGACAAACCCAAAGCTTGCACTAGGGATGAAATTATAAAGATCAGAACAGAAATCAATGCAGTGGGGACTAAGGGAATGTTACAAAAAAAATCAATGAATAGCAGACTTGGTTTTTCAAAAGAATAAATAAAATTGGTAAGCCCTTAGCTTACCTGGCCACACTCTTTCTTCATGATGTTTTTTCCTTGGAGCTACATGCAATGGACTGACTCCCTTGAAGCCATGAGCCAAATTAGATCTCTCCTCCCTTAAGTTGTGGGTAGTGGGTATTCAGTTTTGTATCCCAGAGATAGAAAAGCTGAATATGCCTCTTGTTCATCTACACCTTTTCATACCTGAATTGGAAAGAAAAAAACCACATCAGGAAATAACAATTAACAACACTGGCTCAGTAATGAAAGGCCTCCTGTCACCATAGGACTTCACTTCTGAATTCTGCAAGATAGTAAAAAACTAGTACTAAGTATCCTTAAATTGTTTTTTAAAAATCCCAAACCAAAACAAAATATGAGAGAAAGGAAGCCTTCAAATCACATTCCATGGGGCCAGAATTACCCTGTTATTACAACTAGATAAAAACACAACCCAAACAAATTAAAGGCCAATATCCTTAATGAAGTTATAAATGATACTTCTAAACAAAATACTTGCAAGTCGAATTCATCAGGCACATTGAAAAGACTATTCACCATTGTCAATTGTGACTTATCCAAGGGATGAAAGAATGGTCTAATATATACAAATCAATAAATATGATACATTTTAATGTCAGAAGGCAGAAAAAAAAACATATGGCCCTCTGATGCAAAAAAGGCAATTTGTAAATTCCATCTCCTCATAATAAAAACAGTGAAAAAGGCATACAAGGAATGTAGCTAATAGCTAATATGATATTATACAGAATGGGAAAAATCTGGAAGCCTCCACAATATCTGGAACAAAGCAAATATGCTCATTTTCACTAATTTTATTCAGTATAGTAATGGAAGTCCAAGTTAGCACAATTAGTAGAGTAAAAGAAATAAATGGCATCCAAATTAGAAAAGAAGTAAAACTTCCACTGATTGGCATATTTCATGATCTTAAATATGGAAGCTCCCAAAACTCCACCAAAAAATCTATTAAAACTAATAAATTAATAATGAGTGTTTCATGTATGAAATCAATACACAAAAATCAACAGCATTGCTGTTTATGAATTAGATGAACTAGAAATAAAAATCACATTAACCATAGCTATATAAATAAAATAAAATATTTAGGAAAAATGTACCTATAGAAGTAGATCACTACAATGAAAATTTTAATTTTTTTATTTTTAGTTTTTGGTACTGGGGATTGAACTTGTAACCTTCTGCTTTCAAGGCAAGTGGAGACACCACTGATCTGAATCCCTGGCCCTACAATGAAAATTTTAATACATTGATGAAAGAGTTGAAGAGAAACACAAGAAAAATAGAAAGATATTCTATATTCATGGATTGACAGAATGAATATTATTAAAATATTCATTCCAAACCACAATGGTTTATAGTTAGTACCATAACTATCAAAATATCAATGGTACTTTTCATAGAACTAGAAAAAAAATTCTAAAATTTGTATAAAACCACAAAAATGACTGAATATTCCAAGCCATATTTTGGTACTGGGGATCAAACTCAGGACCTTGCACTTGTGAGGCAGGCAGGGGCACCACTGAGCTAAATCTCCAACTATTTCACCATAGTTTTAGAAGTATCTTATCTCATTTAGCTGGGTGTATGTCAGTATTCCTCTTTAACATCTCCAGTGAGCCGAAACCAAAAGAATTTAAAGGGAAAAAAGATTAAATACAAATAATATTCTGTGTCAAAAGTCACATCAAACCATTATAGATAAGCAACAACCTGTGAAAGTATATTTCAATTCTAACCTCAGACTAGAAAAAAAGCAAGAAATTAAATTTAAAAATCAACAAATCATGCAGACCACTAAGTATATCAAGTTGACTATTTATGCTTAATTTTTAAAAAATATAAAAGCAAATTAAAATTATACTATGCTATCTTATACCTCCCAGGTTGCCATAATAAAAATAAGATTGATTTTTAAAAATTGATTGGAGTGATTGATTATGGGAAGCAAGCAGGTTTTAATTTGTCAACTGGTACAACTTCTATTGAAAGTAATGTGGCAATGTCTGTGAATACTACAAAAGGATGTAAAAGCCTACTCAGAAATTTTAAGCATTCTTTCTATGTATATCTACAGCCATTTTTGAAATTACACAACTCAAGGTTATTTTCTGCACGTAGTAATATGACAGATTGGAAATGACAGGATTCATTTAAAAATGGTATTAGGTTAATAAATAACACTTAATAACCAGTGGAATAAAATTTAGCAATGAAAATAGATCTTGGATGTTCTTTGTGTTTAATATCCTGATAACTGTATAGATAAGAAGAGGAACACAATACCGCATACACAACTACATGAATGAAAAAGGTCTCCTGAAGAATGCATGCAAAGATGACCATGTTCACTGCCTCAGGGAGGGACTAGGACCTGCTGTAGGTGAAGAGAAGGGACAATTTCAACCATATCCTTTACCACACACTTTGCAATTCGAACCATGGTGATATATTGGATATTGAAAAAGAAAGTAATGAATGTACCAATAAACTCAATTAAAAGAAAAAAAAGGGAAAGTAATTTAAAATTATCAAGTCTGTTTTTTTTCAGCTTTGATCGAATTTATTGGTACATTTTAGGGCTACAGTACAGTTACACACATTGTTGGGATCTTGTACCTCTACATGACAAGTCTTGGTTCTCATTTTTTCCCCTTGTCCCTGCCCTCCCTTCACCCCCTCCTCCCCTTCCAATCTACAAACACTTTATTTCCATCTTTTCATTATCTCACATTTTTTTCTTTTCCCTATTACCCTTCCCCTACCCATCCCTACACCTGTCTGTTTTATTTATAGACTGATGAACTTGGAATATTAACACAATATTATGTTTTAGTAGATCCAAATTATCTTTAAAGTACTGAACCATTCTAAGTACATAAATTTTATATTATTTTTCTGTCTCATAAAAATGCAAATACGACAAATTGTGACTATAAGAAAGTTATGCCAAAAACTGCATTTACTAAGAAAAATAAATTCCACATGCTGCAACAAATACAAAGTAAAATGCTCTAGATTCTTATAACAAGTATCTGCCAAAGTGCTGTTTCATATTAGTACTTTGAAACTTTACTAACACAAACAAATATAATGGTGAAAAAAATGCAAAACAGAAAATGATTTAGTCATTAATCATTCCTCCAAACAAAGTAATGGAGTTATAACTGAACACTGTCACTGCCCATAATTCATTCCTTGGAGTGGAGTCAAATAAGTTGGAATACTTTCTTTCATTCTCAAAATGATGGCAGCCTCAACAAATAGTGAGGGGAGGCTCATTCAGAATTCAGAATACATTCAGAATTTTGAAAAATAAACAACACTCATTTAGTAGAAAGGCAAGCACTTGATGAGTAATATCTGAACAATATTTTAAATGATTTGGATAAAGAATGCCTTCTTTAATTTTTTCCTCACTGAGTTTATTGGTACATTTTAGGTATACAGTACAGTTACATCCATCATTGGGATCTTGTACCTTTACATGACAGATCTGGTCTTGGTTCTCATTTTTTTCCCCTTACCTCTGCCCTACCTTCACCCCCTCCTCCCTTCCCTACAAACAAACACTTTATTTCCATTTTTTGTTTTCTCATATATTTTTTCCCTTATTTTCTTTCCCCAACCTTTCCCTCTTCCCCTACATCTTTAGCCCTTTTCTTCCTATTACACATTGTCAATTATACCATTAGGATCTTATTTACATTTTTAGTTTTTTAGACCACAGAAACTATTTGGCATTTACACGTGTGATTTATTTAGTTCACTTAAGAGTATAACCTTAATATGCATCCATTTTTCTATGAATGACTAATTTCTCATTCTTTATGGCTGAATAGTATTCTATTTTATAGAAAAACATCTTTATCCAGTATCCAACTGATGGCCAAATGGGCTGTTTCCAAGTTTTAGCTATTACAAACTGTGCCGCTATAAACATGGGTGCACATATATCACTGTGGTATGATTTTAAAAATTCTTTTGGAAAGATACCCAGCAGAGGGATGGCTGGGTCAAATGGAACCTCTAATCCTAGTTCTTTGTGGTATCTCCATATTGATTTCTATAATGGTTGCACCAGTCTGCATTCCCATCAACAACGAAGAAGCGTTCCTTTCTCCCCACAACCCTGCCAATATTTATTATTGGCTGATTTCTTGATAGCAGCCATTCTTTCAGCGGTGAGGTGGAATCTCATTGTTGTTTTCATCTGCATCTCTCAAATGACCAGTGATGTGGAACATTTTTTCATATATTTACTTGATGCTTTTACTTGTTATCTGAGAAATGTCTGTTCATTTCAGATGCCCATTTTTGAATTGGGTCTTTATATTTGGGGGCTGTTTTTTTTTTTTTTTGAATTCTGTATATATTCCAGATAATAGTCGTTTGTTTGAGGAGCAGCTGACAAAGGAGACAACCATTCTCAGTGAAGGGAAGATAGCCTCTTTAATAAATGGTGTCGGAAAAACTGGATTTCAACCTGCCAAAGGTTAAAACTAGCCCTTTATCTTTCACCATGCACTAAATTAAAATCCAAATGGGTTAAAGATCTAAATATTCAATAAGAGACACTAAATTTGCTGGAAGATAAGTTAGGCAGAACTCATGAAGACATTGGCATAGGAAAAGACTTTATGAACAAATCCTCATAGCACGGGAACTAGCACAAAGAATCAACAACTAGGATCTCATCTTGTTAAAAAGCTTCTGTACGCAAAAGAAACCATCAACAGAACTAAGAGACAATGTATAATGTGGAAAGAATCCCTTCTTAAAAACCTCTTATGCCATTTTTATCTCTCAGAATTCTGTACTTTATGCTATTGAAAATCAATGATTTACTTCAGAACTTGATGAGACTCATACCAATACAGGAAAGAATTTTAGAAGTATGGTTATTCTTATTAGCCAGGGTGTTTATTTAAATAATTCATCACTCATTTTAATAGGGAGCAAAATATGTAATTGGGGATTGATAAATTTTATTGGAGAAAAGGTAGTTAAAGATTAGTGGAGAAGTATAAGTGTCACCTGTGAAACTTTAATATTCAGTCTGCCTAATCTAAGAGACCTAGTTTAAACTCTTATATCTTGTTATAAGACTATTTCTTAAGTATGTATATGTGGGATAAATGGATTTTTCTAGAAAACAGCTTTATATTACTGGTGATTAAAGGAATTAGGCACATTCTGCATAAAAAGGGAAGGAAAGACCATGAAGGGGCCAGATATAAAAGTTCATACAAATCCACCAATGAAGAGGAGTTCATTCACAGTACTCTACCACGTGGTCATACTTAACTGCAAAGGAGGCTGGGTTGCATAGTTCAGAGAAAAAAGATGGTTAGTAGGTGGCAGGCTCTGCTGCAAACACTGAGGCAATCAGTTCATACAGTAGACATATAGCTTCCAGTAGACATATAGCTGAGATAATGCAGCAAGAATGTTCTGGCATCATTGAGATGTGGATGAAAGAGAGAAATATGGACTAATCAGCCAAGTGGAGTAAAATCTCACCTTCTTCACAAATATGCCATGAACGAACTATACACAAATTCATGCTGGAAAGCCTTGGTTCATATCACACAAATAATTGTGGGAATCATTTCTTTTTCTTCCCATCGTGACAATTATATCAAGATTTATCTCATATGTCCTATGTGTAGATGTGGGCCTCTACAACTCTAAGGTTCTCCTAAAGTAGGCTTTTATTTCTTTATATGATTTTGAAAGACCACTGTGATTTGAAGGTAGGTAGCTAAGTTTTACCAAGAAGTTAATAAAAGTGCTGTTTTTTAGGTTGATCTGACAAAGATATACAAAGTAATTTAGTGGTTTTAGGCAAAAAAATCAGGTGGAGATTAAATGAAAGGATATCAGTTTTTGAGAAAACAGATATGCCCTAGAAAAGTGTAAAAGCAATTAATTTTTATTGAAGAAATACAATTTAAAAACTTTTTAAAGAATAGAAGGGAAAGTTTCTCCTCTTTGAATTTGATGTATTAGATTTTTAAAAATTCAGTTCTCTGCTGGAAAAATATCTTTAGTATGTAGAAAATATTAATATACCTCAATTTTCTTCTCATTGAACAATTTTTGCCTTGGTATATTTGACCGTTCTTATTACTCAAAGATGAGAGTTATTTGGATGTTACATTAATGATATTACCATAAGAAAATTCTTACATTAACAAACTTTGATTAAATAAGGACGAAAAATCAAGTAAAAAATAAAGAGCATATAATAATAATTATCAAGTTAATATTGAAAAGAGTACTTTTTGACATATAAGTAGATGCTTCATTATTAAAAGTCCAATCATTAAGCTGACAGAGATTAAATTTTATGCAATCACATCTCTCCTTTTAGTTATTATAAACCATGAATACTAATAGAGAAATTCTTTATAACATGCCATAAAATATAACTTTAATTTGCTAATTAGGTCCCAACTTTAGATGATCTTTATAACTCATAAAATAAATCTTTTCTATTTTCACGTTTAAAAAACTGTCAATTCAGTAAAGATACATGGTGTAAAGATTTTGCTTTAAAGTGTCTGATACTGTTAGAATGGGCTTATAACACAGTCAAGCATTGTTTGTAAAGTTCAACACAAGCAGATCCTTGCTTTAGAAATGGACATGGCAATCATCAGGCCAAAGGGCAGAATAAAGCCTGCACACTGCACATACAGAGCATAGTTTAAGAGGAACATAAATGTGCTTCCTTGGAATGTTGCACACTTCCTTCAAAAAGGCATAT
>NW_022900921.1:38061255-38100490 GCF_012274545.1 Fukomys damarensis
TATAATTTCATTCTGGAGCTTGAACTCTGGACCTTGTGTTTTTAAGGCAGGTGGTGGAACCACTGAGCTAAATTCCTGGCCCCAGTCTGATGAGAGAGAGGAAGGGAATACAACTTTATTCCAATTCCTCATAGCTTCTTGGTTAAAAGTATTAAGTTGAGACTTAGGTGTTTTGGAATTTCCTGCTTACAGGACTTATGAAGGACAATTTTAGTGCTTAGGAGAATGTCTGGAGATCACTGGGAGCCTGATGGTGAGGAGTAGAAATGAGTGGCCTGCAGAAATCTGTGCACATTTTAAGGAAAGCAACACTGCCTCTTCCCTCTCCCCGGGCTGCCTGATTTTCCTTTGCTCACAGAATGCCAAGAAGAAAATGACCTGACTTCTCTCTGTACAGGAAATACACAGAAGTTGAGATAGAAAACAAATATCCACCAAGTGGATAGCAGTCACTTGGCAATGTGTCTGCTTCTAGAGCTGCACTCTGTAATGCACACAGGATCTCTTACCACTCCTTAGGATGCTACCTCTCAGCATACTCTGGCAAATAAATTTGAGCCCAGGGAGCAAACAAAGAAAAACAGCAGTACCCATGTTGGTGCCCACCAACTTGATATAGGAAGGTCATTCAGAACATACACATTACAAAATAGAGACTCTGGATAATTCAGACAATAACTTTAATTCAAAAGGCAGGAGACAGGGCATTTTAGGAGAGTCAAGTATACCATCATCAATGCTGTGATCTGGATCTGGAATTCCCCTCCAAAATCACACCTGCTCAGACCTGAGCTTGTTGGAAGTGACTAGATTATAGAGTAATCATCTGACTTGAGGTATTAGGAGGTATGGTCTGCTTAGAGGCAGATAAATGGGGGCATGATCTGCACATCTCTCTCCCCTGTCTCTCCATTCTCTCTGGCTCCTGACCATCATCATTTGAGCAACTCCCTTCTGCTAGAACCTTCCACCATGTTGTTCTGGCCTTAGAGCTAGCCAACTATGAACAGAAAACATGAGCAAAATAAACCTCTCCTTTAATTTGTGGGTGTTGGGTACTATTTTAGCAGTGAGAAAGTGATGAAGACCAGCACTCCTAAAACAAGATAGTATTTTTGGATTTTAAAACAATATGGGCTCCCAAATAATTCAGTTGAAGGACAACTTGGACTATGAAGTGAAAACAATTACTATAGAAAAAAGTGGTGAGATGCAGAAAACAAGAGGGAAGAAGTAAGTGGCTAAGAGAAGGGATTCATGATACTTTTCTTGGAACCAGGTGTGGTAGTGCACACCTGTAAACTGCTGCAAGTTAGAAGCCAGCCTGGGCTACATAGTAAGTTCAAGATCAGTCTGAGCCATATAGTGAGACCATTTCTCAGAAACACCCAGCGCCACCCCTAAAAACCCTTAAAAAGCAAAGAATAGAAAACAAAAACCCAAAACCTAAGATATCTAGTATGTAAACAGTACCAGATGTGGATGTTTGGAGAAAGTCAATATTGGTTGAAAGTATGGAAAGCTTCACAATTAACAAGAGGAAAAGACTGAATATATATTGAATATATATATATATATATATATATGCAGCAATCAACAATTATAAGAAAAAAATAAAAGTAGAGTAGTAAACTTGAAGTACAGAAGAAAGCATAAAATGAAGCACATCAGTCATTAAGTGAAGAATCTAAATTGTCCAATTAAAATAACGAAATAGACATCAAATTATACTTAGATGAGACACATGATTATTTCATATCTACAAGAAATGTTTAAGGGAACACAAAGTCTTTGTGAATAGGGAAGGGTGAAGGGGGTGAAGGGAGGGCAGGGGTATAGGAAAAAAACGAGAACCAAGACCTATCATGTAAAGAAACAAAATCACAATGATAAATGTAACTGTATTGTTTGCTTTAAATATACCAATAAACTTAATGGAAGAAAACATTTAATGGAACAAATATAACAGGCAAATAGAAATAAAAGATGATCAGACACAGTGGAGTTTAAAGTTCAAAGAAGATGAGAAGATGTAATTGGAGAATATTTAATAAAATTCACAATACATAAAAAGATAAAATAGCCATAAAACTGTATACCAAACAAAATACTAGATAAATACATAAAGCAGAAACTATTAAAATAAAAGAATTTAATTAAATATTAATTAAAATTATAATAAGAATAGAAATATACTGACTAGAAAATGTTCAAAAGTTTTTTTTTAAATGATAAATATTTAAACTTCCTCCTATTCAACAATAGAATAAGGAGAGGGAAAGATACAGATACACACATCTTAACACACATGAACACACACAATAGAAAGGAAATATTGGCACAAAAATATGGAATCAAAATAGTATTCTTTGAAGAAATAAATTATTTTCTTATAAAAAGTTAAATTATCTAAGTTAAAAGTCCCCAGCAATGAAAAACTTGAACACGTTAACTGACGTACAAGTATCAGTCATCTCTGTTGGGTTACATCACACTTTCAAAAAGAGATTGGCAGGGCATATTTCCCAAATAGGTCTGGGTCTGGGAATTTACACATGGTCTGCTACACCTGTCTGTCCTGCATGGCACCCTGCTTAAGTGCAAAAGCTAAAGCCACAAGCTCTGCATTCTAGGTTGAGCCATTAGTTCTAGCTCTTCAAGAAAATATTGCTGACATACACAAAGAAGTGTAAAAATAAGCACCAGTTGGAAACAGGCCTTGGTCATTGTACAGGTGTTTTGCTTATATTTATCTGAGATTAAGGCACTACACTGATTTCATTGTGAAGGAGCTTACACTGATGCTGGTGGGAGATAATTTTTTTCATCCCACATGCCGACTGACTTATAAGTGCAGTGGATGAGTAAAAGCGTACTAGTATTTCTCTGCACCTGCTCAGCAATATGCCATATGAAAAAGATGTAGTTTAAAACCTTATTCATTATTCAACTGGAATAATCAAACACATCATGAGAAAATCTAACCCTACTTTGGCAGGTTGGTAACACATTCTAAAAAGAAACTTTACATTGGTTTGGAGTTGTTTCATAAACATTTAAAATTATATTTTAGACTTTTACTATAAAACTTTACTGTTGATTTGAATAATCCATCATAGTACAAGGAATGATACAGCTATTTCAAAGAAAGATTGCATTTTCAGGGCTCTGAATCTTTCACAACTAAAATAGACAATTTCTATTTCTGATCTACAAAAACAACAAAATATTGCTTACTAATTAAATCATTAATAATAATAGTCATACATTAATGAAAGGACATTCATATAACTATTATGTTAAGAATGTTTGAAGTACAAGGGCATACAAAAGTAATTTTCCCTATCTGGAACAAAATCAACAGTATTTACAGATAATAAATTCTTTGTTTATCAACATAGAAAATAGTATTTCCTCCAGTTGTGACAGTTGGGTTTAATCCTTTATTTTAAAATATATATTTATATATAGCTAACTATTTTCAATGTCTATTAGAAGTAAAAGTTATTTTTATCTTGCTTTTTCCTCACTTTTTATAGTTTCTATAAAATAGTAAATTTTATTTTGCTATACAATGTATATCAGAATGATTAAGATTATGAATTGGTCATTTTAAAGTACTCTATATTGTAAATAAAGACCATCATTATTGTTTTTATATTCAGCTATAATAAAGTTATTTTATTAAGAGTAAAAATTAATTTGTGAAGATGGACATGTAAAGTACTTCATTATTTCTAAGCAAATCACTAAATACACAAAATTATATTTACTACAGATTTTCACTTTTTAAAATATGTATTTCAAAGTGCCACATTGCAAACTAGTTCCCATTGTGGGCTTTAATTCCTTATACCTTAATTATGAACAGGACCCTGAAAATATCTATTGTATATTTCAACCCATGTTAATGACTGCCTAAAATATATTGAAGATGTCTAATCACCTAGGTTATTACAGTGTGAATATAAAAAATCATGTTATATTTGTCTACTTCTACAGTCATGAAACACTTTTGTATATGACTAGCTGGACATATACAGTTCTATCTGTATTATTATTATTAGTTTGCACCTTGGCAATATGATGACCCCAGGAAGCAATTAGATCAATCACTGAAATGGTTATGACTGAGCCGTAATTTCTGGACTATTTACTCCCTTTGGCCACATGCAAAGATTGGATAGATGACCACAGATAACAAGATTGTTCGCTACATCAAAGTTAGGACTTTGTTATTCTTTCCAAAATACAGTTCATTAATTTCAGAGTGATGTTTTAACTTTTTTTTTTTTTACATTTTATAGTGAGACTAAACTACTATTAGGACATGAAATATATCATCTCAATGACCTGTCATCTTAATGAATGTGATAGAAATCTCCTTGTAAGCTTTGACCTGGATAGCACAGCTTCCACTCTGTCCCCTTCCTTACTGTACCTCTCCCTTCCCTTCCTTCCCCCTTTTCTTTCTTTCTTTTGCAGATAAATTTGCTTTGTTACTCATGCTGGTCTCAAGATCTTGGGTTCAAGTGACCCTTCCACTTCAGCCTCCCATCATGAGTATGTAACCCTATGCCAACTAGAACTATTTAAGTTTTAATCATAACTTTCACAAGGAATATCTCAGCAAACATCTGGCTTCTAGGGGAACTAGCAGTCCATTTCAAAAATTCTGAAGAGATAGCACTTGGTCAAACAGTAATAACCATTTTGCCATGAATATGAATGTTTTGCTGTTATGTTTGCTGTTATTGCATACACATACATAGTGTATGAAAGGTGTGTATTAAGTATATGGATAATTATAAGAAATAAACCATAATGCAATTGTTGGTACTCAACATAGAACAGTGCAAGCAACATATGGACATAGACCTGAATTAAACAGTGGTTCCTACAAGGACAAGGGACTAGTCCTTTAACCTCTCAGGCTCACTTTTATAATGTGCAAAATGGCAGTAAAACGTTTATTTTAAATATTTGTTCAGTTTATCAAATGAGGTCATGTACTTGAAGTACTCAGTGTGTGGTCTGACATTGTATAATAAAAACTATGAAATCCTGAAAGTCTCTGGCTCGACTCTGTACCATGCTGCATGTGTGACTTGGTACGAAGTCACTTCAGCTGCTGCTTTTTCTTCTGTTCCCCCTTTTCTTCTATTTCTTCAGGATACAGCTGTCCTTTGTGAATATTTTCTACTAATAAAAATTCTCTTACTTGAGGGAGGGAATATGGCTCTTTTCTGAATTATCTTGTCTACGTGTTATTTGATGCAGTTACCTAAAGAGTCCTGAGTTCCCAAATAAACTTCAGAATCTCTATAGGAATAATTTTCTAGACAGCTTTCAGCAACTTTCCAAATATCAGGGATACTCTCATCCAAAGCCTTTAGAACTATGCTACCGTGCCTCTGGGCCAAGGCGCTCCTGACTTTAGTGACAGTTCCACTTTGTGGCCTCATGTTACTTTCTGATGATCAGTGCAAAGACACTGTATTTCTATCTACAGAACTAAAAGTTCAACCACTTGTACACCAAAAATTGTCATAGACTCCTCCCATTGAGAGAGGATATCTCTAAAGGGATTTAACAATTTATTTCTTCAGCATAGAGGTTATACTCTATAACTTTGAAACCTGATGTTTTCAAACATGAAATAAAGATATTGAGTTAGTTAGCTTGGGAACCCATCATAATAGAGAAATTTGAAAAAAGGTGCCAGAGTTTTAGTTTATGAGCCACATATTAAGCATTTACTCTCTTTCAGGCCCTAGATTCCACTGACAAATGTGGACTTTTTTTCTACATTGAAAAAAATTTTTAAAAGCTCAAGATAGAGGAAGTACTAAAGGCTATCTGAATATTTATGCTACAAGGAACATATCATTGTTTATGGTTATTCATTTTATATGTTTTCACATCCAAAAGTTAGTGTATTTGACTAAAGAGCTGTTTATAGCTTAAAAAATAATTTTTCATGCCTAAGACAGATCACGTTGTTTCTTCAGCTGGCTGAAGAAATACTATAAGGAAAATTGTATTATTAAAAATTTCCTATTCATTTTTAAATTTAAAAGTATGTAAAAACCTATAGATATTTAACAAGTTGATAAGATTTCAACATGATTTACTGTATATCTCTTCAGAAATTTCTGCTTTAAACTATGTATGTGTTTATTTTACTATGATTCATTCAAGCAAATACTTTTTGATGCTTTTACTATTTTTGAAAATTGAAGATAGACCAGACATTATGTGGACCGGTCTACATGGGTCTGTGTGTTCAAAAACATCCAGATCAGCAGCAAGACAGTATGTTGCAGGCTCTGCCTTTCATTTCCAATTCTTTCATAGCCGAATGTTACTCTGGAGTCCCTCAATTTAACACACTTCTCTTCAGAAATTTCTGCTTTAAACTATGTATGTGTTTATTTTACTATGATTCATTCAAGCAAATACTTTTTGATGCTTTTACTATTTTTGAAAATTGAAGATAGACCAGACATTATGTGGACCGGTCTACATGGGTCTGTGTGTTCAAAAACATCCAGATCAGCAGCAAGACAGTATGTTGCAGGCTCTGCCTTTCATTTCCAATTCTTTCATAGCCGAATGTTACTCTGGAGTCCCTCAATTTTTAACACATTTTTTAAAAGATCAATTTTCTTGAAACTCTCAGGAATTTACTCACATTCAACCTTCTCTCTTCATTCTCCCCACATATGTAGTGCTACTTTCCTGTCATATTTTACTAGAATTCCTGGGTACATTGCCTCAGCCCAAAGATCACAGGGCCACCAGGATTCCACATCTCCTTAGAGAGAAATGCAAAGACACTGGAGTAGCAATTCTGGGCAAGAAAAGTGTTTATCCTAGGGTTATGCCAATTTATAGATTATTCTCTATGCCTAAATTGTAATGCTTGGTGGTTGGAAATGCACAGTAACATGCAGACTCACATTTTGGCAAACAGCCCCAAAGTCCCTAGAATCCTAATACATTAAGCGGAGGCGGTAAAATTGATTCATGCATAAATTATCCTTAGAATAAATTATGGCCTTCTTTTTCTGGAATTGTTGCAAGAATCACCTAACCGCTCCATCTCTTACCACCAACTCATTTCCTCCTGCCACGGTTTTTCTAATGCTTTCACCAAATCCAGCTAAAAGATATAAGTGAACACGTGCTCCTCATGAGAATCCTTCAGCAGCCCCTCAGCTCTACCACATGCTGTACACAGAAAACATGATTTTTTTCTGTGATGTACAGGGAACAATCATCCACTAAGGTGCTCAGGAGAAAAAATTTTTTATCCTCTAAGCATAAAAAGAGGACATAGGAAGATTTATTATTATTTAACCTTTGATTTGACACACACACACGATCTATTTTACCATTCTTATGTTCTGTTTCATTTTAGTGAACTCCCTTCCTTTTCCTGTACTTGTAATATGAATTTACCACATCTTTAATTATTTCTCATCCTTCACATATGCTGTGATTTTTGTATCCGAAGCACATTCTTGGTAGAAATTCAGGACTTAGTTCAAGAAAACCGTTTCCTTGTTAGCCCTCTAAATCAGGCAAGAGGAGTTAAATGTTTTCTCTTTTGAGATATGTACATGCCTAGTCTGAGATTTTATATGGCACTGAGAAGATACTGATATTTTATTCTTTATAGGAAAAATGCAAATTTGTATTTCTCTTGACCAGCGGTTTAGTACCTTCTATATTCCTGAGTTGTCCGTTTCACCTAGCATATTCAGCAACATGAAAATGTTGAAACATAATAGTTGCAGAAAGCCTAGTTGCCTTCTTTACCACTTCTACTATTATTTGTTAATTTTCTCTTTTATGCTTAGTCAATTTCATCAGAAACTCGTATATTCTTTTAAAATTCATTACAGACCCAATTCATTAAGATTTGATAAGCTTTTCCATATTAGGTTTGTTTTATGTTTTATTAGTTTGTGTTTTTATCTTTATGATTTGCTTCTCTTTAGACAACTTAAATTTGTTCTGTTTTTTATCTTTATTGTTTTGGATCCTTTACTCATGAATTTTTAAAACACACTTTCTGAGGCGATATATTCCCATCTTGATACTTCTTTACCTAAATTGAACATGTTTTACAGAATACATTTTTATTATATTATATACTAAAGAGTTTCTAATTTCTAATGGGGCATTTATTTTACTAAACACATGTATATTTTAGAGAATGTATATTTTATATTTCTTAATAATAGTTTTGAAGTTTTTATTAGAGTTATCTTTTGTTATGGGCTAGAAAATATGGTTTATTCCATCCTAACCATGATATTTATTGAACTGCTTTAAATTTTTGTGTATGGTCAGTGTTTGTAAATGTTCCAAGTGCTTGGAAAGAAATACATACACTCTTGCTATTCAATTGTAATCAAATGTTGTATGTTGTTCAACCCTTCTATATTCTTTTTTTTTTTTTTTTTAACTTTTGGGCTGGGGTCAAAACCCAGGCCCTCATTCACACTAGGAAAAGGCTGTATGACTTTACATCCCTAGCCTCATATTCTTAGTAACTTATTATTTGCTTGATCTATACCTTAATAAGAACTGTGTTAAAATTTTTTTCACACTGCTGGTAGTATGACAATTTTTCTTAGTCCTATCAGCACTTTTTTTATAGAGCAGAGAGCATTTTACAGAATTTTTAAAAATTCATAAAGTTTATTGGCACATTTTAGGTGTATGATACCATGATATGTCTTTTTAAATGTCCTGGTGAGTTGAATATCTTCTTTTTGGGGGAAAGGTTTAGCTCTAAGAATGAACTTTATTTTGGGTAGTGAGAGTATGCTCTACTTTATGCCTTTCACATTGTGTTGGCTAATATTTCTACATCATATAAGCTTTTTTAAAAGTAACTATTATGTCTCGGATCAAGAATGTCTCCTCATGCATTCATAGGGGGGCTATTGGAAAATGATCAGAGTAGGGGGTGTGGCAGACTTGCTGATGGGAGGTGGGGTCTGCTCAGAAGAGGTGGGTTATTTGTGGACATGACCTTGAAGTGTGTATCCTTTGCCTTTGGTCTTCCCTTCTTTCTCTGCTTCCTGGCTTCCATGACATGAGAAGATTTTCCTCCACTATATCCTTTGTCAGGCCATTTATGCCTTGCGTCCAGCCAACCACAGACTCTGTCTATTGCCAAACCCCTCCTCTTTTTCATTGCAGGTGTCAGGTATTTTATCTAAGGACAAGGAAAGTGACTAAGACATTAGCTATCCTCTTAATTTTTTATTCTTTTTCAATTAGAGACTCTTTAGTATATAATATAATAAAAATGTACTCTTCAATCAACTGTTGTTTCATGTTTCATATAATCATATTTAATAGATGTGTGTGTTTTAAACTAGTATAAAGTAGTCATCTTCTAAACTGCACAATTTACTCCTTGTCAGTTGTTTATAAGTGGTGATACATTTTCATTAACTTCTCTCGTTATTGTTTTTGATTTATTTCTCCTGCACTTCTCTATGTTTTTTTAATTTTTCTTTCTTATTTTGGAAATATGACCAATTTAGTAGTTATTTCTGCTGTTTATTTATTTGTTGAGACAGGGTCTCACTATGCAGTTTAGGCTGGCCTTAAATTCATTATGTAGCTTAGGCTGGCCTCGAATTTATGGAGATCCTCTTTTGGTTCAGCCTCCAGAGTTCTGGGATTATAGGTGTGCACCATCATGCTCAGTATTTCTGCTGGTTTAAAGATTTAGATTTATATCTTTTATCTTAGTATTTGTCCTAGAAACCTCCTTAACAGTCATATTTAATTTAATGTGCTAATAATTTCAGGTCAGAATTAATAAAGTACAATAATTTTATCCTGAATGAGTGACTTTTTTGTGGTTATTTTGTGCTTTCAATGTTCATTAAAATAATTTAAACAAATTGAACATTGCTTTATCAGCTATTTTTATTCCTAATATTTGTTTTATGTTTTGTCTTCTTTCTGAGTACAGTTCACTTCTCCAAGCATAAACTTTGTAAGCTATTGTATTGAAAGCCTATTGGTGGTGAACACTGTTTTTTTTTTTTTTGAGATCCTTTGGTTTATTTTTCATTCTTAGGAGATAGCTAGGAATACAATTGTAGATTGATAGCCATTTAATCTTAATAGTTTAAAGATATAGCAATTTAATAATTTAAGTATTTTCACCAGAAAAAGTAGATATTTGTTAATTAGCTTGTTTAGGTGTTTTAAAATGCATCTTTTTTTTTTTTTTTTTTTTTTTTTTTTTTTGGTACCAGGGATCAAACACAGGACCTTTAACCTGTGAGGCAGGAGGCGGAAGCACTGAGCTAAATCCTCTGGCCACCTCCCTTTTTTTGAGACAGAGTCTTGCTGTGTAGCCCAGGCTGGCTTTGAATTCACAGAAATCCTTCTTCCTCAACCTCCCAAATGCTGGGACTACAGGTTTGAGACACCATGTCTGGCATGTTCTACAATGTATACACATTTCAAACCACTGTTTGTACATTATAAATGTTTGCTATTTTTGTAAATTTTAATAAAATAATGCCAGTGTTAATATATTTTAGAAATACATTATTTTCTGGTTCCTGGCTTTAGTTGTTTCTGTTGAAAATTAGCTATCAAAGTAATTGCAATCCTTAGCATATATATAATTTTTTTCTGGCTACTTTTTGTACTTTTTTAATTTGTTATTTTGCAGATTTGCTATTGTTTGTTAGTGGGAATTTTAAAATTATACTTTGGATTGGCTGGGCTCCTGGAGTTGAGGACTGATACTCATATATTGAAAACTTGCATTGTTGTTTTTTGTTTGCTTGTTTTGTTTTGTATTTTGTTTTTTATTGGTACCAGGGATCAAGCTCAGGACATTGTACTTGCCAGAAAGGCATGGCACCACTGAGCTACATCCCGGCCCTTCTCATTGTTATGCTTAAGATATTTTCTCTCTTTTATTCTATACATTATGTACTTCTGAAAACTCAATTGAATATAGATTAACTTTTTTCTGACTCAGAATTTCCACAAATTTCATTGTCAGTTTTAGAAGAATCGTATTTCTTCTTCATATATCATTTACCTGCTTTTATGAACATATTAAAGATACTTATTTTCGACTTCCTATAGTTCCAGTGGTATTATTTGCTAGTCTAAATGGTTTTTCTCTGCACTAGTCTTGCTTCTGTGATTAGTCATATTTTTTAGTTCATACTGATGAATACCTATCCACGGTGAAAGCCAAGGCCTGAATTTACAGTTTTTCCTTTGTAGAGAATTTGTTCATATCTATCAAGGTTACTTAGATTTTGGCTTTTCATACCAAAAAGTGGTTTTGCCTGCGATTTTTTAAAAAGTATGAAAGTGTACTCATGGTTAGAAATTTCCCTATCCATAATCCAGCCACACTCAAAACTGAGGAATCATCTTCACCTTTGTCTGCATTTACAACCAACAAGTAGCTTAATAATGACATATGGGATAACCATACGTAAGGCTCTGAGTTCATCACCAGCACCACTACAACAACAAAAACAAAATATACAACAAATTAATGATTATCGATTCTCCAAATTTTGTGGGGCTCAGATCTTGGCTTACCTCCAATTTGCTGCTGTTTTTATGAACATTTAAACTTGTCCTTTGGGCCACCAGGGATAAACCAACACTCTCAGAACTGCGTCAAATGAAATGCTCATTTAGTGTTCTAGAATTTAATTTCCTGTTTTATTGGTCAGTTTTCCCATTGCTGGACAAAATACCTGACACTCCCAATTTAAAGCAGGAGAGGCTTAGTTGGATAATAGTTTCAGAAATTTCAGTTTACAGTTTTCAGGCTCCAAGGCAGAAGAAACTTCAGGGCAGAAGTGGGTGGTGAAACAAAGCAGCTCAGTTCATGGTGGCTGGGAAACAGAGCACAGAAGGATGGTGCCAGAGGGAAGGGGGCCCAGGATTACACGGACACTTCAAGGTCACATCTCTATGACCTACCCAGGCACATCTAGAATTGTGCTTTACTAATAATCCTTTAGGCAGTCCCCAAGTCATCGGGCAGTAATTAAATATAATTGTCACGTCTGTCATTCCTGTCTTTTTCTGCCCATCTTGTCATCTTTTATCAGTTCTTCTTTTTCTTAGAGAAATTTCTTTATTTTCTACAACTATAAAGACCACTTAATCAATCTGAATATCTAGCACATTGCTTTTGTATAGAAGACAACACTGTAGACTTCCCTTCTCCCCACAACCCCGCCAACATTTGTTATTGTGCGATTTCTTGATAGCAGCCATTCTTTGGGGTGAGGTTCTTTTTCTTAGAGAAATTTCTTTATTTTCTACAACTATAAAGACCACTTAATCAATCTGAATATCTAGCACATTGCTTTTGTATAGAAGACAACACTGTAGACTTCCCTTCTCCCCACAACCCCGCCAACATTTGTTATTGTGTGATTTCTTGATAGCAGCCATTCTTTGTGGGGTGAGGTGGAATCTCAGTGTTGTTTTCATCTGCATCTCTCGAATGACCAGTGATGTGGAACATTTTTTCATATATTTACTTGCTGCTTTTACTTCTTTGTCTGAGAAGTGTCTGTTCATTTCAGATGCCCGTTTTTGAATTGGGTCCTTATATTGGGAGGGCGCTGTTTTGAGTTCTTTATATATTCTAGATAATAGTCCTTTGTCTGAGGAGCAGCTGGTAAAAATTTTTTCCCACATTGTAGGTTGTCTCTTAGTTCTGTTGATGGTTTCGTTTGCAGGGCAGAAGATTTTTAATAAAATGAGATCCCAGTTGTTGATTCTTTCTGCTAGTTCCCATGCTACTGAGGATTTGTTCATGAAGTCTTTTCCTGTTCCAATGTCTTCAAGAGTTCTGCCTAATTTATCTTCCAGCAAGTTTAGTGTTTCTGCTTTAATATTTAGATCTTTAATCCACTTGGATTTTAATTTAGTGCATGGTGAAAGATAAGGGTCTAGTTTCAATATTTGGCAAGTTGAGATCCAGTTTTTCCAGCACCGTTTGCTTCTTTGTGTTTTTCTAAAAAAAAAATCTCAACTGAATATACTTGCATGTAAATTGAAAGTTTCATTCTGTGCATTTTCTGTCATCCTTTGATTAGTGCTTCCTTTTATTTCTTTTCCTTTGTAATCATCTCACTTTTTATAACTCAGTATTTTACATTGGTCCTGTTTTCCAATAACCTCTGCAGAATTTTTCATGAGCTGCTTAAACAAGTGATCAGTTCATTTGCATTTCAGAGAACATGGCCAACACATACTCTTTTCTTCAATTTTCTTTACTGACAAAATATATATAGCAGTATTTTGCAACATAATATTTTTTGCTTGTAAATAATCTTCAACATAGACATAATGCTAATAACACTTAAAATATTAAGTAATCAAATAGATATTAGTGTAATTCCAGTTTATTATAATTTTTTGCCTTTCATAATATGAAGAAGCTAAAATATTCTTGCTAATGGCAAAAGGAGTTAACTGAAAGGTTGTGGATGGCTATACCAGTCAGAGTTTGGCCAGGAAAACAGAAGGCATAGTAAGATATATTAGTAGAAGAAATGTAATTCTGAGAATTACAGGCTTACCAATCACAGGAAGGAGTGAAAATCAAGAAGGCCCTTATAAGGAATTATGAAGAAACAAGGACTGCAGGGAAGCTTTCTGCTGTATGAAGTACAGAGATGGGCAGTTCTCAGTAGGACTAGTGTCAGGGAGGGCAACAAATTCCCAGTTCTTCTATGCCACCAATATGGGCGTGGATAATTCTGTAGAAGAAGCTCAGCAAAAACCTATGTTGCTGTCATTAGTACTAATTATTTATAGGCTGCTGGTAAAAAATAGTTTCTTTTTTTATCCTCCAAATTTTATGCAATCCTCCATTATTTCTGGAGTTTGGTGGAGTCTTTCTGGTAATAGAGTCAGACAAATGTAGGTTCCATGTTTTATGCTGCTGTGATAGAGAAAAACCCAGTACAGAGGGGATGGGAGATATTACTAAAGAATGTCCCATTGATTCCAAGCATATGTGCCTGAGAGTTACACTATACTATGATTACCAATTACTTTTCCTTTTCTAATTTGGGTTCATAAGTACACAGTATCCTTCATGTAGCGAATCCTGTGTATTCCCTTCAGACTGCACTCTGGTCCAAGGAGCTGGTGAACAGTAACACAGCTTACCGGCAGTTTTTCTTGGCCATGGATTCTATCTTATACAACTATAAGCTCCCTTCACTAGGACTCACCTGTAGCTAATAAATGGCTGGTGGAGAGATAAGAATCACAGTGCCCTTGCCTCAATTTATGACAGTTTGGCCATTATTGTAGGGTTACCCAAGGCCAATGTTTCAGTCACACCAAGTCAGCTCCTCCCTATATCTAGCTCTGCTTTCCTCACAGCCTGGAGATTGACATCACGGTGGCACTCCAAGTTACACTCTCTGGTTCCAGTTTTCTATCTTAAAGCCTTTTCATAGTGAAACCCATCTAAAGTATGTGTTACAAATTTTAAGTTGGATTGCATAAAAGAATGTTATGTTGAAAAAAGGAAGTACAAATGATAAGGCGAATACAGAATATGTTTGTTAAGGTAATTTGTTAAAGGCACAAAAGTTATGATATACAAATGGAAGTAAAATAATTTTATGCAAAATGCTAAAAATGCTTCTAGTAAACCACATGTTCCTGAAGTACTTTTACATAAATTTTTACTCTTTTGTATATGTTGCTCACTATAACCATTTGCAACTTGTTTCTTAGAAATAGCATGCTTTTGCAGCTTCTCATAGAACCATCAAGACTTCTCAGTCTTAGACACATTCTACTATGTGGGCAGATTTCTACAAGTTGCTCATAATGAATATGCATACCCTGACACATATATCATTGTAATTGACAAGTTTCAAAGTAGCAGCTATTTATCAGGTAAGTTAAGTGGAAATAAACATGTGTATATCAATTTTTGCTTGGCATACACCAGGTAATTAGTTAATTAATATTTTTAATTTTTAGTGCTTCTCTTTATGCATACTAGATAGAAAGATGTATCATATTTCCTCCCAAATAAATATGATCTTTGTCCTCTAAAAATGAATTGGCAAGGCAACACAGTGAGCATGGTATATAATCGTTAGTGTGGGGGCAGGGATTTAGCTCAGTGGTGATGCCACCTGCCTTGCAAGTACAAGGACCTGATTTCAATCCCTGGTACAAAAATAAACAAACAAAAACAAACAAACCAAAACAACAACAACAACAACAAAAAACCCCGCAAAAATTGCAATCTAGGTACCAGTCTGGGGAAGCAAACTGCTTTTAAATAAACAAACAAACAAACAAACAAACAATCCTTTTGGAGCTGTAATCCCAGCACATGGGAAGCTGAGGCAAGAGGATTGCTGTGAGTTCAAGACCAGCCTGGGCTACACAGTGAGTTCCAGACCAGACTGAACTACATAGTGAGACCCTGTCTCAAAAACAAACAAACAAAAATCATTAGTGTGGGTTTCTAATTGTGTTTATTACTGTGAGGAAGCTCACCTGCCTGTGACTCACCCTTTCCAACCACCTCACACACAGATGACAGCAGGTAAATTGTCTTAATTTTCTGGTTATGTTTCCTATTATTTTTAAGTTTCTTTAGTTCCCAGAAAGAGAAACTAATATGCCATTAAATAAACAAATAAACATATAACTATAATTTACTCTAATAACTTGAGCTAATTCAAAGATTGAAAAATAAGACTTAAAAATAGGCCTCAGAAAGGAAAGGTAACATACACTCTGATGTTCTGGAAATGAGCAGAATATCAACAGGATTATCCAGATCCTATAATTTTTGTTCATTGATTACATTAGACTATAATTAGTCATGTTCCTTTTACTGGGACAAAACTTTAAAGAATACAGGTTTAGACTGGAGACCTGAAGCTATGTGTTTTGATTTACGCCCTGGTGGATTTCCTGTCAGCTGGAATGCACATGTGATAACTGCGGCACCAGTGGTGATTAAGGACTGTCAGAAAACACCAAGGAAAAATGGAGCAAAAGCAGAGATGGAGTTTGTGTCACTGATGAGCATGGAGTTACCACACCACCACTGAACTTCTCCCTCTGGGCTGTCAGGAATGGAAAATAAGCTTCTATGGACAGATAGACCCATGGACAAGCAAATATACATATTTGTTTAAGAAATGGTTGTTTTACATTTTTTTCTTTTATAGGAAGCCAAACATAATTCATCTGATAAGTTGGGAAAGTGATCTTGGAGCAAAAAAGAGGTCTGTAAGAAAAGGTGTTTATATACTTGTGTTATCAGCAAAGATAATGACAATAGATCAATTTTCAGAAAGAAAGGTGAAAGTCAGAAAGGTGGGAGGGAAGAGGTAATAGCATGAAGTTATTTAGGTAAAAGATTGGGTTTAAACAAAATGTAAATTAAAAATTAAGAAAATGCCTCAACAAAAATATTAGAATTCAGAGTATCAGCCATAATAGTAAAAGAGAATATATCAGAGAGATAATGTCCTTTTCATCTGACACTCTTGAGCTGAATAATTATATATTCCTCTATTTTGGAAACACCTCCTGTGTTAAAAAATTAATTAAAAGGACATATGTTTGCATTGGTGGATTGCTAGAAGTTAATTTATAGAAAGCCAAAGTATTAATTTTAAGAAAAATGAAATGTAGTACATCAGTACTAATTTGCAAAGATGCCTGCAGGCAGCTATTTCAGATTTAAATTTAAAGGTTTAACAAGTATTGCAAATGAACAAATGCCACTGAGAAAAATAAGAGACTCCAAGGCAGTCAAAGACAATCTCTTATAAAATCCATAGTTAGTCATCTGTAGAGAATTCCTACCTGAAAATAAATTAACTCTGTGGTTTAAATGCTCATTCACATACAAACCTTCCTGGTCTTAAATGCCCACAAGTACATCATTGCAGTTCAGACTTGAAAAATGTGAAGCGTGTGAGCTGCTAACAGATGGAGGTGTCCAGGAGAAGCCACAGAGCAGGCCCTATCTGCTCAAGCATTAGATAGTCAGGGACCATAAGGCCACAGCTGTTACCCACCTTGTGATATGGGTCTTTCTGTGACAGTAAAGACTTAAATAATAAAAATACCTTGGTAATCATGTACCCACTGTACCTTTCTTATACTAACATGTATTATCAACCTTCCCTGAAATAAATTCACACAGTTATGACCTATCCAGTCACAGGTTCTGAACAGTCCATTGTTCCCTTAGATAAGAGTGAAATAGAAGCTCTCTTTCACAATCTCATAGTTATATTACCCAGAAGCTGCCATCTTAGTCATGATACCTAATAAGGCCTTTGTACACACACTATTTGGTTTCCAAGAAAGAGAAAGACCCAGAATTTAACTTCAAAGGATCTGAAGATGATATTAGTGCATTTTTACTTCAGTTACACTTAGGTTGAGTACTTTTGCTTAACTCAATAAGGAAAAAAAAATTGAGCTAAAATCAACCCTTTATTCAGAACATGAAGTTTGGGTCCATGCAAAGGTAGTAGTTGTGACTTTCAACAAACCCTATCCACATGGAAAAAGTAAACTCAATTAAAAGCAAAATAAGTCACCATCAGTGACTTAAGATTACAAAGAAGAATGTTATGGGCTACATTATGGTAAGGGAAAAGTATCTGTCTTGAAAATGCAGATATCAGGTCTGAATTCATGTGGCTTGCAGATGTGAATTTGTAAAATCTGTGCTAAAATACTCAATAGGAAAAGTCAAGATAAAAAAGTACTAACAGTAAAGTATGTCCTCTGGAAATAAAAACCTCTATTTGTTCTTAAACATTAATAGGCACAAAAAAATATAAGAATATGTGTCAGTGGAGAGTCAATACACAAAATAAGCAACAGAGAAAACCCATAGGTAGTGGAAGTATCACATGTAGAGTAGAAGTAGAATGAAGCATTTAATAGCATTAGATTTGATAGTCACACAACCTGAATTTGAATTTTTTATAATTAACTTTGTGGCATTGGACAGATTGCTTAGGTTTGCTTATTAACAAAATAAGTTGTTATAATTTAAACAAATTAACATGTATAAAGTACTAAAACATTTATTTTAAATACTTTTTATTAGTGCCCATTAATTTTTACAAAATATTCAGTTTCAATGTGATATTTTCATACATACATATGACATATTTTGATAATATCCATCCTCCTTATTACTCTCCTTTATGAACCTCCTTTATGCCCCTGTCCCTCATTCTCTTCTTGTTTAATAATAGTTCCTTTCTACTTTCATGACATCTTTTTTTTCCATATATTAGGGAAAACATGAAATATTTATCTCTTTAATTCTGACTTATTTCACTTACCATGATGATCTTCAGTTCCATGAATATTTCTGCAAATGACATAATTTTGTTTTTCTTTATGACTAAATTATATTCCATTGTGTACATATACCACATTTTCTTTATTTATGAATCTGTTAATGGGCATCTAGGCTGGTTCAATATCTTGGTTATTGTAAAGTATGCTGCAATAAACATGGACATACAGGTATTCTTATACTGTAGTTTGCTGACTTTAATATTCTTCCAGGAAGCTGAATGGTATAGTAGTGCTATTTTTATGTTTATGAGAAATATCTGTATTGATTTCCATAGTGGCTATAGTAAGTTACATTCCTTCCAACAGTGTAGAGGTGTTCCTTTTTTTGCCAGCATTTATTGTGTTTTGTATTTTTTTTCTCATAGAGTTTATTGGTACTTTTTGAGTATACAGTACAGTTACATTTATCATTGGGATCTTGAAACTTTACATGACAGATCTTGGTTCTCATTTTTTTCCCCTTCCCTCCCTTCACCCTGTCCACTCTCCCCTATTTACAAATACTTTGTTTCTGTTTTTTCCTTTTCTCATATTTTTTTCTTTTCCCTTATTTCCTTTCCTCTGCCCTTCTCAATTCCCTTACACCTTTAGTCCTTTCATTCCTGTTTCACATTGTTAATTATACCATTTGGATATTATTTACACTTTTAGGTTTTCACACCAGAGAAACTATTTGGTGTTTACACATGTGTGTCTTATTTACTTCATTTAAAAGTATGGTCTCAATATACATACATTTTCCTATGAATTACTCTAGTTTAGCATTCTTTATGGCTGAACAGTACTCCATTTTATAGGAAAACCACATCTGCTTTATCCAGTCTCTAACTGATGGGCAAAAGGGCTGTTTCCAAGTTTTAGCTATTACAAACCATGCCACTATAAACATGGGTGCACATATATCACTGTGGTATGATCCCTTTAATTCTTTTGGAAAGATACCCAGCAGAGGGATGGCTGGGTCAAATGGAACTTCTAATCCTAGTTCTTTGAGGTATCTCTATGTTGATTTTCATAGTGGTTGCACCAGTCTGCACTCCATCAATAATGAAGAAGGGTTCCTTTCTCCCCACAACCCTACCAACGTTTGTTATTGGCTGATTTCTTGATAGCAGCCATTCTTTGTGAGGTGAGGTGGAATCTCATGTTGTTTTCACCTGTTATCACTTGCATGACCATTGATGTTCAACATTTTTTCATATATTTATTTGCTGCTTTTACTTCTTTGTCTGAGAAATGTCTGTTCATTTTAGTTGCCCATTTTTGAATTGGGTCTTTATATTTGGTGGGCCTGATTTTTTTGAGTTCTTTATGTATTCTAGGTAATAGACCTTTGTGGAGCAGCTGGTAAAATATTTTTTTCCATATTTTTGGTTGTCTCTTAGCTCTGTTGGTGGTTTCTGTTGCAGTGAAGAAGCTTTTCAATAAGGTGAGATCCCAGTTGTTGATTCTTTGTGCTAGTTCCTGTACTACTGAGGATTTGTTCATAAAATCTTTTCCTGTGCCATTGTCTTAGAGTTCTGCCTAATTTATCTTCCAAGAAGTTTAGTTTGTTTAAATATTTAGATCTTTAACCCACTTGGATTTTAGTTTAGTGCATGATGAAAGGTAAGGGTCTAGTTTTAATTTGTGGTAGGCTGAAATCCATTTTTCTCCACACCATTTATTAAAGAGGCTATCTTTCCTCCACTGAGGATGGTTTACTCCTTTAACAAGGATGAGGTAGCTGAGTACATTTGGAGTTGTTCCTATATCTTCCAATCTATTCCACTGATCCTCAGGTCTTTTTTTCTTGTCAGTACTATGCTGTTTTTATGTGGCTTTGTAGTCTAGTTTCAAATTGGGGATTGTTATACCCCTTGCCATATTTCTGTTGACTAGAATGGCTTTTGCTATTCTAGGTCTCTTCTTGTTCTAAATGAATTTTTGGATTCTTTTTCCTAGTTCTGTGAAATACACTATTGGAATTTCATTTGGAATTGCATTAAATATGTATAGCAGTATTGGTACTATGGCCATTTTTACTATGTTGATTTTTTTCTACCGAGGAGCAGGGGATATATTTCCATTTTCTTATATCCTCTTCGATCTCTTTTTTCTGAGTGCTGTAGTTTTTAGTGTGGAGGTCTTTTGCTTCTTTCATTAGATTGATTCCTACATACTTCATTTTTTGGATGCTATTGTGAGAGGAATTATTTCCTTAATTTCTCTCTCAATGAGTCTGTTATTAGTGTGCAAGAAGGCTAGTGATTTTTGAGTGTTGACCTTGTATATACTTACTCTGCTGAAAGTGTCAATTAAGTCTAGAAGTCTTTTGGCAGAGTTTTTTGGGTCTTCTATGTAGAGTATCCATATCATCAGCAAATAATGATAGTTTAACTTCTTCCCTTCCTATCTTTATTGCTTTAATTTCTTTCTCTTCTGTAATTACTGTGGCTAATGTTTCCAGAACTATATTGGACAGGAGTGATTATAGTGGGCATCCTTGTCTTGTTCCTGATTTTAATGTGAAGGTTTTCAGTTTTTGTCCATTTAATATGATATTGGTTGTTGGTTTTTCATAGATAGTGTTTATCAAGTTGAGATAAAGGCCATCTATTTCAATTTTCTGTAGGATTTTTTTTATCATGAATGGGTGTTGAATTTTTTTGAATGCTTTTTCTGTATATATTGAGAGGATCATATGGTTTTTGTCCTTGGCTCTGTTAATATAGTGTATTACATTTATTGATTTATGTATGTTGAACCATCCTTGTACCCCTGGAATAAATCTGACTTGGTCAGCGTATATGATCTTCTTGATGACCCTCTGTATTCTGTTTGCTAGTATCTTATTAAGGTTTTTTTGCATCTATGTTCCTTAGGAGATTGGCCTGTAGTTCTCATTTGTAGTTGGGTCTTTCCCTGGTTTGGGAATCAAAGCAACAGTTGCTTCCAGGAATGAATTTGGAAGTATTGCTTCCCTTTCAATTTCTTTCAAAAGTTTAATGAGAAGAGTCAGTAATTCTTCTCTAAATTTCTTGCAGAATTCAGCAGCAAATCCATCAGGACCTGGGCTTTTCTTTGTTGATAAACTTTTAATTACATTTTCAATTTCACTGATTGTAATTGGGGTGTTGAGAAATTTTTTATCTTCTTCATTCACCTTTGGTAATTCATAAGTATGTAGAAATCTGTCTGTTTCTTCTCTGTTATCCATTTTACTAGAGTGCAGGTTCTCAAAGTAAGTATTGATGATCCTCTAGATTTCTGGTGAATCTGTTGTGCTCCCTTTTTTGTTCCTAATTGCATGGATCTGAGCCTATTATACGAGGTAGTATGTGGTCTATTTTGGAGAATGACCCATATGCAACTGAAAAGAGTGTATATTCTGATTTTGTGGGGTGGAACACGCTATAGATGTCTATTAAGTCCATATATGCGAAAGATTGTTTCAGTTCTAGCATTTAATTGATTTTTTGTCTAGATGATCTGTCTATTTGTGATAGTCGGGTATTTAGGTCTCTTGCTACAATTGTATTAGTGCTCATTTGGTTATTCATGTCCCTTAATATTTGTTTTATATATAGTTGGGGGCATTTATATTTGGTGCATATATGTTTATGATTGTCAGCTCTTCCTCTTGAATTGTTCCCTTTACAAGGATGTAGTGTCCTTCTTTGTCTCTCTTAATGAGTTTTGGTTTGAAATTTACTTTATCTGAGAATAAGATTGCTACCCCTGCTTTTTTCTGGACTCCTGACGCATGGAGAATTGTTTTCCATCCTTTCACTTTCAGTCTATGGACTTCCTTTTGCACTAGGTGTGTTTCTTGTATACAACATATTGTTGGATTTTGCTTCTTAATCCATTCTGCCAATCTGTTTCTCTTGATTGGTGAATTGAGGCCTTTGACATTTATTGATGTTATTGATGTTATTGATGGTTATAACTGGTTTTATCAACTTATCATTGTGATGTTATTGTCCTGTCATTGGCTCTTTTTAATTTTCCTCCCTCTCCCTTTAGTTTCTTGCCTTGCCTAATTGATTTGCTCTGTTGGGCCTCCTAGTGTTGTGACCTTCATTGTCTTTTTCTAGGATATTGTTTAGAATTGTTTGTAATGCTCGTTCTGTATTCATGAAGTTTCTCAGGTGTTCTTTGTCATGGATGTATCTTATTTCACCATCCATTTTGAGAGATATTTTTGCAGGGTATGTCAGCCTAGGTTGGAGGTGGTTTTCTCTTTGGGTTTGAAATACCTCACTCCAGGCTCTCCTTGACCTGAGAGTTTGTGTTGAAAAGTCTACTGTGATTCTGATGGGCTTTCCTTTGCATGTGATTTGTTTCTTTTCTCTAATTGTTTGCAGTAATTTGTTCTCATGTTGGGTGTCTGGGATCTTGACTATTATATGACTAGGTGTAGATTTTTTCTTTATCATAGCTAATTGGAGTCCTATATGTCTTACTTATCTGTACATCAGATTCTTCACCTCTGTTTGAGAAGTTTTCTGTCATTTATTCAGTGAACATTTTTTTAAAATGTCATTTGTATTTTCTCCTGCTACTTCATGGATTCCTATCAGTCTTATGTTATTCTTCTTTGCATCATCTAGGAGTTGGATGGATTTCTCATGATCCCTTACTGTTTTTAAGAGACCTCTCTTTTCATAGTCACTGACTGCAATCCTATCTTCTATATCTGAGATTCTATCTTCACATTCATTTATCCTGCTGAGAAAACTTTCAATAGAGGTTGTTTTTTGTTTTTTGTTTTTTTTTTGGTTTTTTTGAGACAGGGTCTCATTATGTAGTTGAGTCTGACTTGACCTCGAACTCAATGTAGCCCAGACTGGTCTCAAACTCCCAGCGATCCTCCTGCCTCAGCCTCCAAGTGCTGCGATTACAGGTGTGTGCCACCATGCCCAGCTTAGAGTTTGTAATCTTCTGGATATGTTTGAATCTGTTTCATGGATTCCATTTCTTTCCTATGTTGGGCCTTCATGGTTTCTATCATGGTCCAGAGCTCATCTATTTTTTTGTCAGTTTCTGTTCTAGAGTCTCTAATCATGTCTCTCATTGTGCTTCCCATCTCTGTAGTTATCTGGGACATTATTTATGTTTTGAATTTTTCTGGAGCCTGATTGATCTGTTTTGTTACTTTACTTCCTGTGCTTTGAGTTCAGGCTGTCCTGGTGGTTCACTATCAGACTTTTCCACCTCATTTCCCCTAGAGTTTGCTGTTGGTTAGCTGGAAGTCTGTCTTTGTGTCTTGTTTAAGTGTTTTCTCATTTTTGTTTTTGTTGTTGGGCTGTCCTTCTTTTAACTCCTGGGTTATTACTTGGATCTTCCTGATATATTTGCTCTTTAAATTTTGAGTCTCTAGTGACTCAGAGACACTCTCACTTTCACACTACCAGAAAGGACAACTCATTAAATCATTCACAACCCTTTAGCACAATTGATACAGTTAGCAACAGGGTAGCATCAAACCCAGCTTGAAAAATTGACCATTAGTGGTAGTTATTAAGCTATCACCTTTAAACCATGTGAATTAAGTCAAAATTGAGGAGCAGCCCCAAACGTGTTTATAGTGAATAAACTCTTCAGTATAGCAACTTTACCCATTAGGATGGTGACTTAGACCGAGTTAGGATGAGCAGAATAGATAGGTAGAAGATTTGGAGAAGGTTTTAAGTCAAGCCAGAGGACATAGGATGGCCATGCAAACTTTAGGAAACTGTTGAAGAAAAGAAGGAAAGATAGAGAGCAAGAACTAAGACAACAATAGAACAACAGTAATAGTAACAGTAATAATGACTCACTTTCCTTTGAAACTAGTGATCCTCATGTGAAGGAAAAAGAGAGAAGAAAAGAAAAGAAATAAGAAAAAACAAAAAAGAAGAAATCTGAATTAGGGCAGGAACAGGAACAGAAAGGGATATGAAGAATAATTTGGGGGAGTAAGAGACTGAATGGGACAAAGAAGACAGAAAAAAGAAAGAATTTGCAGAATGGAATGAGAAAAGAAAGAAGAAAAAGAATTTGAAGAGTTTCTTCCATGGTATATCTCTGCTGTACAACAGACAATGTGCTCAGCAATGTGCAGAACTAAGACATTTAGTCTCAGCTAGCCGATAGCAGACCTCTGAGATTCAGGCTGAATTCATGCTGCAAGGCCCCAATTGAGCTCCCTGACTTCCTGCACAGTTGAACTCTGCAAGGTTTTATCACAGGTTCCCTCTGTCCTTTCTCTGAAGATTGTCAAATTTCTGATGGAAAGTGGTGATCACTACAATTTGCCAACTATGGAGGACTGATGTGCCTTTACTGCAGTTGTTCACTTCTGTTATATCTTGTAGAGCTCAGTAAAATGACCTTTAAATGACCACCTGTGCCTCTGCAGAGTGGATCTAGGGACTGGCACAAATCAGGAGGCCCGGGAGCCCAGAGGGGGATATTTTGCAGAGGTGCCCCAATGGCTGACTGGTCCTCACTGGTCAGCTGGATGCAGGCTGGAGTGAGGGTGGGATTTCCATGCTGCTAACCTGGTCTTCACTGGTGTGTGAGCCCGCTGGCATTTGCAATTGGAAAAGTAACTTCTACCATTGAGGCATTGACACAATCTATGGCTCTGTTTGGCTTTTCTGAGACAAGGGTCTCAGCTATACAGATGAGATTGACCTGGAACTCACTGTATAATCCAGACCAGATTACAGGCCTTGACCTGGAGCTCACTGTGTAATACAGACTGGTTTTATGGGATTACGGGTGTGCACCACCACACCCAGCTGAAGGACTTTGTTAAATTTGACCTTGTGATGGGAGGAACTTGAGATAGCCAAAGATCTGATCTCCTCCCTAATAGTTGCTTGGTGCTTCCTGTTGGCCTACCTTTAAAAGGAGCTGTTTCTGTGAAATAAATCAGACTTCTTGTCTCCACACTATTGAGTGTGGTGTCCTTTCTCAATCCTCACTCCCCAACTCAGGTACGATCGTGTTGTGATGGCTGGACCTCCACAACTGGTCTGCTGGATGCAGGCCAGGGAGAGTGGGGACTCACTGCATGGCTAACTGGTCCTCACCGGTCTCCTGGATGTCAAAATATTTTTCATCAAGTACAATTCCAAATAAATTATATTTGCTTAAAAGTGACTTCTTTCCAAAAAGTAGAGAATACAAAGTAGGAAGTAAAAGATTGAACTTCACTGTGGATAAATCTGACAAATACTACTTTACCAAACTGATTAAGGTCAATGTCAATAGTCATAAAGCATTTTGATAGGAAAGACCTGTCACGTGATGTGGTGAAAATAGTGTTTTACCTTTGTGATCTTGCTCCCCCAACTCCTAATCTCATTCTAAGAAAGCATCAATTTCCATTAGAAGGCCATTCTACACTGTATTTGGCCAACACTTTTCAAAATTGTCAAGGTCATCAAAACAAGGAAAATCTAAGAGAACATTGCACTGAAGAGGAACCCAAGCAGACACGATAATTACATGTAATATGGTATCTGGTAGAAGACCATGAGATACAAAACAAAGACACTAGGTAAAATGTAAAGACATATGAAACAACTATGGACTTTCATGAATAACAGATTAATATTATTTCATTACAGATGTTAATATAGGACAAATAACACTTTTTATTATTTGCTCAATTATTTATAAATGTAAAATTATTCTAAAGAATTGTGAAATCATAAAAAAATCATGAAAATAAGCAAGTGGAGAATAACCCTAAGTAATGTAAGGGCCACATTTTTCTCCTCATTTAAGTAACAACAATGTATTTAGTAGTGTTCCTTAATATAATTACTGAGGCTTATACATTTAGTATGAAATTAAAGTAAGAATGCTAGACTAAATAAGCAGGAACACAATGAATTAAGGATATTTATAATAAAGAGAAAGTGAAATAATTAAAATTATGTATACTATGTATTTTGGCTAAGAGTGCACTTCAGTTATGCTGCCTTAAAAAATGTAGTAACCAGAAAATGTTCTGGATTAATTTAAAAACAATCCAGAGAAATAATGTTATAGTATATAATAGACAATTTTAACATTCAATGAGAATATCTACTGTGGGTATGCAAATTAAATGAGAGTACAGTTGTCAAAATAATCTTTTATATATTAAACTAAGCATAAGGAATTGCAAATAGTACATTAGCTAGTAAAGAATCTATAACATTCCTGATCAGCAAATTTAAAAATTAAAATCAAATTGAGCCTTCAGCATTTCTAAAGAATAAGTCTAATGAACTAGTCAAAGCACTTTATGAGTTCTACTATGAATTCAAATGTTATAAAAATGACTGCCACTGAGTGAACAAATAATAAATTTATTTTATTAAAATCTTTAACATGTCATGTTTAGTAATTTATTAACTGAGGAGACTTAAATCTTGAAAAACCTTTTCAAGTGAGAGTTGAGTTATTTCTATTTTATATTGAAAGTTCCAAATTTGATTACTATTTAAATGTGACTCAAATTTGAACCCAAATCCATTGTACCCAAGATTATTATATGTGCTTATTAAACACAAACAGAGTATACAGTCTTTGTGTGGAGGCAAGAATCCAAATAATGTACTTTGATATGAAGCATATTATTGCATACCTATTATGTGTCAACCACCATGTAATTTGCTGGAAATACAAGGATTAATAAAATGTGGGAAATTAGAGACTTCAGACCATTTGTATACAGCATGGATGGATTTCCTGATCCAGATATATGGTAGCTTGTACTGCAGAAGTGTTATTCTGGGTATATAATATTGTTGTCAAAAACTAAGGTTGCTAATAAATAACAAAAATATATCTTTGTAAATCATATAATTGAAATTCTAAAGTCAATACCTAGATAATGTAAAACCTAGTTCTGCTGGTAAAACCAAGTTTCTGCTAGGAAACACTCATTTTTTTAAAACTGAAAAGCTATTTTTAAACAAGGTTAAGTTAATCCATCTAGAATCTTAGGAACTGCATATGTTTTTTTTAAAAATAGCATAATATTTACAGTTAGCTTACAGAATTTTCATGATTAAATATACAGTACCCTTAATGTAAATACAGTTAAAATGTATTTAATATGGCTAAGTTCCATCCAATTCTCATTTTGTATATGATAATATCATGTTTTCCAAACAGAAAAACAAATATCTGCTTTAAAAAAATGCACTCAATTGTTGTATTACCTAGCAAATTAAAAATTGTCACCAGGCTGTGTCTGCATGGTCCCCAAGGCAGAGATAAAGAGTTTAACTCACCCTTTTGAAGAATAAGTGTGAAGGTTGCCTGACCCCATCACAGAAACAAACAAAAACAAAATGTATGCAGATGTCAGAGGCATGAGAAGTGTTTATTTGCAGTGATTTTAGGATTCACTCAAGAATGGATTGTGGCTGCTCATAGAAATGAGATGCATTATTTCCTAAAACAGGGAACATTTAGGCTTCTTTTGAAAAAGTGGAAACCTTGGAAAAGGTGGCCCATGGCCTGCCTATAAAGGTATCAGCCCCATTCTACAAGTATGGGTATTTTTGTTTGTTTTTTTATAATGAAAACATTCTTGGATTCCCTTAACCTGGTCCTTTTCTTATTAAATGGCACCTGCTGTTCTTTACTTTCTTAATTAAGCCAATTGAAGAGTTTTCAGTTTCCTGAGGAAGTTTTGGGTGTGAAGAATCTGGTAGGGAATGAGCCTAAATTTGACCACAGGATGATGATATGCAATTCCTTGAGTGACTGGCTGGTTCCTGGAAACTGCTGTCTTCTGAAATAGCACAATTTTAGTTATGATTTCCTTGTCTCCTTTCTCCTATCTTTTCTTCTATCCTACTTTAGAATGTCATTCTTTTATCATTTTTTGATAGAATTACTTTTATATAGAGTGCTAAATGCTACTCGAGATATGCTAAATAAGGAGATATGTCATTAACTGATTGGATTTTGCCTTCCCTGTACTTAATTACCCTTTATATTGAAGGAGATATTTTATAAGAGACCAACCACACAGAGCCATGAACAGCTCTGCTTGGGCCCTCACAGCCTTCTGTGGCATTCTTTCATCTCTCATGCTAATGACTAAACTGGCATTAGCAAAAACTTGGCCAATTAGGAAGACTTCTCTTATCCATTTTGACTGATGTGTCCTGGAGAACTTAGTCCACTGAGAGAACCCTCTGCTGCTGGCCAGAAAATGTCTGGATTTGTGTGGATGTGGGCTTTTGCTTTCTATTGCTGCCTACTCTCTTATCTTCCCATGCAGAGATGGCAGATGCTCTGGGTTGTCTTTCTCATTCCTCTGTGTATTTTCTTCTTCAAACTGAGTTTTTAACTTTTTAAAATTTCCCTTGGCTCTTGGCTATAACTGTTTCCCAGAACACTCTCAGTAACTTTATTTTACCAATAATTCAGATAACCTTCCAAACTTTTTAATAATTAGCTAATTAGTTGCAATTGACTTTCTTGATTTAAAAACCAGAGATTTGTGGGTTTTGTTTTAAATATGAGAAATATGGTAAACTTTATTTGCTTATTTTTAACAATATATTCCAAATCTTCAGCCATGAACTTTTTCAGTAGTTTCACTTTAGTCAAAGTCAGATGCAATTTAAGTGTACTGGTGTGTTGGGATAATTTGTCAAACTTTCACTGTGTACATGCAGAGATAATGGCACAATTCACAAAGCTGAATTCAAATGAAACTTCAAGGCCCTTTGCTCAAAATTTGTTAAGAACAATCAATGCTCTGGTGATATGGAATCAAAATTTGTTAAGAACAATCAATGCTCTGGTAATATTGAAGCATCAAACAAATAATTGGTTCTGCTATAAGCAGAGAAACATGTGATAGCACAGGCTAAACATCCATAAAACCAGTCTTGTCTATCACATTATTATTTTTTTAATAAAAATTCTCACATTAGATAAAATAAGCAGTTAAATGTTCAGTACTTGGAATTTGTGATGGTAATTCTGATATGATATCAAAATGTTAAATCTTTTTCTATAACCCTATTACTCAATTTTCTAACACATTTGAGTTGTTAATTTTTTTCCTCTAAAACAGTGTATCTTAATTGACTATTCTTGAATCACTTGTTTTGCATTTCCTGTGGCTAAGACAAAGAGCTCTAGACACACAAAGGTGGCTGTCAATCATGGCTGTATGATTTAAGCGGCAATCCTAGTTGTCTAGGCCTTCCTTTTCTAATTCACGAAACAAACATATGCATTTTTTAGTTTCTTGTTTTATTTATCTTTTTGATGAAGGGGGGGAATAGATGCAATTCCCAAACTTGCTAGATATCCAAACTGAAGTTGGTGTTTTCTAAAATCAAAGAATGAATTTTAGGAGCAACAGAGATTAAGAGTAGGAAAATTTATTGAGAAATTTATGAACTAGAAAAACTGCTCTGAAAATGAAAGAGACAGCACATACCAACATGATGTTCTTCAGTGGTGAACCGTTACACTGTAGTGTACACATACCATCGAACACTATTCAACAATTAAAAGGAATAAACTACAGATAACACAACTTAGTAAGTATTTGAAAATTATGCTGAGTGAAAAGCCAATCTTCAAAGGTTACACATTCTATGACTGTACTTATATAACATCTTAAAGTGACCACTACAGCATTAAGATATCAAGGACCAATGATGATATAGATTGGGGTTACAAAGGGTTGAACATTGCGACTACTTTAAAAGAAAACATATCAAGATTTGATGATTTTAACTGTAGTGAGTGAGAACAGACACAAAATCAGATCGCAATGAAAAGGCAGCATGTGTATAAAGCTTTGTAAAAAGACATGGGTCTTAAGTGAGACAAATACTGTAACTAATAGTCTTACATTTATATTAATCCAGAGTCTTACATCAGTGCTCATTGATTCATTTAATAATCACACGTTTATTTAACATTCTAAGTGCTAGGCCTATTCTAGGTGCCAGCTTAAGAGGTCAGCATGCAAATAGAGCAGCTTCTCATGAAGCTCAGACTCCTGTGAGGGCAACAGATACTACACAAAGAAACAAGAACAGGAATGAGATAACTCCAAAGAGTGCCAGTCATTACCACTGTGAGAAAAAAGCATATGTGAAGAAAGTGAATGCTGTATATAACCAACATGATTTTGGTTATTTAGGTTGTTTATTTAGGGGAAAAAAAACTCTTTGAAGTGGTCATAATTAAGTGATTATCACAAAATTAGAAAATGAAAAATAAATATCTTCAGCATTATGAAGATCTGTGAGATGTCACTAATATGTCCTGAGAAACACAGCAACTGAGTTTGTTTTGTATTTTTGTGGCAAAAAAAGCCTGTATGTTATAGAGGTTTGAGACAACACAGAGGTAGGAAACAAGAACAGATGAAGTTTGGAGGTGGTAAGTGCCTTATCACTGAGATTTTGTGACACATCTTGTAAGATTATAAACTTTGTAAGATGAGATCTAGTTTCGGCTCTGAACTCAAAAAGTAGAATCAGGAGTTCCTGTTTTGCATCATAGAGAGTGTTTTTGAAGAAATAAAACTGGTGGAAATTGTCAGCACCAAGAGCAACATATTATTGGTATGAATTTAAGCAAAGTTATTCTAAAGCTGAAATGCAAAATGTCAATTTGCTACTATGTATCAAAAAATCAAACCATAGTGGTTAAGATTATATGTTTTAGAAACAAATGGATTAGATAATAATTTTGGCTATTTAAAAAATTATAGTATTCAATCTTGGACAATTTAAGTGGTCTCAAGTTAATCTTTCTTTATAAAATTATGATTAAAATACATATGGCATACTGAAATGATGTAGCTTTAACACATAATTAAGTATTTGCCACAGTTCATGTCACTTTAGAAGTGCTAAGAAAATGGTAGCAATTGTTGTTGTAATTATTGTTATTACTATTACCATTATTATTACTATTACTGACTCCACATTGTTTCTTGTGTTAACTTGAAAGTTTTATGTTGCATTCCCTTCCTTGAGGCAACTTTTTCAGAGGCTGATCTTGATCTGAGAATTTGTATATTAGTGATTTATTAAGAGAATGCTTTCAGTAGGCATTGGTAAGATATTAGTGGGGGTAGCAGAGAAAAGGGCAGAAGGGGAAGCAAGGTTGTATCTTTATAGAAAGTCTTCCAGAGGGAAGTGTCAATCTGCGGAACTAAGAGTCTCAATCATGGCTTAGAAACATCCTGACCCAAAGTAAGGTGGTTGAGCTTTCTTAACTCAATACCTGCCCGTCTCTGGTCATTGCTGGTTAAATGCTCCTGGTCCCTACTAAGGGAAGTACAACAATTTCTCACTGATCATCGTGAGTATGATGTACAAAGCCACTAATGACACTGAAATATGAATACTGATCATTGTTCATAGAGAAAATACAAGGATAGGTTCCCATGAGCTTCTTATCAGAACATTTTTATCAATCAGTATGCACTTTTGTTTCATAGACATTTCCGTTTAGACATTACTTAGTATTTCTATCATTAACTCATTGTCATTGCCCTGTAGGCTGTTGTCTGTGAGCTAACAATATCACAACTGAATGAAGCTTCTTTTTCTTTCTTTTTTTTTGGTTTTTGAGACAGGGTTTCACTAAGTAGTTGAGACTGGCCTGGAACTCACTGTGTAGCCCAGGCTGGTCTTGGACTCAGCAATCCTCCTGTCTCAGCCTCCTGAGTGCTTGCAAAATTAAATCAATTTTCATAGCAGCTCTCTATAGATTAGCTGAGACTCAGGGTGTTACAAGTAAAGTAAAAAACACTGACGTAATCTTCTATGATCAACAACATTCTTAAATACAAGGACAATGATAACTATTACATTGTCTCTATGTATGGTAACCACATGCATATATACTCAAGTTACACAGTGGTACTGAAACAACTACACGAATGTTTAAAGTAGCACACAGTCTAGCAAAACAGGAAAAGTCATGCTCAGAGCCAGTATTTATAACAGCAGCTTCTAGGTGAAGCATGTTTGCCTTTTCTCTTTTGAAGGATTGTTACTCCCTATAAATATTTAACCCTAATTTTCCAAATCCAGAATCTTTTAACATATCTATTTTCAGTTTTATGTACCTTTGTGCATGTACTTTTATATATCTTTCCAATATTCTAGTGTATCATATTTCTCAAATAAGACTGTTATTTTGTATTTCAAAAACAATGGAAATTTACTTATCTTCTGTTTTTACTATTATATTTGTGGGAGAATAGAAAATGATATCTATGTTCCTAACTGGACCATGTAATTCTCTAGAACTATTTGAGGCCAACTCATCTTCAGAATTTATTGTAAACTGAGAAAGTTTTGTTCTCTATAGTGAGAGTTGCCAAAGATCCCATCTAGAGAAAAACTGAACCAAGAAATATTCTTTTTATGCAATGTGACAGCAGTCAAAGTTGAGTTGTTCATCCTGTGGTTTTCTGCATCAGCACGTAGCAAAATAGCTTTTAGCTTTATCAACAGAAAGGGTAACAACAACCAGCACTATAACTGAGGACCAAAGCTTGTTTTTATCTCTCACTTAATTTTTATGAGCATTTATGATGGAATAAGAACAATATAATGTTAAACCTATTTTTATTGTTTTAATTCTCTTTTTTTTTCTCTTTCTAAAGCAGCCTACCTCCTCTTACAGTGGTGTGACATTTGTTGGATAATAGTAGGCAGTGCCCACTGATTCTGCAGTGTCCAGCCCACTTCTAGCTCCACTCTAGCAGTAATGTGGTTTGGGAGATTGATCCTGTTTTCAAGAGTGGGCTCTGGATAATCTAAGCCCAGTGGCTACACACTGTAAGTACCTGTGAAGTTTTTTAAAAAATATGCTACCTGGGTTCCAATCCAGAAATTCTGATTTAATTCATCTGAGATAGAGTCCAAGAGTTTAATATTCCCCGGGTGACTATGAACTGCAATCAAGCTTGAGCACCACTGGTTTATGATCAATCATACTAACCCTGGTTCTCTTGACACTGACTGACTCAGAAGCGCCAACATGTGATCTGCTTCAATTATAATTAGTGCCACTGTCAATTTAAAGAAACTCTGGTGATAGACACTACATGGGTTCTTTAGAGCTATTGGAGTTCAAGTCTAGTTCTCTATTTCTACCCATTAGAACTGTATTCACCCCAGAAAGAAGGGGAAGGTAGTAAGAGAAGAAGGGCTCAACATTTCTTATAGAGGTTATTGCTGGGAAACCTCAGGGATTATAAATCATAGGCAAGATTTAAAAAACAGAGACTGTCCATCCCTGTAAGAATTGAGTTGAAATCTATGCACAGTCTTCTGTTTGGCAAAAACCTAATCGTGAGAGTATACCTCACTAAAAGGAAGAATGCATTTTTTAAGCAAAGTCCCATCCAGCCCTAAATAAAATTAGATTTTTATTGAGGGCAAGGTTAGAATAGACTAAGAATAGGCAAATAGTGTTATTGACTATGGCATTTCTCATAATTAGGATTAATCCATAAAAGACTCAGGCCAGGAAAATGCTGATGGTAAAAGAAACAATACCTTACTTAGACATCATCATGTCACCAGCCTGAAGATTTCCTGACTTACCTGCAAAAGGCTGGTAAATGCTGATATTTCTTTGTTACTTTCAATGCAAAGAATATTCATGGTTGTAAAGATTAGTTTGTTCATTTTAATTTACAAAGTGTACTATATTTTCTGTGTATGTAAAATAAAATAGTAATTTACCATTCTTAGATTGTATAATTCTAATTGCAACTCATCATTTTGGGCTGGAAAAAGTATATCTCTTTATTTGTCTAATCTGGCTATTGGTTAATAAATATGCATAAAATCAATTTATAAAAAACTAACCTCATAATTCATAGCAATTTATTTTAATTTTATTTTCTTGAAATGAATATATTGCTAGAAACCAAAATTTGTTTGCACTGGCCACAGAAAAAATAAATAGTCTAAATACTTACAGTCCATTAATTTTGAAAGTAATTTAAAAATAAATTTTTATTAAAAAGGGAGAAAATATCATGTAAAAATTTATCCAATATTTTATCCTTTTTTTCTGTTTACTTATTTTTGGTACTATTTTGCATTCACAAGAGGATAATGTGGGTATATAGTTTTTATGGAATAGGTATGTTTGAACTAGGAGAGTTTAGTGAAAATTTAAACCAATTTATACAAAGAACAAAAAATCAAAAGACATGTCTTATAGTTCATACTGTCCCTCAACTTTAACTGTACAGAAAGATTAATGATTGAAAGGAGCTGAAACCCAGAACCAGTGTATTTGTGTGCATGAGTGTGTGTGGTGCGTGTGTGTGTGTGTGTGTGTGTGTTCTAGTTATGTCTGTTCACGTTTATCCTCATGATCATTCAAAAGTTGCCCAGCATCTGAAATGAACAGATATTTCTCAGACAAAAAAGTAAAAGCAGCAAGTAAATATATGAAAAAACGTTCCCCATCACTGGTCATTGTCTCTAAGATCATGAATGGGCGGGGTTGTGAGGAGAAATGAACCTTTCTCCATTGTTGGTGGGAGTGCAGACTGGTGCAACCACTATGGAAGTCAACCCGGAGATACCTCAAAGAGCTGGGACTAGAGGTTCCACTTGACCCAGCCATCCCTTTTCTGGGTATCTTTCCAAAAGAATTAAAATAATCATATCACAGTGATATATGCACACCTATGTTTATAGCGGCACAGTTTGTAATTGCTAAAACTTGGAAACAGCCTATTTGCCCATCAGTTGGAAACTGGATAAAAAAGATGTGGTTTTTCTATACAATGGAGTACTACTCAGCCACAAAGAATGAGAAACTAGAGTCATTCATTGGAAAATGGATACATATTGAGGATATGCTCCTAAGTGAAATAAATAAGTCACACATGTGTAAATACTAAATAGTTTCTCTGGTGTGAATAAACTGTAATAGTACATAAGATCCCAATGAGATAACTGACATTGTGAAATGGGACGAAAAGGGCTAAAGGTGTAGGGAAAGTGGGAAGGGTAGGGAAAAGGTAATAAGGGAAAAAATATGAGAAAATGAAAAAAATGAAAATAAAGTGTTTGTAAATGGGGAGGGGAGGAGAGGGTGAAGGGAGGTCAGGGACAAGGGGAAAAAATGAGAACCATGACCTGTCATATAAAGGTACAAGATCCCAATAATGAATATAACTGTACTGTATACCTAAAATGTACCAATAAACTAAAAAAACCAAAAAATGAAAAACCAGAAGCTTGCCTGAAAGTAATGAATACTAAAATTAAGATATGCTCTCTTGGAATAGCTAGCTGTGCACTTTTAAGCAAATAATTTAACTTTCCTTCACTCAAGATTATGATGTAAAAAGTGATTGTTTCTCTTGGCTGCTCTTATAGTTCTGCTCCAATGTTGAGCTACTTAAATTGCATTGACCTTATTTATATTCTGTTTCTCTGTCTCTCTCTGTGTCTGTCTGTCTGTGTCTCTCCCCACTCTAAGATGAAATTTATTTTATAACTGAGAATAGTTTTCATATAGCATGCACAAAGAATATGTATTAAAGATAATTTATGAAATGTATGATTGGCTTACAAATGTAGCCTGTAAAACATAAAATCAGACATTATTCCCTGTTATTTTCTTTGTCTAGTTCGTAGTACCATTTCAAAAATGATAACAGTGATTTGGTTACTGTTAGATAAATAAAGTTCATTTCCATGTAACAAAAAATAATCAGCCTACTTCAGTACTAACTCCTCACATCCAGTTTAAGACTCTCGGGTTCAGATTGGACCCAAGTAAGGGCATCTGTATTAGAAAGCCTGTATTTGTCCAGTTCTCTCCCTCTTCTTTTTATTAATGACCCCCTTCTGGCTTTTCCTGAATGAAGGGTAGAGAGAAGATAAAATCAGATAAAAAGCCAGATCTGACTTATCCACTTACAATGTGGCAAGGCAGATGTCCACATGCTTACTCTGTTGTGGAGCACACAGAAAGAATGTCAGATTCCACACCAATAAGCCCTGGTATGGGTGATACACTCACCAGCTGACTGCTCACCACTACCCTGATGCCTGCCATCAGTTGCAGATCCTCAACTCTCTCTCTTTTCCCAAGTTCTACCCATCTACCTTTCACATGGCCTATGAGTGAGTCTCATTTTTGTTTTTAAATTTTTTTACCTGATACATAACAATTGTATATATTTATGGGGTACAGTGTGATATTTTTATCCATGTCCACATTGTGTTATGATCAATTCATGATATTTAGAGTATATATTGCCTCAAATATTTATCCTTTCTGAGGCTGGGGCAGGAGTACCACAAGCTTGGTCAACTTAATGTGATCCTGTCTTAGTTCAGTGTGAAGGCCCTGGGTTCAATTCTTGGTATCACAACAGTACAAACATAAATTATCTTTTCTAGATTATGAGAGCATTCAGCATCTTCTCGCAGTATTTTAAACATACATTTCAATTGTATTAACTATAATTATCCTACTGTGTTATAAAACACCGACCTTATTCCTCTTGTTTTATGTGTCGTGTTCTAATTGACCAACCTTTCCCCATCAGCTTCTCCTTGCTGCTCTCTTGCAACCAGTATTCTATTTTGTATTTCTGCTTCTTTTTAAAATGTGGAAGGACTGGGCTGGGGATTTAGCTCAGTGGTTCTGCCAGCTACCTCGCAAGTGCAGGGACTCCAGTTTGATCCCTGATATTAAAAAAAAAAGGTGATATTTGGGCTGAGGATTTAGCTCAGCAGTTCTGCTGCCTGCCTCGCAAGCACAAGGTTCTGAGTTCGATCCTGAGTACTCCCCAAAATGTGGAAGGAATTTCTGACTCTTATCCTTAGATGTACTAAAAGATTTAGCCAAAGTTCTGAAACTACTGGGAATACTGTTTACAGACTTCAGTCTGAACAGGTTTACAAAGGCTTATATTTTATGAACAGGCCTTGGAAATAAGAATTCTCTGAAATAGTGTTTATTATGGGAATTACGTTTTAAATTACGCATAAGTTTAGCCTATGTTGAAAGAAAATTTGTGTTGGAAACATACAAAATGCTACTGCCTTTTCCCTGGATATCATGTTTTATGTGCATATCTATTTAATGGAACATGAAGACTGCTTTATGTTTGCATCACTTTCTTTTTCAGAAACAGATTCTTTGCTAAAATTGTCCTAGTTACTTCTCCAGGGTGCATGTGAAGTACATTGCAGCCAAGCAAATAAAACTATAGTTGAATCATCAATGTGGCTTTTATTTTATTTAAGATACAGAATTTATAAAAATTTCCTTTATCCTGGTTCCCATTACAGTGACATTCTTCTGCCTTTGAGCTCAAGGTAATGACTGCTTGGTAGAACTAATTATATTATATTTACCATAATTAATATTCAATTTACTTTCATTAACTTTCTTCACACCTGGGAGCTATGTAGGTTATTCTCTAAGCATAGAAATGTGGCATTTCCTCTTCAGAGCTTTCCATTCAAAACCAAGAAATTAAAACAACAGATTCCCTAAAATAGACATAATTTTTTAAATCTTAATTTTTATTAGTAGAAGTGTGAGGTGCATAATAATTAAATTTGTCACGGGGAGTTGTTACATGTACATAACACATCTTAATTCTTTTTATGTCTCTTTCCCCTTTCCTCTCCCTGTGTGTCTCTTGCTCCCCTTTTCATTTGCAAAAATTTATTTTCCTGTTTCCTATTATCTGTATTTTGTTTTGCTCTTTAATTGTTTATGCTTTCAATTTCTCATTAAGAGAAACTGTGTGATATTTAAGCCCATGTATCTGATTTATTTCACTTAGCATTATTGTTTCATTAGTCTCAAGGTGCATCAGTTTACTTACAAATTATTCAAATTCTTCTTCTTTATAGCAAATCCTTTGTGTATAAACACCACATTTTCTTTATCTGTTCATCTGTTGATGGACATATAGGGCACTTGCAAGATTTAGTTACTTTGAGTTGTGCTGCTACAAAACTGGGTGCACATATGTCACTGTTATGATGTTTTTAAATCTTTTGGAAAGACCTAGAAGGGGAATACATGAACTAAAAATACAAATTTTGAGTTTTTTGAGGAATTTCCATGATCATTTTTCTAGTTTATAAACTCATCAAAAACATAGAAGTGTTTCTTTTTCCCTGCAGCCTCACCAGCACTTGTTATTATTGATTTCTTGATGGTGGCCATTCTTTCTGGAGTAAAATGGAATGTTGGTGTTATTTTAATTTGGATTTTATCATGAATTTATTGGACATCTGTACTCTTCTTCTGAGTCAGCTCTATTCATTTCAGTTGCCCATTTTTTTTCTGTTTTTTTGGTTTTTGTTTTGGTACTGGGGATTGAACCTGGGACCTTGCACTTGTGAGGCAGGCAGTGGAACCACTGAGCTAAATCCCTGACCCAGTTGTCCATTTTTTTTTATTGGGTCTTTAGGGGATCTAGCTTTTTGAGTTCTTTATAAATTCTAGATATTAGTCTTTTATTCAAGGAAAAGCTGGAGAATTGTTTTTCCATTCTACAGGTTTTCTCTTCACTCTGTTGTCTTTTTCTTTGCTGTGTAGAAGCTTTTCAATTTGATGTAATTAGAGACCACTCATAATCACCATCTCTGTAGCCACCACCATTTTTGTGCTGAGTTCATATCAGGTACTTTAATCATATCATTAGTCATTGCCAAGTTAGTGCCGGGAATTTAGCTCAGCGGTTTGGTGGCCTGCCTTGCAAGTGCAAGCACCTGAGTTCAATCTCTGGTACAAAAAAAAAAAAAAGAAAAAAAAAAAAAAAAAA
>NW_022900921.1:38100672-38166525 GCF_012274545.1 Fukomys damarensis
CGAAAAAAAAAAAAAAAAAAAAAAAAAAAAAAAAAAAGAAATTGCCAAGTAACATGGCTGCTGTGGGACCTTTAATTCGTCATTTTGTCTTCTTACAACATGTGGGAGTTTTGTTAATTGATGGAGTAGTTAGGAAGTTTGGTTTCATTGTACCTTGTTCTGAAGTCCTCTCTGGTATCCCATTGTCTTATAGAGTTCAGAATATAATGGCATAGAACAGACACCCTTTCTGGAGCTTGTAAGTCACCACAAGTCAAATATGATTAAATGTATTTTATTTTATACATTGAAATCTTTAAAAATAAGGCAAATCAATATTAGATGAGTATCAAGTGAAAAGTAATGAAGGGGGAAATCCAGTCATCCTAGCTATCATCTGCATAGAATAAAATGTTGGGACATAGTTTCATCTCTATTGGGAAATTCTTCTGTGGTGGAGCAATACTCTTCATTCTTCCCCACCCCATTTTCCACTTCCTGCTCGAATACACAGCAGCTTGTATGGGAAAACTCCAATCTGTCTGCTGGATATTTGAGTAACAGCTCTTATTTCTGAGGGCTGCACCTGGTTATTCGGAACCTCTCCAAAGGCTCTAGAGGAGATGAGCACCCTATTCTTCCTGTTGAGGAATATCTTTAAGTCCTGGCTCAGACTCCCTACCACAGGCATCTGCAAGCTTAGCTTAGTGTTGTTACAAGATCCAACACACTTTTCAGACTCTTTCATTCTGTTCTCTTCCGTACTATTGCACCGAGAATCATTTGGTTCTCATTTACCCACCTCAGAGGCTGAGGTGGGTAAATAACTCTAATCTCACAAATAACTCTAATCTCCTAGATATCCATGCCTGTCTTTACATTTTATGTCCCAAGGAACAGCATCAGTAGACACTACATTCTTCCAATCAAGATCTCCTTAACATGGGGACAGAAGACACTGTCAATATCACTGCAAAGTAGGAATTATTGTTTCTGATTTACAAATAAGCAAAATAAGAGAGAAGTAGCCATGAATCTCAACATCTTTGCTTTTTTTTTTTGGACTTGGCTAGTTCTTTGTCCCATAGTCATTTAAACTTTGTAGGCCTCAGATTCCTCATCTGCAGGTCAGGATTCCATTATCAGCTAAAGTAATGAGTAAAGCTAAAGTAAAGCATTGATAACACTTCTGAAACCCATTCTAGAAAAAAACAGGTCCTGCAGCTTTCACCAGTGCTTTCCCAAGTGCTTCAGAATGACATCTGATCCTCCCCTTTCAGCAGAATTGGATGAGACATAGATACCTCTACTTTCAGAAAAGACCTTTGAAGCTGGCAACAGAAATTGTATTATTCCGTTTTGAAAGTGTCCAGTAATAGACATTATACTACGAGGGAGTTCTTCATGGGTATCAAACTGGCAAACACTTCATTGGGGACTGGTAATATACAGTTTCATCATATTGCAACTGATCAAAGGCTACTGCAAGAATTGTCTAAATTACTTCAGTATATGTGCTACCGAAGCTAGCACAAGAATAGTCTAAATTACTAGAGGTAAGAAATATTTGTGTTCATAAACAGTTATCAACATGTTAGTAATGTTTATTCATATTTCTAAGTAAGTATTCAAAAAGGACTTTCTTCCTTTTAGTAATTGGAAAAATGTAGGAATATTCCCAATTATACCTACATATACATTATTTAGAATTTCTCTAATTTGGGGAAAGACTTTTCTCAACAATAAGCAGGGTGATCTTGAGTTAATTATGTTCAATTATTGATACAATTTTGGGTTTTTAAAATTATGAATTGCTGTAAAAGTAGGTTTATTAGTAAAATAATTTTGTTGTATTTTTTTGCTAATTATCTATAGGTTTATATTTGTATCAATAATATTTTCCTACAGATTAGACTTTATGACACATATATACTTAGGTTGCAGAAGAAGTTATTTTTAGCCTTGTTAAGGCAAACACATATGTAATCCTCCCAGTCCATGCAATTTTATTACACCTTGATATTCCATTGTGGATGTACTGTCTGTAAATATGGACTATCTAAATGAATTATAAATGATTTTCAAGCTAAGCATAATAGCACTAATATTTTAAGTTTTTGAATGTACAATCATGTATAGAAGATAGTATGATTCAGCTTTAAATTGAATAGTGGGAGATTCATATTGTCTGATAAGAACAGCATGTTTGCTGGAATATGCTAGCATAGTTTTGAACAACTTTGTATTATCACAGAATTCTTTTATTTGGGAAATAGGAAAGAAGGTGTATTAGTATCCTTGGGCAGCTGTATCACAAACTAAGTCATTTAAAAAGACAGAAATGTACTGACTCATAGTTCGGAAGACTAAGTGTCCAAAATTAAGGGATCAAAAGAGCTATTTATTTCTGAGGTCTCTGAGGGAGAATTTGTTCCATGCGTGGTGACAGCCTAAGACGCATTCCTCCAGTCACTACCTTTGTCATCGCACTGCCTTCCCCTTGAGCCTCCTATTTTTTGCTCAGCCCTAACCAGAATCACCTTTATTATCTAGATTTCTACCAATAGTTTCTTTAAGTCAAAATAGCCTTTCTCTCACTTGCTGTGCATCTGTCACATCTCTACTTGTTACTCAAATAGAAGCCTTTTCAATATTTTTAAGTATGTGTTACAACAGGATCTCCTCTTTGCTGCCAAAATCTATTTCAGATTCTTGAGAAGGAGGGGGAGAGGAAGAGGTAGAGGTATTTTTAAGGAAGAAACTGAAATTGTCTCAAGGAATTATAAAGGCAAGCAAGTTTTAAATCTGCCGTGCAGGCCAGCAGGCTGGAAACTCAGCAGGATTTCTAGGTGCATCTTCTCCGGGAAACTTTAGGTTTTGCTCTCACCTGATTGGATGAGACCCTGAGACCTATCCATATAATCAAGTCACGTCTTTTACTCAAACTAATTATAAACATGAATTACATCTGCAGAATATCTCCCCAGCAACATGTAGAGTACTAGAGTTTAGTCCCTCTGATGGACATGTCTCATCAAACTGATACATAAAAAAGTAACTATCAGAGAATGCTAGGTAGGCTTTGAGGATTTTGTGGAAAAAACTGAAAATGAAAGCCATATGGATCTAGAGCTCAAATGTAAATTTTGATGGTTAATATTTTATATACTCAGTGTGTTTTCAGTTAGTTAATTTATGGTTTTATGTGTGAACCAGGTAAGGCTGAGACAATGCTGAAATAAAGAAAAATTATATGAATGGGTATATGCCCATGCTCTTAGCCTGGGGTAAAATAATGATATAAACAGAGTCTAAATCCATCCACAGCTAGAGGTTCAAGAAAAAACATTCACGGTCTTTCCTTTGTAGACTTAGCAATGCTTGAGTTCAGAGAAGTCCAGGGATAGGGCACTGCGCATCTGAAACACACCACTGTTTCCCATTCACTTGGGGGAGGGGGATTAAACAGGAAGCAAGGGAGAAAAATCAGAGGAGCCAGGAAGACCAGGTGAAGAGTAAATTGCATGAACAGTTAGGAAGGCAGAAACCAGGCAGATGTGAACCCGGGAATCAGATCTTAAGGATGAAGTATGAAATGGTATAGAAGGCAGAGAAAATAGTAGTAAGGCTTCTGGCACAGTTTTTGTTTGTTTTTGCGCTGCTGGGGATTGAAGCTAGGACCTTGCTCTACCACTGAGCTGTAGCCCAAGTAGTCAAATCCTGTACCCATGAGGTGTACCCCCAGGATGGCATAGTTTTTATAGGTTTCCAGAAGTGTCTAGAATAAGTTATATGAGAAACTTCCATGGAGATTATAAAAGTGTAATAATGGCAGTAATAGTCAGTATTTATTGAGCACTTCTTTTTGTATTCCTGGCACTGCTGAGGTAATTCGTATTATTTTCTCCATTATCCACAAGGGAGAATTCAGGCAGAGAAGTCAAGGTACCTTTCCAAAGTCACAAAACCAGTAGGCAGCAGAGCTGATGTGTGGATTGTGAAGGGTCTGCATCTAGAGTGTCGTCATGGGCTCTCACGTTGAGGGCATGGTCTCCAAGCGGTGCTACTGGAGGGTGATAGAATCTCCAGATGGTGGGATCTGGTTGGAAGAGGTGGGTCCCTGGGGACATTCCTTTAAAGAGTGTATTTTATCCTTGGACCCTCTCTTTTTGTTTCTTATTCACCATAAAGTGAGCTACTTTGCTCCAGTCTGCCACAATGTACAGCCTCATCTGAGGCCTAAAATTATGGGGCTCTATATGACTATGAGCTGAAAACTCTGAAATTGTAAGACAAAAATAAATCTTTCTTCTTTTAAATTGATTTTCTCATAGTCATATTTTTGTTATATTTCATCAAATCCAGATAGCACGTGCACTTAGGTTGTTTGGTTTCAGGTCCTGTGTTCCTAACCATTAAACCAGTAGCTATGCATATGCCTCTATTTGATGCCTCCTCTTTCATCTGACTATTACTTAATGTGAACAATGAAAATCAGCCAGGGAAGAAAGTTAAAAATATATGGAATGTAAATTAACATCATCTTGAAGAAATAGGAAGAGCTGATATCTGTACAATTGAAGTAAATAATTCCAAACAAACATGGAAGCTTTTTACAAGAAAAGGTGAACTTTAGGGATAGGTAGTCTCTCAGAGTTTACTTTCAGTTTTTAGGAAGTGAAATATCAGAGCAAAAAAAAAAAAGACTGCATCCTGATAGGTAATAGAGGTCTAGATTTACCTAACAAAACTTAGTATCTCTCTTATTAATTTACTTTAAAATATTATTTAGCACCCACTTGCTTCAGGTACCATCCTAGATGTGAAAATTTACAAAAAAGTCCCCATTTTCATGTACGGTGTGAGAGCAAATAAAAAAATACAATAAATAAAATACACAGTGTAGTTTGATAGATGTATTGAGTACCATCCATGTGGTAGAAAGGAGCTGAAGATACGTAGAGGATAGAGTGAAAGAGACGGATGGAAATCTAAGTGGAGATCCAGAAGGGGACAGAAAAAAATGAAGTGGGAGCAAATAAAAGGTTAATGGCTACAGTACTTCTAAAATCAGTTAGGGACAGCACTCTTTATATATAGAAAAATTAACACTTCTAAACAATAAATGGTACCTAAGTTATACGGACAGTTGGTAGCCAGGGAAGTGTTCTAAGGTGTTTGTACCATGCATTGCAAGTGCTAAAAAGCTGAGCATCTGTTGTGTTAGTTTTCTGAGATAATTACTAAGGAATTCACAGATAACGCAGTAGCTAAACAAGGAGCGAATTCTACATCTTGAGGGAATGGTAAGTGGTGTCCCAGAGCTGGCTCTGACCTGCTCACGGGGGCTAACTGCTAAATCTGTAGCAGTTTTGGCAATAAGTTATTAAACTGTCAGCAGCTTGAAATTAGCCACAGTAGGGTATTCACTCCACAGGAATTAGTAAACACGACTGTCCAAGAGCCAGCTTTTGAACAAGACTCAGTCACCGTATCCTTGGGTCCCGTATTCCTCCAATCAGTATAGCCTGCCTCTTTTTCATGTGAGGACTTTGCAACACAGGCTCATTAAAAGTAAAGGCACATTTCTTCAGTGCTTGTGTATATCCTATAGAACTGAGAATAAGTGCATGACATGCTTGGTCATTTAATAAGTGAGGCCAAGGGTAGTCCTTAGTTTCTAAGGAAAAAATAGAACTCTGCAATTAGCTTAATTAGTTATCTTCAGAAAGCTACACATCTTTTAGCTTCTAGTACATTGCATGGATTACTAAAGTATAAAAATATCCTTACTATATGACTAGATCCTTATCAGAAAAAATTTCAATTTTCCAAAGTGAAAACATTGGAAATAAGAAACAATTGCACATGAAATGCATATCAGACCATGTGAGAAATCCATATGTGCCTGGACTTGGGGAGTGAAGAAAGGAGAGCCTGTCTTCCCAGTGCAGGCTCCTTCTCTGGCCATGAAGGGGAACATCAGTTTATTTAGAGAAGAAACGTAAAACACAATAGAAGCTGGGAGAGTTAGAGACAAGGTTCAATTAAGTTCATTGCTAAAAATCTCTAAACATTTTTTATATTTTCATTTTTTGTGTTTGCATAACAAAAGTGTCACAATGGATAATAGGATACAAATTATGCTCAAATATAATCTCTCTGTGTATATATGTGTGCATATCTCAAAGCACACAACTATAATGCCATAACTATTTTGAGTTGTATGACAACACTTGAAGGAATGCTATGGATAAATTGTGAACAATTTCATACAATTTTGAAAAAACTGTAGTTTGAACTAAAGCTGGGTATATACTGAGGCAAAAACTATTCAGTTAAATAATACGGAGATCCAGTTAATGCTCATTTTTGTAGAAGCTACTTAATCAACGCAAATGATGGTCATGACTCTAGAAATTTTAATCTGATTCTAGGAGGAATTTAAAAACATTAATTGGTGGGAATATTTTTCCTTTTATCTCATTAAACTTCTGGTGAGACTATCCATGCCATGATTTAAAACTTACCTCAAACGTGCTGAAAAAATTGTGTTGAACAATTCTACTTGGTAGAAAGTTTTTGCGTTGTTTCCTCACCTTCCGTTCTACTCATATAATTTGTTCAGTACGTAGACTAAATTGATTATAGCCGTTGTGAGCTGATACACAGTTGCCCTTTCTACCATTTCTCCACCTCCATACACTGACACCTGTAATTTTACAAAGGCCAGTTGAACAATTGATATACTAAAAGTTAAGAGCTTAAATAAAATATTCTGTTTTTTATACAAAAGGATCCTTTAGTTACGTTTTTAGGAAATGAGATAATGAAGGTAATGCAAAAATTAAAGGCCAGAGAGACATTCTACCTAATAATTCTTTTTATTATATGCTTTAAAGATTCCTGTGCAGTGTTTGCTTGTGAAATAAAATTTTCTTTTATTATTAAAAAGTCTATCTGTTGCGTTTGAAATAAGGAAGCATGAAAAAGAGATTCATTTTGAACTTGTAAAAATTGTTTCGATGTTTACGCCAATACGGCAAACCAGTATTTTTAGAATTGAGAATAAGCACATGTAATGAAAAATGTAATCATTTTTAAACTGGATGAATTTATTACTAAAATTTTCTTTATGAAGGTCAAATACTTAGGAATTCAGAGTTCTTTTCCTCAGTGAGTTAGGCCTACTCTGAAGTATGATTCTCTGAAACACTATATTAAAATAACATGGTCTATGTCTAGATACAGGCCAAATGCATTCTACAAAGACACACAATTAAGGATGTAAGTTTGATTTAACTAATGGCTTCAGAAGACTTTGGAGGATTGTTATATCCCCCTTTCTTCCCAAACTCACAAGTCCTCTGGAGGTGAGAACCATGGACTTGCTGTGCAGATGGAGCCTCTCTTCTAGTTCTAGTCTCACTTCACTTAAAATTTAGCCAGGTTTTTATTCTGAAAGCCTTTCTACATAGACATCTTATAGTGAAACTTTAGCAGGTTTTACAAGAGAGCTAGAATAGTTTCAGAAATGAGAGACTCTCAAACACATGCACACAACTGGAACAAGATTGTGGTAAGAGATGGCAGTGATCAGAGAGCAATAAGGTTAGGTGATGACTATGAATATTACCTACATGTTCTTGTGATTATATTAATATTAATTTTAAATAAAATAGCATAAGAGAAGATACTCTGAACCTTTTCATGAAATTTGACAACTCAGTAAAATGAAATATTTTAAGAGTCAGTTTTCTTTAATAATTCACTTTGGATATTTTTAAGATTTCACTTTCGATATATTTTCTTTTTGTGGTTTTAAGGATCATGGCCTCATACTTGACTAAGCATACACCCTATCATCAAGGCATATCTCTTACTTTGGACAATTAATTATTTCCAATAAGAATCAGTAAAACATCTTTTTGTCTCCTATTTTATGCCAGTGAATTTTTTGTAATAATATATACTTAATTATTTGCTATGAATAAATATTGTATTGCTGTTGATAGATGGGGAAATTGATACGATTCTAACTTTGAGTTTGCTTGAGGTGTTCAGTATGACTAAACAGGGGAGTATATGTCATCATAGATCCCACAGCACTTACCTTTTATTTTCTTTTTGCCTAAGATGACTCAACATGAATCTAAAGGATTTGTTACTTCTTTTTAATGCAAGATATGCACTTCCCCATCTACCTACTCTAACAAGATATATTGGGTGTAGGTTTGTTGTTGCAGAGCAAAGTGTTGGAAATGGGAACATTCAAAATATAGAGCTTTGGGACTGATAATCTTTGACATATTTGAAGAAGTGAAAGATACAGAAGCAAAGGCATAACAAAAAAACTGCTCGGAAGTAGAAAAGAGGCATTGGAATGCTCAGAATAACTCGTTCACACCAATGCAAAGTCAACCAATACCATGACAAAGTACAGTTTCTGTGGTGACTACTTGTTTCATGGAAAAGTTACACATCCCTGCCATGGCAAAGATAGAAAACCCAGGATGATTATTCCAAATTCTTTTTCTTTTCCTTTTTCAGAGAGTCATAGAGAGCTCTAAATCAGTAAATCCGCTAATAATTTTTCTAAAATTTGAGTACCCTTATTTTGGACACTCCAGTCTTTAGCATCCATTCTCTTGGATGACAGTAGGGAATGAATAGCTTTCCCCAAGAATCCTATATTCACCAAAACACCAACAACAGCCAGTTCACCCGTTGTCCTCTTATCCTGACAATGGTAGTTAGTTCTATACTTAGGCCTTTCAGAAAGCTTTCCAGGGAAGTGAATGTGGGATATCTGGAGCATTTGTCTTTAGTTTTTCATTTGGGTCACAATTTGAAGTCACGAAAATATTCCATTTATATTGTTGTCAGCTGAAAACTAACGTATACTGGAAACATATTAGGTTATAAATAAAGGCTCATAGGGGTTAAAAGAACTTTCTGTAAAAGCTAAAAACTATGGGAATGAGAAGCTGCCTCAGTACACTGACCATATAGTTTTTGTTGTCTTTTAAAAAACTTATAAGGATTTTCTTAAACTAAATGCTGCATTTGTGCTGACAAAGTATTAGAATGATGTATTGCTTTGTCATTTCCTTTATAGCCCCAAAATGCTAAGAAAAAAGTGTATTATGTTTAGAGTAGAGCACAACTAGGTATAAAATAATGCAATTTGAAGATTTTATTTCACATATTTCACTGTCCCTGATCTCCAATGACTATAATTACATAGGATGTCTTCAGTTTCCTTCTCTTTTCTATTTGCTAGGAGATGCTCTGATTTTTAAAATAAGCTTGGCACTTTCAAATATATATTACTTTCTTTTTTTTTTTTAGGCAGCATCTCACTATGTGGTCCAGGCTGGTCTTAAACTCTCAGTGATCTTCCTGCTTCAGTCTTATACTACTTTTTATAACCTCAAACTTTGTAGCCTTAAAAATTTTAATCTTCCTACCAATCTTCCAGACTCCTTTACAAATGCTAAAAACATTTATGGATTTGTTCACATGAAAATTAGAAGTTATCTTTTATTCTGTTACAGCTTGTATCCAGCTGCTTCCCCAAAACCTGATGTGCTCTTAGGTGGGGCTTTTGAGAGGTGGTGGAATCTAGGGTGTGCCAATATGGATTAAGGGTTTATGATTGCTAAATTAGTCCACAGATTGGTTCTGGGTGTAGTTCTTGATGTGGATAATGGGAAAAGCCACTCAGTGTGGGTGGCGCCAACCAATAGCCTTGTACCTTGAATGTAATAAAAGGTAAAGGGAGATTCCGTGCTGTTGCTCTGCTGCTTACTGCCTGTCCTCCTATGGACTATTTCTTCTCTGTCAAGCCACTCTGCCATGCTGCCCTGCCTTGGAGCCAGCCAACTATGGACAAACTGTGAGCTAAAACAAGTCTTTCCTCCTCTAACTTGTGGGTGTCAGATATTTTGTCCCAGCAAGGAGAAAATACCTAAGATAGATTCCTCTCTTTCCTTCACAATCACATTGCTTCTAGGAATGCAAAATGATACAATCATCTTGGGAAATAGTTTGGCAGTTTCTTACAAAAGTAAACATCCTCGTATCATATGATCACATGATCATGTGATCTAATTACTGTATTCCTTGATCTTTACCAAAAGGGTTTGTAAACTTGTATCTATACAACGGCTCATGGATGTCTATAGCAGCTTTACTTATAACCGTCAAAACTTGTTATCAACCAAGATGTCCTTCACTTGGTAGTATTAGCTGTGGTACATCTAGAAAACTAAATATTATTCAGTGATGAAAAGAAGTAAGCCATCAGACTATGAAAGTGCATTTAGGGAACTTAAATGCACATCACCAAGTGAAAGAAGCCAATTTATTTATTTATTTATTTGGTACCGGGGATCGGACTCTGGTCCTTGTGCTTGCGAGGCAGGCGGCAGAGCCTCTGAGCTAAATCCCCAGCAAGGAAGCCAACTTAGAAAGGATGCATACTATCTGATTCCAACTATAGGACATTTAAGAAAAGTGAAGCTATTTAAACACTAAAAATATTATTGGCCGCCACGAGTTAGGGGAAGAGATGAATAGGAAGAGCAGAGATGACTTCAGGCCAGTGGCCCTAGTCCATATGATACCATAAAGGTGAATACGTGGTGTTACATATTTAACCAAATCTAAAGAATGGATAGTGCCAAGAATGAATCTCAATAGAATCCATAGATCTGATGCATCCATATAGGTTCATAAATTTTCTCAAATGTACCACTCTGGTGGAAGGTATTTGATTATAGTGGAGGATATGCATATGTGTGAGAACGAGTTATATGGGAAATATCAGTATCTTCTACTAGGTTTTTCTGTGAACCCCTCCAAATTTTGTCTGTTAGAAAACTTGTGAGCCAAAAGCAATTTAGAGCTTTATATTTAATCTATTCATTTATTTGTTCATTTAGCATATATTCATTGAGCAGTTGCTACATGTTCACATTCTGTTGCAAAAGACAAAAAGAAAAGCAAATAAGCCAAAAAAAAAAAAAACCCCAAGGAAATAATAAGAAGTACTTTTTACTATATAGAAAATAAAGGTTATGTGATAGTACCTGGAACTTAAAATGGATGATTTTCACTGCGTGAAGTTTCAGCTAAAATCAGAATGATCAGGAGGGACTTCCGTGTTAAAATCTGGTGTGAATAAACTGTCGTAGTACATAAGATCCTAATGAGATAACTGACATTGTGAAATGGGAAGAAAGGGACTAAAGGTGTAGGGAAGGTGGGATGGGTAGGGGAAGGGTAATAGGGAAAAGAAAAAATGTGAGATAATGAAAAGATGGAAATAAAGTGTTTGTAGATGGGGAGGGGAGGAGGGGGTGAAGGGAAGGCAGGGACAAGGGGAAAAATGAGAACCAAGACCTGTCATGTAGAGGTACAAGATCCCAACAATGAATGTAACTGTACTGTATCCCTAAAATGTACCAATAAATTCAAAGCTGAAAAAAATTCTCAAAGCATTAAAAAAATCTGGGGTAGAAGGATTTAAAGCAGAATGATCAACTAATACTTGGGCTTAGGTCAGGAAAGAGCTTAGCATATTCCTGGAATAAAAAAATGGCCTGAATACCTGCAGTTTAATGACTAGGTGTATAATTGGGGGTAAGGGGGCCACAAATCCAGGTAGTCAGATAAGATGAGTCATTATTAATTGTCCTAAAAGTCCATTTCATATGCTGTGAGATGAAAAACCACTGAAAGGATTTAAACAGAATTGTAAATCAATGTGATTTATGCTTTTAGTAGTTGCTCTGAGACACCAAATATTGGCTTTTGCTCTTTCCACAACCATGCTTATTTTACCAAAGCACTGCAAATTCATGATTTTGTGGCTTTGACATTTGCTTGTGATCCATTCTTTAGGACACCATCTAGGAATCTTGCATGTTTACTAGGAAGAAGGCAAAATGCATGTCAACTTATACTGCCAGACTGTGACCAAAGGACTACAAGTGCCTGAACCATGAAAGGTGAAATCTTATTACATTATAAACTTGGTGATGTGTCTCTTCATCCTAAATCACAGATTATTGTATATAGTTGTCTTATCAGGCTGTGAATATTGGTTCTTAGGAGAGGGAATTCATTGCTAATACTAATGTGCTCTAAGGCAAGGGTTCATAGGAATCAACCTAACAGGGACAACATATGCACACAGAAAACAGATTATAAAATCCCCTAAAAGATGTTAAAGACATCATTCAATTTATAAGCATCATTCATCTCTGAAACTTATGAAGGCTGCCTCATAATCTGGTAATCAAGAGAAATTGGAAATGTCTATGCCACTTGACAACCTCTCACATTGGAAATCATTAGAGGAGCTGGATCTGTTTCTACAATGACCCCCTGCAAGTTAACTGGCACACTGATATCAGAGGAATACACAGAAAATTTTCAAATGTTCTCTTGTAAGTCATACAGATTGTGAATGAAGGAAACCCTCTCAGCAGGAAATTGGTGCCATTCTAAGGCAAAATCAAAGCCTCAAACAGAGTACATATTAAATGAAAAGCTGACACTCCAGTATATTTTAAGTTAAAGGCCAAGATGTTAAAATAAAGCAAAGGAGAGAAAGCCCAGTAGATTCAGTATGTGGGAGAATTATTTTTATTTCTTAAAAATTAGGCAGTTACTTTCCAAGTCACTGTTCAAAGATTAATATGACTTACCTGAATTTTATTAAATTTTAAAAGTGGGCTATTTTTACTAGTAGAGTCAGATGGGCTGTAGAAATATTCTGCTCCAGCCATAATTTCACAGAAGGGAAACTAAAATAGAAGAGTTTAAGTGTTTTTTAAAAGCTAGGGAAGACACCTTGATTTGTTATTGTGATCTAGTGATTCTACTGCATGTTAAAGCAAAATTGGAAAGGTGAAGAGGGTCTACTTCTATCGACACATTGGTAGATGGAGAAATGAAACATTTTATCAGCTTCCTTAGAGCCAGGTGATTGTATAGCCGAAAAGGAAGCCTAAAAAGAAACACAGCACCATTATTTAAAAGCCTTCACCTATTTTGTAATTATTTATTAGTATGAACTACTGGTAACTACAATGGATTGGAGTAGAAATATGTTGTTATCAAGACATTCCCAGGTAGAAACAACCAGTTTTATAAACTTTTCAGTGTTCCACTGAAGGAAGTCCACCACTGGGGTTGTTTGTTATGCAGATTTTAATTCATAAAACAGAGCTTTAGAGATATGGTTATTACTCCAGTCACCCACAATATCAAGAGTTTGCCAAACACAACATCAGTAACCTGAATTACACTGGGCCCAACAAGATGAGGCTTACAGAGTTGTGTTGCTTCCCAACCCACTCTGGCAAGGTGAACTTTCTCATTAAAAATATATTGGTGTCATAGTAATTTTATCCTTGAATGAAAAAGTTCAAAATAAGTTGATGTAAAAAAATGTACATTGCCTTGTTAAAGACTATTTCACAATGTAAATTTATACAAATCAAATAACAGTAGCCTCTTCATTATAATTCACAGTAGAGAGCAAGAACTTATCTTTTATTTCCATATGTGAATTCAGTTCAACTTTTGTATGAGTAATCCAGTAATTTTGCAAAAAAGAACCATTGTTACATTCTTTAAAACTTTTATTTTTCATTTTGTTTTTTATTCAGTTATAATAACGTATGAGATAAAATTAAGTGCATTACTTTATATACATTTTGACAATCATATTAGCAAACATGTTGATGCCATTATTCTACCCATTTTATAGATAAAAGGAAAATTAGAATATTTTGCTCCAAATCAAAGTTTCAATTTCATACAATCCAGTTACATGTCCTTTAGTAATTCTGTAAGAAGAAAGTTGTGTGTGTTTTATAGGAAAAGAGATTTGATTGGTTTCAGGAGACTTTCAAAAGAGCTTATGGTGTGAAAAATTCCTTAGAAATTGTCATTTTATTTAAGAAACTCCAGATCTATAGTTCAGGTAGATCCAGGTAGCAAAATAGAAGGCTTGGAATGTTTAAACTTGAAGATATTCTATTCTTCTCTAGTAGAGATGCCATTTTCCCAATTAACCTTAAGCAGGAAATTGAAGTTCAGAGGAGACTATCATAAATAATCTTCATCAAGCAGCCCCTCTGAACACTGAATGTCTCTACTGTTATATAAGATTCTCTGGATTGGGTTCGATTAGAGGTTCTCCTTGATACCTCTTTGTTTTTCTGCTCCAAACAATGGAGTTATGTGCTTACTTGAAATCACTCCAAATGTGTTTATGGTGGTGGCACACGTATTTTATAACATTTAATTAATGTAATTAAGTGATAATTTTAAAAAAGTAAACTAAGAAATGTTTTAGAAAAAAGTGAACTGGGAAAGGGTAAGAAGGCTTAAGAAAATTGTAATCCCCTAAAAGATTGTACACTCTTTTGGTTTCACAAGATCTTATTCCTTTTGGAGAAATCTGAACAAAAACAGCAATGCTGTGGTTTATTCAAGAAGAACATGAATTATTATCTGAAGATTTATACTTCAGTAATTTTTAAATTGAGAGGTGCCGATGAAGGGGAACGGAAGAGGACAGACAAAGAATTACAATGTTTCATTTTGCGTCATTATGTACTGCAAGCACCGACTAATAAAAACAAAAAAATATAAAATGCTATGTAGACACAGACAGAAAATCATGGATTAAGACAAAAAGACTAGTGAATGAGTATATTTCTGGGCTTCAAATGAAAGTATGTCTAATGGTTTGTGTTTAGGTGTCCCTCCAAAGCCTCATGCAGATGGGTGGGACTTTCTTTTTCCGAGGTAGTTGAATCTGGAATGTGCGATGCTGGGGTTAAGGATGTGTAATTACTAAACCACTACACTTAAGTGATTAGTCTGTCACAGCCTAATCTTGATAGTCTGAATTTTAAAAAGGGGGCAGAAAGATTCTGTTAAGCCCCCTGTTGCCTTTGCTACCTTGTGCTCACTATGTTGTTTCTCTGTGAAGCCGGTTTGCTATTCCTATCTTGGAGCCAGCAGACTATGGACTAAAACCTCTATGAACTGTAAACCAAATAAACTCCTTCCCCACTAACTGTGGGGGTCGGGTATGTTGTCTCAGCAATGAAAGAAAAGTAAACACGGTATATAAATAAATGCTATGATACCAAGAAAGATAAAAATATTTTTACTGCAACTTTTTAATATGTTTTCAATTTAGTATAACTAAAAAGACTGATTAGAAAAGAAGTCATCCACTGATTCAAAATCAAAAAATTTTGTGCAAAGTCTGTACACAAAGGGAGATAAAATGAAATTTGAGGACCAGAGATTTAGCTCAGTGGCTTCGTGCCTGCCTTGCAAACAGAAGGTCCTGAGTTCAATCCCTGGCACCAAAAAAATTAAAAACTGAAACTTGAAACATTAATTTGCAAGCCTGAGTAATGACTGTTCAGGGAAATCATCAGAAGATTTCAGAATGAGCTCAACCTTAGGCAGAGTAGGAAAAATATCCAGACCTCTGAAAGAAGGTAATTCTAGGTAATTGTACCCCCCAAATTTACATATAATTTTGTGCTTTGGTTACTTCATCTCTAAAATAAGAAAATTGCACAGTTTGCTGTTTTAATTTAATTAAAAATTCAAGGGCTGAGGATTTAGCTCAGTGGTTTCACTTCCCTGCCTCGCAAGTGCAAGGTTCCAAATTTGATCTCTGGTACCAAAGCAAAACAAAACAAAACAAACAAAAAAATTCAATGATACTTTATGTAGAAAGTAATCCTTCATATTGCATTTCCATTTATTTAAGTTTTTTTATATTATATGCAGAACCATAATTTTATAAAATACAGAGACTTGGCCAGGTAAACTTTGCATAAAGGGACCAGAAATTAAACTAGTAAGTCATTTCAGTTTAAACATTTGAAATATAAAATAAGAGCCATTACATAGTACATTTGAAATCTTGTTGTAAAACACCTGACATTAAAATTATTTCTTGAAAGATTTGAGAATAAAAGAGTCAAGCCTCGAATTATAACACATGCATCTTAGAAAGTAGGATTTTTTTCCTTAAATACAGTGAAACATAATAAACTTGTCAACTCTAAGCATTCATTGAATTAGCAAAGACGGCCTTTATGTCTATTAAAGAATGTATATGTTCAGGATCTGCTTGTGTTTATATTCAAAGAAAAGTGTATATTCTGAATGTATTCCAAATACTGAAATAAAGTGTCACATTATACATCAGGCTTTAACATCACAGGACATAGTCAAAGGAAAGGGTTTGCCTTTACTATTTATTTTTATTTTTGAATTTATGGATAATTAGATAGTTAGAGAAATAGATATAAATGCAGGTGATTTTGTGCTTCACTATGTCTCTTCCTTTCTTGGCAATCTTAGCAGAAAACTTTGGATACAACCACAAAGGCAAGCTTCAGAGGAAATTAGGACTCTTTTGCCTTAGATAATTTTCCTAATATTCATCAAGGTGCACGTTGCAAGTATTGTTTCTACTCAAAATTTGTAATACAGTGCACATACTGATTATGCAGAAAAAAGAAGTTATACTAAGAATACTATTATATATTGTTTATAAAAGCCTTAATATTTATAGAACATTACTCTTTCTATAAGCAATACTTAGGAACTGAAAGGACATATTGATTTCATAAAATTCACAAGGATTTCCTGTTTAATTTGTGGATTGTGACTGTCAAACTGGAGTTTTAGGACATTTTGCGCATGACATTGATTAAAAATGTATCTTGTTCACCACAAAATAGAGATGTCTTGTACAAATATTCAGATAACTGAACAATAGAACTTTTCATTTCAGGGTCAAACTATTGAAAATTTTAAATTTTCTGTTTGGTTACAAAGAACAGTTAAATTTCTAAGTGTAATTTCAGTTATGGACCCAGTTCTTTAAGTTGTATCATCTTTGGGGTTCTCCATGGTAAGAGAGGCAGAAACATGAAGGTAAAATCCAAATCTTTATCATTTATTCTAGAAAGAAATATAAGATCTCCTTACACCTCTATCATATTTCATCATATAACTTAATGGAAAGCAGGAGAAATGGTGATGCATAATTTTTAAATTTTAAACTAAAATTTTAAGTATTAGTCCACATACTATCAGTATTGTGATAATTAATATATTTAATTATCTTTTCCCTAACCAGATTTTGTTATTATGGAATTCATTGTGATATATATGTCACATATATTGTCCCATGTTTCACAAAAAGTGCTCAGTAAAAATGTGTTGATTGCTCCGTTTATTAATTGTTAGTTCTGAAAAGACTCTATAAGTTCTGGGTAATTGCAGTGGAGAAAGTAAAGGGTAGGCATGCTTCTGTGAAACTTAGAAGAATGGTCCCAATCTGTGATGTGTAACAGAGACTACATTATTTATTTGAAGTCTTTAATGACATAAAACCAGGCTTTGATTTACATAAAATTAGTGGAATTTCCTCTGCCTTCAAATGGACTTTTCCTTACAACATTTTGTCACCCTGAATTCTATATCTCAGCAAGGATCGGATTTAAAATGTATAAAGCATCCTCTTTTTTTTTTTGCATTTAAAGTACAGTGATAATGAACAAAAAATTATCTTGGTATTAACCTTTGCAAGTCTGACTTGTCTGTATTATCTTATTCTGAATATGCACAAATACGTAGATGGCTGATGGTGAAAACTGTCTCCTAGGCACAGAAGAAAAAGCAGGAGGTAAATGCATTACTGTGAAGGCCTGCTCTCAGAATCATTTATTTGTTCCTTAGATGAGACAGTCTTGCGTGAAGCAGAGAATCTGTAGAAAACATATTTTCTTTGGAATATTCTATAGATAAAACAGAACCTCATGATAAAGTTATGAATTAGCATTAAGAAGAGAATTATGAGCTGGGGATGTAGCTCAGTGGTACCATGCCTGCCTGGCAAGCACAAGGTCCTGAATTGTATCCCTGGTACCACCCCCACAAAAAGAAGAGAATTATAAACAGAGAGACAAATCATAACTATACTAATATTCATCCTCTGCTATGAACACTAGCCAGTTTTCAAACATTGCATATAAAGTCAATAGGTATTAGGTAAAAAATTAAATTAAAATGGAAGAGGTATTTTGTTTAGCTAAATAGCTCATGCTATAAAATTAAGGCATCTATCTATCTATCTGTGTATCTATTTATCTATGTATCTATCTAAATATCAGGATGTAGATTTTTTCCTAATAATAATCTTATTTGTTTTGGCTTCTTTTTATGCAGTGCAGACAGATGTGTGTGTGTGTGTGTGTGTGTGTGTGTGTGTGTGTGTATGAAATTAAAGAACATACATACAGTTTCACAGGAGGTTTTAGTTACTGAGTCATTCTGAAACCGTGGGTCCTAAGTGACTAATTTCATTCCAGGGAGAGCAAGTATGCACATTTCTAATGTTTACTTAATGACCCAGTGGAACCTGGATAATGAGACAGTTGAGGGTTGGGAAAGGTATACCATCCATCACAGTGAGCCCAGTGCTAGTGACATGTTGTTTATTGACACTGCTGTATAGGAAGACCCATGCTCACACTGCTGACACAAACAGAACAATAAAAAGTACCGAAGTCATTTATATTCATTTAAATATTAAACTCATGGGATAATGTCAAGATTTCAATTCTTTCTGACTGAGATATGGCATTTATCAAGAACTGAATGCCTTGTTCTTCCAAAAGTGCACATTGGGGGCTTGGATTTCTACATTTTTATTTTTGCTATAATGGAAAAAAATTTGGAGAATGAAAAAGTTATTAGATTATCTACCTTGTCTTTACAGTTATATCTATGAAACATGCTGTCTTATTTTCCCCATGCCTGATTTTGATGGTTTCCAACAAAATTCTGTCAGTGCATTTTTTCATCACAGTATAATTTGGCTGTCACTGAATTGTTTTCCTCTTTTTAAGGTTGCCCCACTATTCTCAGAAAATTCTCTACAGTAAAATATTGCTGATCTTTTTCATCGGTAATGGGATATTTCTAAATGTGATGTCCATATTTAAATTTAATATACTAAACTTTGCATGTGTAGTCCTTTATCTGATTTTTCTCTAATAATATTCATATCCTGAAAATTTTGAAAACATAAATGTGACTGCATTACATCAATTATGCAACTATGTTAGACACTGTTAGTGTATTTACTCTGTTTTCTATCTTCTACTCATTAATCGCAAGAACTTAACTTTGTTTATATATATATATATTTGGCACCAGGGATCGAACTCAGGTCCTTGTGCTTGCAAGGCAGACAGCGGAACCACTGAGCTAAATCCCCAGCCCTGGGGTATATATTTTTCACTTAATAACAATCTTGTTTGTTCATTTTGGCTTTTTGAAGTAGGGCCTCTTTGTGCAGTACAGATTGACCTAGAAGTCATGGTCCTCTTGTCTCATATATATATATTTGGCACCAGGGATCGAACTCAGGTCCTTGTGCTTGCAAGGCAGACAGCGGAACCACTGAGCTAAATCCCCAGCCCTGGGGTATATATTTTTCACTTAATAACAATCTTGTTTGTTCATTTTGGCTTTTTGAAGTAGGGCCTCTTTGTGCAGTACAGATTGACCTAGAAGTCATGGTCCTCTTGTCTCAGACTCCTGAGTGCTGGGATTACAGGTTTGTACCCACTGTCCTTGGCTCCCTAATAAAACCTTAAACAAAGACCATGTTAATTTTATAATTTCTTCTTTGGTCATATTACCTATTTTACTTTAAAAATTGTTACATTACCCAAGTTTTCAAATACTTATCTCCTTATGTTGGTTTATTATTTGGAAAAACTCAAATATAAAAATCAAATGAATAACAGTCTTGCTAGTATGTATACTACAGATATTTAAAAATAATTTGTGCTGTCAATATTACATAATTACAACAAAATTCTTATTATTTGGAAATATGGTCATATGTTTGTCATGAATAAAGGCTTATATAACTTTGTAATTCTGCAAGATAATTTTGAGATCCCACAGTTTTTATAGTGGTTATTGTTATGATTCACTCATCATTCTTTTAACTCACTGGTTCATTAAAAATATATTTAGCACCTTTTACTTATTCAGTCTCACAGCTAAGGAGAGATATAGTCTTTGAATTCTTTGAGTTACTATCTACTGTGATCCTAACTTGCTTGTTATTTTCTCTGCATTTTAATTATTGCACAATGTTTGTAGAAGTTTTCTACTTGATTCAGTAAGTTTTACATGTTCTTATATAAATTGAATATTTCTAAGAATATTTTGATTTTAACAAGATGCATAAGAATTTTAGATGATGGTGAACTTTTATACTGTGATTTAATGGCATTTTATTAAGATTGACATGATAATTGTTAAAACTAGTGAATTATAATTTCTCCTATCATAAAATCTCATTTCATATATTTTATTTTATTTCTAAAAATGTAGATCTGTTTTTCTGTATAATATTTATATTCATAAATGTTATGAAATCTCTACTTATAGAACTCAAAATAGGCAATTTCCTAAAAAGTTTTAAAGAGTATATGCAGTAGAAACCCTGTCTGTTGTAAAAATAAGGGAAAAAATGTATTTCTAAAGCCATGAGAAGCTATTTCAGAGGCCACTATGTTCTCAGCAAAATCTATTTCTTTTTCTTCCTAGACACATAAATAGATTGCATTTTCCAGCCTGTTTGCAGTTAGGTGTGGTCATGTGCCTGCCTGTTTTGTAAGGGATATGAGCTGCTCTGAAATGTGTTGCTTCTAGGTCTACCTTACAAGATCTCCCTTGTTTTCTCCATGATCTTTCTTCCTTAGGGAAGACTGGAACAGCAAGTTTTTAAAGGAGTAGTAGTATGTTTTTAAAGTCCACTATTTGAAAATAGCAGTGGTATACAGTTAAGGAATAGATACAGGATGCTAATATACTATAGAGCCATGTTTTTTTTTTTTCCTAAACAATTATTTGTGAAAACTTTCATGTTCAATGTTTTACCAAAACTATAGCTTAGGGGCAAAAAGGTTTTGGGGAAATGTAAGCATTTGTTTCCACTGGATGCTACTTGATGAATTTGACTGAATGCATTGAGAAATAAATTAGCTTCCGAAAGAGCTGTCTGATTTGCAGGCAGACATTAAGGGCTTTGTAATGTTGGAGCAGATTACTTCTTCAAAATTGTCCATGTAAGAAACAACTAAAACAGGCCTTGAGCATAACATCACAATTCTTCCCCATAAAAAAAAAGAATTAAACCTTGAATCAAAAGAATATTACTAAGAAAACATTGCCCTCCCACCAAAACTGTTGTTCAAATTGCAGCTACCATTCTGTTTCAAGAAATCGACATGGAACCAAAGAAGGAAAGAAGTATTACAGGCCTGAGAAGTTTAGAAAAGGAATTTGTGCATGGTTAGTAGCACTGAGTTGAAAATAAATTAGAACATTGATAAGTTTTCTGTGGAATCTCTACTGCTAAAGAATTATGAGCTGAGCCAAAATAAATAAATAAACAAACAAACAAATAAATAAAGGACAATATAAAACAGCACTTGTGCTTTCTACTGTCTGTAATCAAGAATTGAGCTATGGTTTTGTTTTTGTTTTTTTCTATGGTTTTATGTTTTAGGAACTTCTCTGTACTGTTTTCTATAGTAGATGAGCTACTCTATATTCTCACCAAAGAAATTATTGACAAAAATCAATGTCCAGGGGATTTTTCCTCATATTTTTCCTAGGACTTTTATATCTTCAGCTCTTACATTTAAGTCTTCAATCCATTTTGCATTGATTTTTGTTTGTGATGTAAGAGAGAGGCCCAATTTCATTATTTTGCATATGGCCATGCAATTTTCCCATCACCATTGGTTGAAGACTGTCTTTTCCCTTCGTGTACTTTTTGAAAATAATATCAAGGATCAAGTGATTGAGCACATGTAGAATTATTTCTATTCTTTTTCACCCTTTTATGTACCTGCCATGTAACTTGGTAGTCTTATTTCTAGGAATATACCCTGAAGAGCTGAAATGAATATATTTAAGACATATATATTCTCCCATGTTCATTGCTTCACTATTCACACTGAGCACAACGTGAGAACAAATCACATGCCTATCAACAATGGATTAAGAAATATGGTACATATACACAATGGAATGCTATTTAGCATTTAATAAGAAGATAATCCATTTTGAGATAGTGGTGCATGCCTGTAATCCTAGCTACTCAGGAAGCTGAGGCAGGAGGATAGCAAAACTGAGGCCAGCCTGAGCATTTTAGCAAGACCTAGTCTCAAAAACAATCATTCAAAACAAAACAAAAACAAAAACAAAAACAAAAAAACAAAAATTTAGAAAGAGCTGCGAATGAAGCTCAGTGATAGAACACTTGCCTAAAATGTAAAAGCCCTGCTTTCAGTCCTCAATATCACAAAAAACAACCACAGCAGTGCCTGATGCTGAGCTTGAAGATGGTCCTTTGCCTCCTCCCTACTCCCTTTCTCCTTCCTATTCCTTTTCTCCTCCACAGATTAGATAGTCAAACAGATACTAATATTGTAGACCCTGGAAGGCACAGCCCTATGAGACAATTGCACCATGTATCTTTCCCTATTCTCTTCCTGCGCATGCTCCAATCATGAAACAATTACGCTATGTTCCACCCAGAGCACGTAGGCCGCATAGACTATTTTCCCCACTTTCCCTTTCTGTTTCCCTTCCACTCTAAATAAAGAGTGCATATTATAGCTAGATGGTATAATCAATAATGTGAAATAGGAAGAAAATGTCTAAAGAAGCAGGGGAAGTGGGAAGAGTAGGGGAAAGGAAATAAGGGAAAAGAAAAAATATGAAAGAAGGGAAAAATGGAAAGAGTCTTTGTAAATAGGGCAGGGTGAGGGGCATGAAGGGAGGGCAGGGGAATGGGGAAAAATTATTGTACCTTTGTACAAGATCCCATTGATGAAAGTAACTGTATTGTTTACCTTAAATATCAATAAACAATAAAAAATAAAGAAAGAGTGCATTTGACTCCAGGCGGCCATTAGCACCGGACAAGCTATAGTTTCCACTTGGTACCAACTTTCAAGAATAGTCTTTGTTTCTTAGTTTTTTTCTTCACCTCCCACCACTCTCTCCATCTTCAGACCCTATGCTGTGCAGGTTGTGGCACAGCAACAGCAGCAGCAGCAACAAAAACAACAGCAGCAGCAAAAGCAAAAGTAAATCCTAGCATTTGTGGCTACATATACAAATCTGGAGGGCATCCTGCTAAGTGAAATAAGCCAGGCAAGAAGGCAGAGCCAAAACCTAATTATGGAATTTCCTTCGCTGCCACTGTATAATTCAATTTATAGTTAATATATAAGAAATAGTCAAACTCATTGAAGCAGAGAATGGAATGGTGATTACCATGGATTAGGGAGTGAAAGGGAAAATGAAGAGTCATGGCTCAATGGGTTTTAAACTTCAGTTATAGACAAATTTATTTTAGAGATCTGCCATGTGAAAGAAGGTATAGTGTAGTTGATAATATGATACAGTGCACTTAAAATTTTGTTGAGTGTAGGTCTCATGGTAAGTGTTCTTACCACCAAAAATAACAGCAAACTGAAACCATAGGGAGACTAGAGGAAGCTATTGAAGGCAACATGTATATTTAATTCTCCACTGTGGTACATCATGGCTGTATATATGTTCAAATGCATTGAATTATACTGCTAAGTGTATGTGGCATAATGCAAATCAAATCAACTAGATTGTTAGCCATTCCACATTGTGTGTGCATTTCAAAATGTGTTGCCCAAATTTATCTATACATTTTTTTCAGCTAAAATAAAAAGACACATGCAGTTTTTTTTGTATATCAAATGTATTCAATAAAGTCATTTTAAAAAATAGGCATTTAAGTTATGCATTTCCCTGGGAAAATACTACTTTCCAGTACCTGCTTCAAAGGTATCTATGGAAGGAAATTTGCAAGAAAAATCCTTCAACAGGGTGGCAAACTAATTCATGGAGATTAATGGACAGACATTCCTTCCAAGATATAGACCTGAGATGCAATTATAAAATTTCACTCACTGCAAGAGTGGAGAACCTTACAAATGCCAACTGAGAGGAGGCAGAAAAAAATGGCAGAGCCGTGAGTGCCAGCAACTCAGCTTCTCCAGGACAAAGTGCTGTGAGTCTGGAAAGCAACAGTCGAGAGAGGAACCAAAGTGAGTGCACATAGGAACCACAAGTGAACTGAAGGAGAAGAAGAAAATAGGATCCACTGCTACAGAAGGAACAGCTCGCCATGGCAGACTAGAGACCTCGTGTTAGTAGCGGAACTAGAAGGGAGGCAGCAAAAACAACATTACTGCTCACTATGAAAAGGAAGCTTGGACCAAGAGAATCTTATGCTGTCAGAGGAAGCAGAAGAACAGAGGCTCTGTTTCCTGAGTGGACCACCAGAGTTAATAGCTGGTGAGTGAGGTGTCAGGATTTCCCAGCACAGTCATTCCAGTCAGCAGTGGGTAGGTGGGGTCATTATTTTATCTGAAAGGGCTCAGGCTCAAACTCAACAGCACAACAGCCCCAGGGTTGCATCACTGCCAATGTCCTGGAGTGGAAGGAGAGAAAAGCTGTCCAGTCACAATAGACTACTGGCAGTTGGACAGAAGACCAGGGGATTTCTGCTAAGACATAGGCTTGGGCTACCCAGACTCTGTTCTGTTCTTGTAGCCACCAAAGACCAGTCTTAGCACTAGCTACAAAGGACTGGAAGTGTCCCCCTGCACTGTTTTCAGGGGTACAAGAAGGCAAATGGCCTTAGCCAGTGATGGAACAAGGACCACCCCCCCTCCCATAACAACTACTGGGTGAGAGCAGTCAGCAGTGTGAACCAGAGGAGGTTGTCCAAGGTCTGAGAGTGCCTCAGTAACTGGGAGAGTGCCAGCATAAAGAAAATCACACTAAGGAGATATGAGTGGGCTGCCCTAGGGACATCCAGAAAGCTGCTGGCTAAAGACTGGCTATAGCCCACACATCTGAAGCCAAGATCGCCCCCCTCCTTCCGGCACTAATCCTACTGCAGACTTGGTGGGGTTACACAGGACATTTTTGTTGCTCTGAGTTGGGCACTACTACCACAGAACTGTGGACACCAGGGGAATTTTATTATTATTTTTTTATTTGTTTGATTCAGGTTGTTCACATTTTTAAGCTTTATTTTTGCTTTGTTCTCTTTCTCTCTTTCCTCAGTTATCTTGATTTTAGGTAAGTGTCTCTTGTCTTTTTGGTTCAACTCAATATTCCTCTGCTTTCTCCTTCATTCTTGCTCCTCTGGCCTCTTTTATAGTTTCACAAAGCTTGGGTGATCATCCTCTGCTCTTCAGCCTTGCTTTTATTATATTTCTCTTCATTTTTCTCTCAGTTTTGTTCCCTACCCACGTAAATTTCCCTTGACTGTAGGAAGTCATTCTACTAAGGGGAAACTCATTGCATGCAAGTTCCTGGTTTATGTTGGATTTTTTTTTTATATAACTAGATTTTGCTTGTATGGTTAAAGGTACCAAATTAATAGTTATCACACTTTGTCAGTTGCTTGATGGTATCGTTATTACTAATTGTACTACTTTAGCCAGGATGTCATATCTGTTGTAATCAGTTGTTCTCCATTATATGATAAAACCATGATTATCTGGGATCATAACTATTACCATACTCCAGTACCAATGAACTGGGTGCTGAGCCAAATAGCAACTTCTGATCCTTAATAAATGGGTAAGGGTCAGACACAAAGACCAAGAACCACCTACATCCAGAAGACACCTCCAAGGAATAGATATTTCCCAGAGAAGCATCAATACTAGTGATAAAGCTATCTGGCATAAGAAATTTACAACCATCAATACAGAAAACAAAATAAAATTTTAAAATAGAGAATGACAAGATGCAGAACTAGTACGCAACCCCAGACCTCCAGCCCATCCAGGACAAGTACAAAGGACAAAGAGACAGAAGAAATTGGAAGCCAACCACCTGAATTTTGTGAAATGATACAGCAGAAGTAAGAAAACAGATGCATGAGGCTATAGAAAGAATAATTTGTCAGATAAAAATATAAAAGAAATGTTGCAAATAAGAAACACATTTAATTCAAAAAGAAATTCATAGACTAAAAGTCAAATGATGAAAAACAATACTTCATGCAATAGGAACCCGGAAAAAAAAAGCAAGGATATCTATTCTATTTGCACACAATGTGAACTTCAAGCCAAGACTATTCAAAAGAGAGGGAAAAGGTCAATATATACTTGATAAGGGAAATTTTCAAGAATAAGAGATAACAATCATAAGTGTATATGCACCAAATACTGGAACACCCAACTATATAAAACAAATATAGACAGGCATGAAAAAGCTAATCAGCACTGACACAGTTGTAGCGGGGTACCTTAATACCCCATTATTACATACAGACAGATCAACTAGACAAAAAATGAACAAAAAACAGTAGAAGCGAACCAAATTTGTGAGCAAATGGACTTAATGAATGTCTACATAGTGTTCTATGCCGTAATATCAGAATACTCATTTTTCTCAGTTGCACATGGACATTTTCCAAGTTAGATAACATAAAACATGTTTAAGTAAATGCAAAGGAATTTAAATTATCCCATGTATAATATCTGACCGTAGTATAATGAAATTTAAAATCAATAAAAGAAACTGCAAAAACTGCAGAAATAAGTGGAAATTAAACAAGGCCCTCCTGAATAATCAGCAGGTCACAGATGAAATTAAAGAAATTAAATGGTATCTAGAATAAAATGATAATGCTAATACACACTACACCAGATCTTATGAAAGCAGTCCTAGGAGGGGAATTCATAGCAGTTAATTCTCACATCAGGAAAAAAGAATGAGCTCAAATAAACAGCCTAATGTTGAACCTCAAATGTTTAGAAGAAGCACAAGTCAAAGCCAAAGCTTGTATAAGGGAGGAAATTATAAGGATCACAGGAGAAATCAATGCATTTGAAACTAAGAAAATAATACAAAGAATCAATGAATTGAAGAGTTGGTTCTTTGAAAGATTAAATAAAATTGATAAACTGTTAAGTAACATAAAAAAAAGGCAAGAAAAAACATAAATTCAAGCAATTAGGAAGGATAGGGTTGAAATCACAATGGATCCTGTGGAAATCCACAAGGTTATCAATACCTATTTCAATGATCTATACTCTAACAAGATGGAAAACACAAAAGAAATGGATAGATTCCTAGATACATATGAATCACCACAGTTTCATCAAGAAAATATGAAAAATTTGAATAACTCAATATCAGTGAATGAAATTGAAAATGTAATTAAATCTTACAAATAAGGATTAGTCTAGGTCCTGGCGGTTTCACTGCTGAATTCTACAAGAAATTTAGAGAATATCTAGTAGCACTACTCCTCAAATTCTTTAATGAAATTGAAAGGGAAGAAATACTCCCCAAATAATTTCTGGAAGCAAGTATTATCCTGGTACCAAAACCAGAGGATTCAAATAAAAAAGAGAACTACAGGCCAGTCTCTTCGTTGAACATAAAAGCAAAAATACTAAATGGAAAGCTATCCCCTGCTCTTGTGTAGGAAGAATGAACATAGTAAAAATGGCCATACTTCCAAAATTGTTATACAGATTTAATGCAATCTCAATCAAAATACCATACCTCACAGAGCTAGAGAGAGCATTCCTAAAATTCATTTGGAACAAGAAGAGACTTAGAATAGCAAAAACAATTCTGGTCCACAAAGGCAAGTCAGGGAACATCACAGTCCCTGACTTGAAATAATATTACAGAGATACTCTCGTATTAACAGCACAGTGCTGGCAAAAAAGCAGACCTGAGGATCAATGGAACAGATTAGAAGATGCAGAAACAATCCATATGCTTATCTTTGACAAAGGTGCCAAACACCTTCACTGGAAGAAATATAGCCTCTTTAATAAATGGTGCTGGAAAAACTGGCTTTTCACATGTTGAAGACTAAAACTAGATCCACGTCTCTCACCATGTACTAAACTCAAATTAAAATGGATCAGATATCTAAATATTAATATAGAAACACCAAATCTGCTGGAAAAGAGAGTAGGTAGAACTCTTGAAGACATAGGCATAGACAAAGACTTTATGAACAAAACCCAGACTGCACAGGAAATATTACAAAAAATCAACAACTGGGACCTCATCTTATTAAACAGCTCTTGTACAGCAAAATAAATCACAACAGACTGAATCCCACAGAATGGGAAGAAGTGTTGTAGCCAGTTGTCCCTCAGACAAATCTAGAACATATAAAGCATTGAAAAAAATCAGACCCTTTAAATTTAAAGACCCAATCCAACAATGGGTGAGTGAAGTTAATACACACTTCCCACATGAAGTATGACAGCAAATAAATATGTAAAAAATGTTCAACATCACTGATTGAAAGATGCAAATTCAAACAATGCTGTGATTCCATCTCATTCCAGAGAGAATGGCTACTATCAAGAAATCAATCAATAACAAATGCTTGAGGGACTGTGAGGAAAAATGAAAACTTCTCCAACTAGACAGACAGGTATAACCACCGTAGAAGTGAGTGGTGTGGAGATTCCTCAAAAATCTAGGATTAGAAGTCCCATTTGACCACGCCATTCCTTTTTTGGTGTCCTGAAGAAGTTGAAAGCATCACATGACATCATATGCACACCCATGTTTATAGCAGCACTATTTATAAAAGCTCAATCTTGGATACAACCCAAATGTCCATCACCTGATGAATAGATAAAAAAGGTATGGTTCTTTTGTACAATGGAGTACTATTAAACCATAAAGAAAGATAAACTTGAGACATTTCTTTGTAAATGGATGCACATTAAGACCATACTCAAGTGAAATAAATAGGACACATATGTATAACTATCATATTGTCTCTCTGGTGTGAGAAACTGAAAGTGTAAATAAGGACCAAAATGTACAATAGATATTATGAAATAGGAAGAAATTGTTCAAAAGGAAAGAGGAATTAGAGAAGAGGGGAGGGAAAGAAAGGGAGGGAAAGAAAAATACGAGAAAAGCTCGAAAAACTGGAAACATAATCACTCTCCTCATTACATAAATTTGAAAATTGAGGCACAGATAAGAAAAATAAAAATCTACCTGAGACCACATTTTGGAAGTGTTGGGCCCAGAATCAAACTCCAGAAGTTATACCATAGCCATTACATTGGGCCATGGAAGGATAGCAACCATAGTCTGTCGCGCGCGCCTCGCCAGCAAGGAGCACGCAACACTAAGGATTCTTCTGAAGCACGCTTTATTGGAGTTTCTTCTACATTCTTCAAGATGGCGGAAAGACCCCGAGCCGGATGCGGGCCTGCCTTTTATAGCCTCTCGGGTGACGTGGCCCATTTCTATTGGTCAATGCCGGCCTGCGTCATTCTGACGAACCAAGCGCCTCTTCTGCGCAGGCGTGAACCACCGTCACCGGCGGACTCACATCCGGAATTCATGCAGGGCATGAAGAACCCGGAAATAATGGCGCGTGACATCTCCCCCTTCCTTAAAATAACTAGTGCTCAGGAGGAGCCTGTCAACCACCCCGGCTGAAAGGTGGTCGAAGCAGGTATTCCATGTGAGCAACTGTTGGATCACCTTAGCTCGTGCAATGAGGAGAACCTCTGAGTGGTGCAAAGGCTGATCAACAAGATTGTAAAAAGACATGCCTGATTCTGGTGCAATGGACTAATCCACAGAGTGCAGAGGCCATGTCCAAGGAGGTAGAGAGATGCAGATATTTATGGCTCCCGAATGAGCAAGGCATAGGCAGATAATGACCAACGTTCAAGCTATTGTAAATTGGCCAACCAAACAGCAGGCGAGTATCCGGCTTCAAGGGCAGCGAAAGCTTGCATCAACATGATATTATCATTTTGTCTCTGTCGTCTCAGCTTACATAACCACCAAAATCCCAAAAACACTGCCAAAGCCAACAAAGCAATCATTGATCCCATTCCAGCCCACTCCTTCAGAATAGATACAGCACTTGCAATCCAATCAGATATACCTTGTGCAAAAACAATGTCTACTCGGGTAGAATTAACATGAGCAATGGCTACTCTCAATTGTCTAACCAAGTGATCAAAACGTCCCGTCCAATTTGATGTCAAATACATAGAGAGTTCCCTAGATAGATTCGCAGCTTCTGACATATTATGATATTGTACAGGTGTAACACAGAGTCCTGGCATCCTCCACATACATCCTATTTGGGCCAATTGCCATAACACATCAAGTTGCTCTTGCACTAAATCAACCCTTTGATTAACAATCATTAACCCTCCCTTCAAATGGGCATTAACAGAGGTTTGCATATCGAGCGCAGAGGCTACATTGGCTGACAAATTATTCAAAGCGGTTGCGGTTTGTACTGACGTGGAAAGAGAGACGGCGGCTGCGGTCGCACCAGCGGCTGCAATAGTTATCGCCGATACTATTGCTGCCGTAATCCCAAAGTCTCTCTTAGATCTTACAATACTCAAGGGATTCGTCACTTCCGTTGGCACAGGAATGAATCGAGGCATTCGAACGACCACAGCATGAGGAAATTTGGTAGCGTCCCAGCAGGATGCGTACCAACAAGTATCATTGGCACAATTCAGTTCCATAGTCTGTGAGAGAGTCACATTAGCCACAAGCCAAAGAAATGGTGGCCACACGCAAACTGGAGTGGGTGCGAAGGTGATGTTGCGCAGACCATTGAAGTGTTGTGGTGATGTTGATGGTCCTGTTGTTGGTGGTGAAAAGAACTAACCATAAGTAGGTGGAGCAGAAGAGAAGAGAGAATACCTGGACCAAAGGGTTATTGTCATAAACAATATGCTGGAAAACCTGCATGGTCAAACAATATAAATACATTTTGTATACCAGAAAAATAGCAATAATAATTATAATGAATTCTTATATCCTGTAATGTGGCTTTGTATCAACAGGATCTTCCCCCCCCCTTTTTTTTTTAAAAGAAAATAACCATCAGAAACATATTTATAATTCAGACCTTTGATAACCAACAATATTCCCAACAACATATTTAACAAGATGTATCTTTTTATAAGGCTATAAAAAATTATTTTGGTGGCTCCCATTAGTGAACAAAGATCAGAATAAACTTTCTGAGCAGCTGCTTCTTTATTCACCAACAGGAGCATATCCAAACTTGAAGGTTGTATTTAAATATCTTTTAAATTTTTTATTTGATCCTATAAAGCCAGGTTGTAGAAATCAACAATCTACTTGCATTTGACGTCATTCTGATCAAGAACATACAAACATCTTTGAACATTTAAGACAGACAAACATATAACACTTAAGACAGACAAACATATAAGACAATTTTAACGAGTGCACTCAGATGGTTTTGGCCAATTGAATTATCTTACTACTTCCTCTTTTTCGGGCGGCTCCCCTGAGGACTCCGACGCGGTCTCGGAGTCCTCCGAGGAGCCCTCCGAATTACTTTCCTTTTCTGCTAATGTTAATCTTTTTAGTTCATCTAGGGCAGGGTAGAGGCCCGTTGAGGCCTCAATAGGGCCGGAAATTTGGCTCCCTTCTTCTTGAGCTCCCGTTGTTCTCCGTTTTTGTCTAGACTTACTTCTTTCTTCCCTCTCCGTTTCTGATACACTGTCTTGATGCTCCCTGAACAATTTTTGTCCCTCCCGCACCTTATCATTGCAGCGTTTATCCTCCAAACAGGCTCTAATCATCTTCCACACTGGTAAAACCCCCGGTCTTAAGGTATTCTTATCTTTCTCTCGCTGGAGGTCTTTTCCTAATTTTTCCCAGGATGGGATCGTGAGTGACCCGGTACCGCTGAACCAGGGCGCCGCTCGATCCACTTCCTTTAAAAACCTCCTTAAAACCTGCTCCGATATTTTTAACTCCCTTTCCTTCAAAAGGCTTTGTAAAGCATAAACCAGTGATTGTGAAGTTGAATTGCCCATTTCTCCCTTGTCTACGAAAGTGGGCGACCGACAAAGTTAAACCTGTTGGAGTAAACAAATTAAAACACCCGCCCACACCAGACAGCGTACCTCTCAGAAAGTTGGTGGATCCTCCCCTCCTGCTGCTCAGTTCTGAATCCTCCTGAAGTCAGGGGTCTCCGCTGATGCCGGCGATGATGGTCGTCGCTCCCGGGTTTCGGCACCACTTGTCACGCGCACCTCGCCAGCAAGGAGCACGCAACACTCAGGATTCTTCTGAAGCACGCTTTATTGGAGGTTCTTCTGCATTCTTCAAAATGGCGGAAAGACCCCCAGCCGGATGCGAGCCTGCCTTTTATAGCCTCTCGGGTGACGTGGCCCATTTCTATTGGTCAATGCCGGCCTGCGTCATTCTGACGAGCCAAGCGCCTCTTCTGCGCAGGCGTGAACCGCCGTCACCGGCGGACTCACATCCGGGATTCATGCAGGGCATGAAGAACCCGGAAATAATGGCGCGTGACAATAGTCCTTATCAGAAATGTGAAGATTAACAAGATTTTAGGCCGGCATTATGGAATTAAAGTAAAGGACATTAATTAATGTTCTCTGCCTAATATGTGGTTTGTGAAGACAAGTTTTCCAATTTTTCAAACATTTCCACAGAATTAAAACAATGTTTCTTTGTAATAAAGGAAATTGTTTCCAGAGCTCATAAAATAAAACACTATTTCTGGCCCTGAGTTTCCTCATAAAATATCTTGCACTGGTGACATGTGTTGATGAAACTGCGTTTTACCAGAATTTTGCAGAAACACAGCTGTGGCCTTTCTATTTGGTTTAAATTTATAAACAATTTTCTGTTTTCATATCACAATAGGTTCCATTTCTATGCATATACACATTCTTATTTAGTTACTTATTAATTCTGTCATTGTTCATTCAAGGTATATTTATTTCCTCTGAATCAATCACTATGATAGATAGAAATGACTAATTTCTATTTTTACCAGAAAGAAAAATGCCTAGAATACAAGTGGTACTATACAAATGTTTACACAATGAATAAATGAATGCGTTAATAGTTAAATGAAAAGCTTTAGTTTAGCATCTAATACTCACTTAGACTTAATAACAACAAAAAAAAGACAAAAAAAAAAGAGAGAGAAGCATTTAAATCCACTTATATCAGTAGAGTGTGGGCTACAGTGTTTGGAAGAAAATGTGTCAAATGAGACCTGAGATTCATAGGATAGGCCAGAAGAGATTAAAAAGATTCAAAATAGGAGATAAACTAGGAACAAACTACAAAGATGCATTTACACGGTGCTCTTATAGCCGATAAGCATAGCATGATTGCAAGTTTTCTTATCATAGCCACATGGTCTCTATACACCATAGTTAGACCTTCTAATTCCCACACAAGTCTGGAGCTTTTTACTAACTGCAGTATCCAAAGGCATGAGTCCAATCTTCAAATAAAAGCCTTTGAATCCTGAGTGCTTCGTCTTCCATATCACCTTCCCAGCAGGAAGCAGGTGACAGGGCAACCAGCATGCTGGAGACCTGGGGGAAATCACTGCCAGTGAAATAAGAACACATAAAAATGAGGCAGGAAACTCCCCTTAATTAATATAGTATGGTTTGCAGGAACCATCTGTCCCTAGAATCCCATGTTTTCTTTACTTACGGCATTATTCACTCCAGAAAGTAATTGATTCCAGTCTTAAGTCATAAGTGCAAGTATATGTTGATGCTTTTCATATACATAGAAGTGGTGAGGAAAGGTATCCATTTAGTAAATCACTTGGATGTCAAGGGGGCAAAACATTTAAGAAGTGTATTCTCCTTAAGTTTTCCTGATATAAGTGAGCTTTAACATTCTTAAAAACAGTTGCATCCACAGAAATCCTTCTTAGCCTCTGTGTAACTAGAAGCACTATCTATAAGCAAGAATTGATTCTCTTTGTCTCTTTGCCATACCTGTTATCTGTAACTCCTTAACTCTGTGGTCAGATTTTTGAGACACTGACTCAGAAGCCTAATGCCACAGAAAAGCCAAGGACCTATATGTAAAAGAAACTGGCTTTTAGTCCCGGCATTGGTACCCATCACCCCTGTGGCATCAGTTATGCAATAGGATGCAGCATACTTTAAGATTCCCTGCTGTTTAAAAAATGTACAATTAAAATAAGATTTAAAAGATTTTCAAGAAAATACAAAATAATTTAACTGTGAATGACTGCTACCTTATTTTATTTTTTAAAATTTTCTTTTTAGTTGAGTTTATAGGTGTTTTTTAAGTACACAGTAGGGTTACATTTATCATGGGGCTCTTGTACCTTTAAATGACAGATCTTGGTTCTCATTTTTTCCCCTTACCCCTGCCCTCCCATCACCCCCTCCAACTTCCCCTCTTTGAAAAGACTTTGTTTCCATTTTTTCCTTTTCTCATATTTTTTCTTTTCCCTTATTTCCTATCCTCTACCCTTACCACTTCCCCTACACCTTTAGCCCTTTTCTTCCTATTTCACATCGCCCTTAGACAAGTGATTAAAGGAAAACAGCTGTTTTTTTTCTCTTTATGTGAAATCTCTCTGCATGCAGTAAATGGTGGGAGTAAAAAACTAGCCCAATACATTCCAACTGTAGCACTCCTGGCCACTATCATTTCAAAGATAAGTGATTTCCCAGGTCATCCAGAGTCCTTCCCACATATTTTATAAATATGTGGAGTCCTGAGGCTGAAACGATTTGAGCTTATTGCTTCTTTCAGACAGTCTCATGGCAAAGCTAGTATGACTAGCTCACAGAAAGAAAGACTGATGAGAAATAAAAACCTCTGGTCTTGTGGCCAGTGGTATTCCTGATTTGTGAGTCAAATTTCCACATATGTAGCCAACTGAACTCTCGCAGAAGTGAAGGAGCTGTACATGGTGGCGCATGCCTGTAATCCCAGCACTTGAGAGTTTGAGGGAGGAGGATGACTGCAAGTTCCAGGCCAGCCTGGGATGCATAGTGAGTTCAAGGCCAGCCTGAACTATGTAGGGAGACCCTGTCCCAAGCCCCCACTCCAAGAGAAATGTACAAGACAGCTGAATAATTCTAGTTTATTTGCTGAAAAGTTTTCTTCTTTTTGAACTACATATTTTGAGTTTCTTGAGGTATTTATTCTAATGTATTTCATCTCTTCTAAAGAACCTGGTATTTGTGTCTATTTTATGATGTCTTTGTCTTTTGTACATCAAGGCATCATATAGTTTCAGTGCATGTTAAGTGCCATATATTCATTCTCCCCCTTTCTCTCTTTTACTCTCTTTCCCTCTCTGCCAAAATTGAATCCACAATATGTTAAAATATAATAATTTTCAGGTTTTTTGTACACATAAATGTATTCCATAATTTTATTTTTTGTCATCAGTTGTTCAGCTAGTATTTTTATTTATTGTGACACTGGCATTAATGGCTAAATATTTAAGAGCTCAAAAGGTAGACAATATTTTTTAGCATATACTCAAGGAAGTATAACCACTTGAAAATACTACTTGGTTCTATATGTTTTCATTATTTTGATTAATTCCAAAACAATTGGAGGACTATTATAACTTTTATGTGTGTGTTAATGTGTGTATTTTCTAATTTAATTTTCCCCTTTTATTTAGAAAAATATTTTCCTTGATTAAAACACTGTCAAGTAACTGAATACTATTGCTAAAGAAGCTGTGTATATCAGAACTAGTAATTAATATAATTGCACTCCAACTCATACTCAAGAACCTTACATGTATAATGCATGTGTGTGTTATGTAGAGGAGGAATTCACAATCAGTGAAATGTAATTGTTACAGAATGAGCAGCAGTAAAAATCTGAATAGCAGCATTTGCTCTACACAGAACTTACATGCCTAATCCTAGTTTTATTATAGGTCATTTATTTTTACATTTAACTCTCTGTGCCTAATCTCCTACCAATGCTGGAACCACAAAAAGGAAGCTTTAATTTTCCTATTTGTGTCACATTAAAGAATTAAAACAGTTTTTCCTCACAGTTTTTGTTTTGGCTCTCCATTTGTATTATCTTCTCTTTGAAGCTAAAATTTATATCTATACCTGCTATGATAGAATAAGTCTATACCCATATAATCTTATTAGAACTAGTTACATAGAGTAGACTCAGGAAGATACAAGCTTTTAGATATGCATGTATTGTAATCTACCAAAATATATATTTTGAGTAAGTACTAGAGGACATATTTTAAGAAAAGATGTATTTAAATGTACAAATACAATTATGGCATTGAATCTTAGCAAAAGAGCACTGGTGAATGAGGTCCTCTGAAGCTTATACTGTTAAATTTTCCTCTGGTGTATACCACTGCTGCTTTTCACATCTGTCGTGAACATTGGCACAATTGCGTGGATTCTTTGGGCTTCCTAGGGTAATATCTGGACAGTCCTCTCAAGTGAGTCAAAGGTGAAATAGGACATTAAAAACATTCACAGATGTTCAGAAATCTCATTTGTTATTTTTAAAATAAAATTCTACAAGAATGTTTTATTATTGTTCCATTGTATTTCATTAGGACTTTCTTTTTTTTGTTTTGTTTTGTTTTTTGTTTTTTGGTACCAGGAATTGAACTCAGGTCCTTGCATTTGCAAGGAAGGTAGCGGAACCACTGAGCTAAGTCCCTGGACCTCATTAGGATTTTCTAAACAAACAAAATAAAATGATAGGAAGAAGAAGAGAAAGTTTGGAAGAATAATATGCCTAGTCATAATAATTTAATATGGACAAACATTTCTGGAAAATGCTGTAATTAGCCATAGTACAGAGTTTTCCACAGCACAAGTAATTTTAATGATAGCTGTGGAAGTTCAGAATAAGGGATCTCAAAGGATCCCTAGTTCTCCCTCTCACTCTCTCTCTCTATTTTTATGATCTCTCCCTCCCTCTCTCTCTCTCTCTCTCTGTGGTTTGGTCAAAATAAATTAATTCAAGACACCCCATCTCAAAAGGACACACTATTTCATATTGTGTGTTTATATAACTTTTCCAAATCAGGGTGTGTCATGGAATATTAAGACCTGCATTTTTGAGTTTCAATTAACATTGAAATGTTTAAAATTTCTATGGATAAATGCTTCCAACTTTACAATGTTAGAATCGATCAAAGAAGTGATGGGAGAATACACCATATAGAATTTTGGCTCTGAGAAAATTGAATTTGAGTTCAAGTTTTTGTAGTGACACGCTACATGATCTGTGAATCTCACTTTTTACATACATAAAATTGAGATGTCAGCTACGTTGTAGTGATTTATTACAGGGCCTGGGAACATGGGAGAAGTCAGTAGAGGTGGAGAAGGAACAAATACATGAAACAAGAGAGGGGTCTGAAGGCCAATGATAATAACAAGATTGAGTAGCAGGTCGGGAGTATGGAAAATCTAAGATCAAGGTGGCTGCAGATATGATCTTCTCAATGGTCTTTCTCTTGTCTTCCTACACACACCATCTCACTGCATGCTCACATGACCTCTTCTTTGGGTGCCCAGATAAGATTTCTTCCTTTTCTTGGGAAAAGCATGAGAAAAGGAAAAAAAATGGCAGCAAAGTCTTTGTAAATATGGAAAGATGGAGGGTGTGAAGGGAGGGCAGGGAAATGGGAAAAAATAAGAACTAAGGTATATCATGTAAAGGCACAAGATCCCAATGATGAATGTGACTGTATTGTACACCTAAAATGTACCAATAAACAATGAAAAAGTATTTTTCCTCTTTTTTTTTATGGCCACTAATCCCACCACAGGGATCCCAGTCTCTGGACTTCATCTAAAATTAATTACCTCTGAATGGCCCCACTTCCAAATTTCATCACACTGGCAGTTAGAGCTTCAACAATGAATTAGTGTCATTTGTGTGTGTAGGAGGGTGCAATGTTCTTGCAAAAAAAAGCTGGTACTGTGGTGCTACTCAGTTTTATTATATGTTCTGGTGACCATTGCCATGACCCACATGGCTGAAGGGTCTGCAGAGTGAAAAATGATGGTGGGAGATTAAACAAAAATAAAGAAAAAAGATCCCCCCCCAAAAAAAAGAAAGAAAGAAACAAAGGTGGGGCCAGGTGCGGCTCTAACTACTGATGGGAAGAAAAATATCTCCAAGCAACCACAGCATGGTTATTTATAGTGTTAGAGATAAGGGAAGCACAGGGGGAGGTCAAAGGGGCTGGTCCATAACTGGAGCCAGGAGAGTAGCTAAGGTCTACAGGACATCATGCTTGATGGTTTTTTGGCAAATGGCAAATGGGCAGAGAGGAAGACAGTCTTTTTTTCCCCCAGGACTTGCTCCACCACACCCTCCTGCCACCTTTTCTCCCGTGGGGCCCTGCCTCACCCACAGGAGGAGGCAAGATAGGCCTGGCCATAGTGATCTATAGCAAATCCTCCTAGAAAAACCATCTGGTTCTATTTTCCTAATAGGTGACTGTGGGCCCACATCTAACTTTATCAACCACCCATGGAAACAATGGGATGTAAAAAACTTCAATAAATGGGAGTACAGTAGCAGAAACAAGTAGGCAAAAGAAATCTGAAGAGGAAAAGTGAAGCAGCATCTTCCAAATGCAAAGTGATATGGTAACTGATATAGATGGGAAAAGGAAATCATAGAAGAGGACGTCTTTGGGTCTGTGTTTCAAGACTCTGAGATGATGGTCATATATGTATGCCTTATGGTTTATTCCACAAAACCACAATGGACCGTGCTTTGTTACAGTTACTTGTGAAAACACTGACAAAGAGATAGAGACATATACCACAAAAGTAAATGACTCGACCTATCCTCATGAAATCAGTGTCAAATTATATTTGTTAATTCAAGGTTACAGTTCTATTTTACTGGTTATACCCTTTTATATTCTTGGACCCACTTTATATTTCATTTTCTGAGAATGTTAATTTGGATGGCATTTTAGCTAGGACTCCAGCTGGGAATAATGTCAAACTCAAATTAGTGTAATTCAAGAAAGATTTAATAAAGTGACTAATTACAAATATACAGAAAATGCCAACAACAGTGTAGTACTCTAGGGGCTAATCATGAAACTGAGAATCACTAGAGCTAAAGTGCTAGGAAAAAAGGGAAGCTATTATAACTTAGAAGAAGAAATGTTGGGCAGACTAAACCACGTTGAGAGAAGCAATAGTATTTAGTTGAGTGACACAGCTATGCTGATGTATCATGTTGGAGGGGGATGTGTGACATTTCTCCCTTTTCAGTATCATCACTGCCTTATGGACCAAGAAGTCTGTAGTCACAGAGGTATAAATGAGCCTGATAAAAACAAAACTATAAGGAAAATGCAGAGGTTAAAGAAGAAGAGATATTTGGGTACATCCAGATTAGCCGATTAAACTTGGCCAAAGACCTGCTAACAAAAAATAAAATACATTGCTTGCCACAGTGATATGTGCATATGGATAAACATAAAGTACTATAGTATAAAGGAAATTATAATAAAAAGCAATAGTCTTTTCCTAACTTTTTAAAATTTTGGCTCTTGAACATACCATTTTATTTTTCCAATACCTGTAATTGATTTGAGGATCTTGCCAGGCAGATGTGGTGCCACTGGGCTACATACCCAGCCTCTTGAATATACCATTTGAACCACTAAATAGTTTACCCTGAGCATAACCTGGACAGTGTGTTTGTTTACTATTGACTATCCTGGTGCCTCTTGGACAGGTGCCATTTCAACCAGTCAGTCAGTTCTTGTGTTGCTTTTATATGTCCTGTTATCTTATAAAACTTAATGAAAAATGTGCAATTTTTGTCATCCTGCATTTAAATAATTGGACCGGTAGGTGGTTAAATGACTTTGAGCTTTACCTCTTCTAATATTTAAATAATATAAACATTATAAACAGTGTTATCATAAGTAATATTTCTTTATCAACTATAGAAATTACCTGGCTTTTTGTTGTAAAAGATGAAGATTTACTCCACATGCTTCCGTTTGCCCTTTAGTGGCTCTTTTAACTTTAAAGATTAACAAATACTTAACAGAAAATTAGTTTTTCTCAAGATGTCAGTTTTTAGGTTATAATGAAATTTTTGTTTGATAATATAGTTCATTAAGAAGCTAGATAGTCTAATCTGATTGAAAAGTTATGGACTATCACATGTACTGGAACATTATAGAATACCCTATTAATATGTACAATTTTATGTATAAATTAAAAATAAACAATAAAAGTATATGAAAAAACTTTAACCTGTGGCAGATAGAAAAATATTACATCTAAAAGAAACTGACCTCATATTAAGAAAAATTATATGATAAGCAACACCTAGGATGAACTTTTTAACAAATCATAAGTAGGGAAATAGAGAACAATTTTATCAAATATTACCAAAATATATAAGGGAAGAAAATATCTTTCACTTAGATTTCATAAAAGCTTTGATGTATTGTTATATACAATTGCATTTGTAATCAATTTACATTTCTATGTCAGAATCAAAAGAGTGATAAGCAGTAATTTAACTGAGCAAGAGTTTATGCTACACTAGCAATATTTCATCCAGACCTCCTGAAATTCTGGGAAGAAGTTTCTGGGATATATAGATGAAAAAAATTGGTTCAATATAAAAATAAAATAAACAACTTATTGATGACATATGAAATAGAGCATAGGTATGGGAAGAAAATAGTAGGAAAGAAAAGACTTAATTGAAGAAAATAAAAGATTTAAAAATTCTATATGCTCTTGTGTTTTGACCTTTGTTTTTCTAATGGTGTATAAGGTTATTTACTAACAAGTACATACTGTACTTTATCAGAAATTTTTCTACACTTCTAGATGGCATTTAACTCAGTGCACATGGTATCTTTTTAAATTCCCTACTGACTAGCTTTTATTTCCTTGACCTAACATAGATAATAAAATGATGTATCAAGATTCAATCAGGAGTTCACCTAAAGTCCTTTAAGTGGAAAAGGAAAAAAAAGCAGGGGGGACAAAAAAGAAAAAAAGAAAAAGGAATCCTGGATATTTATAACTTATGCCAAAGACAAGGATTAGGGAAAATATAAAGAGAAACTTATAACTGCTCCTAATGTCTTCAGTTAAGTGGAAATCATGAAAAATTATTGAAAAAAAGGTATAGGGATGTTGTTCACTAGTTTATACTGTAATTATAATAAGTAAAAATGTCAGCTTCTCTTTCACTGAATCAGTTTGCATTTTTAAGAGAAATTTGTCTGTGGCCATAGATTGTATTTTTAATCATAGTCTTCCACAAAAATAATCTTCTGATGTTGTGCACTAGCTTCTTGGCAATAGTACCAACAGAAGATTATACAACATCAAGATCAGGAGAGATTAAATATTATGCCTTAAGCAACAGCTTGAACAGGCAAATGGAATTTTGCTAAAAGTCAATTTGTAGGGCAAAAGCAGACACTTCTCAGATTCATCAGTGGGTTAGAGACATGGTCCAGAAGGTGTACAAGTTTCCTGAAAATCTGGATCCCTAGAGTTGTAACTGTATTGTTTGCGTTAAATGTACCATGCTAGTGTGGGGATAGGGGCACTCCTTCCAAACTTGCTAACTTCCTACTTCTCTTGTCTTGCTACAAAGCATGTGGGCTAGATGAAAACTACTGAGACCTAAGTATGTAAGTTCACACATCAGTAGAGAAGACTTACTCATCTAATTGGTAAATGAAATGAAAGAAGGAGACTAGGAAGGGGTCAGGAAGGCAGGTATTAAGATTCATAATGCCTTTAATAAAGAAACTGAGCAATCTAATAGGCACCAATAAAAACTGCACAGATTATCAATAAAATTGCCAAAGATATATTTTCCTTTAAAGGAAGTATATTGCAAGTGTAATTATTTAGGCCTTGGCCCTTGAAATATAAATTGAAATAGATACTTTAATATGTCATTGAATAAAATGTAGTGTTGGGAGATTCTGAGAAACTAATTTCCCTTTGTCTGAGTCTGCGTTTTTAAAGTATATATAGTTTGTTAAAGTAGAACAACTTGACAAGATTTTGTTTTCTTCAGTAAGAATTATACAAACTCCTATAAAAAACAAAACTACATGATCTTATGAAACATTAGCTAATTATTGTTGGTTTAAAAATATGTTTATAAAATTCTGTTAGACTTATTCTGGGCTGTTTGCTTGTTGATTTCCAGGAAAAAAACTTGTGACATTAATAAGTCACAGGCCTCTATTTCTCAATAACTTTTGGGAAACTTTAATGATTCACTTTCTGGAGTAAACAAAAGGATTAAGAAGTGTTACATCACAACTATAAATCTACACAAAAGTCATAAGAAACTTTATAATGAAACAATAAAATTGATAAAAAAGACTTTTTTTGTAGAAAAAGTAGCACAGAGGAAAATAGTAAAAGAAAGTAGAATAACTGATATTGAAAACATTTTACTTTCAAAGAAAATAAAGTATGTATAGAAATTGTCTTTTTAGGTTGTTGTTGCTTTGTGCTTTTTCTTTTTTGTTATTTGGCCTTTTTGCCCTGACTGTCAGAAAATAGCCAGTAGACATAATGATTTATGCAAAGTGCTCTTATCTAGATACTTAATTCTCAGCAATAATGGATAATTTTTTTATGTATCATTATGTTTAATTGTATCAAAATTATTCCATCTTTTGGTGTAGTACATTTGAAGAGATTTGAATCAGTGAGTTTTTACTAGAGAAATAGATTTGATAGAAACTACACAAATATGTAGGAATTTGCAAGATTGGCTTTCAGTGGCCACCTACGAAATCAGGTGTGGAAGAGTGAAAGGGTCTCTCTGGGGTGGAGATCCAGTCAAAGGCCTGGAGCTCTCTGTGGTGTACCATGTGAGTTTATATCAGGGAGCTGAATTGTCTGAGCTGGAAGACAGGAGATGACATCCAAGGTGAAGGTGAAGACTAGAGCTCCTCTAAAGAAATAGAAATGAGCCTTCTTTCCTCATTTCCCCTTTATTTCAATCACGTGTCAAGCCTATTGTTTGGTGCCATTCACAACCAGGGTGGTTCTGCCATCTTCAGTAAGTTCCTTCAGCCACACCCAGAACTATGGTGATCTATTTTAGCTGGGCATTTCTTACTCAAATTAATACAATCAGTTAACTATCACAATCTACCCCTTGTCAACTTGACAACCAGATACATTTTCATATAATGGTGGGCTGCTGCTGTGCACATCCAACTGTAGACTTGGTGGATCTGATAGTACTCACCTCATGATGGGCAGCTCAGGTTGCATGGCACCCTAGTGTCCTATGCTCAGTGTTCATTTTCCACTATAGCCCAATAGTAGGCAAAGAGCAGTTTTTAAAAGGAAGAGTGGTTGTCTGTTGATGATATCATAGGCTTGCTCCAAAATCCTAAATGTCTGCACTACAGTTCACCTGTGGAGGCCATCCAGGATCTCCAAACACCATCCTTGACCCTTCACTTACCATTGGATCTGCTGACTCCTATAGCTCCAGTGTCAGAGCATCCTGCACAGAAGCCTGGACCCTACTGCAGAGCTTTCTCTTATTTTGGGCTTTACTCAAAACTAGCAGCTTTGTGAGCTACTCAGTAAATTGCCCAGAGTAAAATACCTAAGTGATAAATATGTTGCTTCCCAAATCCCAATAATCCCAGTAGCCATTGCCTCTATTTGGTCGTAGTGGGAGCCAGATGCAGCAACTTATCTTTTACCTTAGAAGGCTATCTCTACATGCCCTACACCACTGAACTATAAATTTCACTGAGGTAGAAGGTCCTTTAATTTTAGCTGGATTTATTTCCCACCCTCTGGCTCACAAATGATTTACTAGAAAATTCAGAATGATTTCTGTCTCCTGCTTACTTGATCCACTCAGCATAACATCATCAAAAATGTATTGGACCAGTGTGATAGCTTCTGGGAGAGAAAGGCAATCAAGATCCTTGACAACTGATACAGGGCTGGAGAGATAATATAATCCTGAGGTAGGACAGTGAAGATGTATTGCTGGCCTTACTGATTGAAAGCAAATTTTTTCTGATGGGCCTTATGGATAAGTAGGGAGAAGGAATTTGCCAAATCAATAGCTGCATAGCAAGTACAAGGAGATGTGTTAATCTGCTCAAGCTTGGAAATCACATCTGGTACAGAAGCTGCAATGAGAGTCACCACTTGATTTAGTTTACTGTAATCTACTATCATTCTACAAGACTCTCCCACCTTCTGCACAGGCCAAATGGGAGAATTAAAAGGAGATATGGTGGGGAACACTACCCCTACATTTTCAAGTCCTTTATGCAGTCCCTCCAAGGATGCAATACTGTTGTTAGTTTACTATTTAAACACGTAAAGTCAACTCTACTGGCTTCCATGTGTCCTTTTCAACCACAATATCACTTATACTACAAGTTAAGAAACAAATGTGAGGATTCTGCCATATATAAAGTATATTCATCCCAATCATGCATTCTTGAACAGGGGATTCAAAGATTTTTCTGGACCCACTGTGACTTGGACCTTTGCTAAAACTCCATTGATCACCTGACCTTTGTAGTGGCCACAATGACATTTTGGATCCCCTGGAATCAGTGTTAGTTCAGAAGCAGTGTTTAGCAGTCCCTGAATTTACATACAGCTACTCAAGTATTTGTTATTATTTGAGTTCTTGATGATGGTCATTCTTTTTTGGGGTAAGTTGGGGTCCGGTGTTGTTTTAATTTGCATTTCTCTAGTGGCCAGAGATGTTGAACTTTTCTTCATGTATTTGTTGATCTTTTGTACTCCTGTGAATTGCTATCCATTTCACTTGCCAGTTTTTGATTAGGCCTTTTATTTGGGGGGCTACATTTGGGGTTCTTTATATAGTCTCAATATTAGTTCTCCCTCTAAGGAATAGCTGATGAAAAGATTTTTTCTGATTGTTCACTCTTGTTGGTTCTTTTGCTTTGCATAAAGGTTTTAATTTGACATAATCCCATTGTTGATTCTTAATGCTACTTCTTGTGTAACAGGGATTCTGTTCTAAAAGTCCTACAACTATGACTCACTGAGTTTTACCTGTTTTACTTTCCAGCAAGTGACATGCTTCTGCTTTAATATTTAGTTGTTTTTATCTATTTTAATTCTAGTTTAATAAGTGATAGGAGATATGGGTTTTCTATTTTTCTACTTTTCTTTTTATATAATTTCTATTTAGTTAGCATGTTTGCAATTAATGCAGTTTACAGCCATTTGGGAAGTAGTTATAATGAACATATTATAGCTTGCTTTTTTTTTAATCCTATTCCCTTTCCCTTCTCCCACCTCTGCTATCCCCTTTTTCACACTTGATATTATTTGTCTTAGCTCATGTTATGGCATGTATGTTTACAGTAATTGGGGTTAATTCAGTTTCTCCACATGATATATCTTTGTTCTTATTTCCCCTTTCTCTCACCCTTCACCTTGTTCTCCTGGGCCACTTCCCTATCACAAGAGATTCATCCCCTTGGGCCTTTTTATTTATCTTTTCACTTTCTTTGTTTATACTTTACCTCACTCACAGGAGAGTCACCATATGGTATTTAAACTTGTGTCTAGTTTATTTCCCTCAGCATTATATTTTTCAAATGCATTCATGTTCCGGCAAATGTCTCAAATGTGTTATTCTTTATAGCCAAGTAGTATTCCTTTATATATAGATACCACATTTTCTTTATCCAACTGTATGCTGATGGGTATACAGGCTGATTCCAGTATTTAGCTATTATAAATTGTACTGAAAATTATTCACAGGAAGGCAACATATTACCAAAAATTTCCATATAAGACACAAACTCTCTTTGGCACAGAGCAACAGAGGACCATGGAAGCAGCTTGCAACCCTCTGGTAAGCCTGTCCCTTCAGCCCAGTGCAGCAGAGGAGCTGTGTCCCTCCCCCCCACGAACAAGAGAAAAGGGGTCTCTCTGAGGCTCTTAGATGAAAATTGAATCCCACTGGAAAAATGAAGAAAATCTCTATGATAAAGACACACCACACCACCATAGTTGGTAAATCAGAGGGACCAGCACCTCACATTGGAACCTGGTCTAACGTCAGGGGAAAGACTGCTAGAATCTGCAGTAGAACCTTGCAGAGTTCAACCCAACAGGGGTCAGAGATCTCAACTTGGGTCTTTCCCCCAGAAATCAGCCTGAACCTCAAGGGACAGCTGCTGGTTTGCTGAGACTAATTGACTTAGATCTGCACACTTCTGCCCATGCTGTCTATTGTGTCAACAAAGGCATACCCTAAAGGAGGCCTTCTATTTCTCATTGTATTTTTATTTTCAAATAAATATTTTTATTTTATTCTTAAACATTTAAATTTTTAAATCTCTTTTTCTTTTCTCATTTTTTCCTATTTTTATCTTCTTTTCTTTGTCTTTCTCTCTCCCACCTTGACCTTCATTTCTCTCTCTTTTTGTTCATGTTCCTATCCTAATTTGAATTTATTTTATTTCTTTTTCTTTTCTTTCTTTTTCCTTCTCTCAATTGCCATTAGTTTTAAAAGAAAGTGATTACAGTCTTTAGCCTCCCTATTGCTGTTAGTGTGTTCCCTTCTCATGTATGCTTTGTTCTGTCTTCTCTTCTCTTCTCTTCAAAAACTTCCTAGAGTTTGTGTGATCTTTCTGTGTCCTCTGACCTCACTTCTGACTTTTCTCTATCTTATACATCTATCCCTCCCTCTCCAACTCCTGTAAGCTCCCAACCTGAAGGATAAAGTTCTATATTGAAGAGTTTATTCAATATAAATGTATTTTGGGCTGGTCCTTGATTTTTATTTAATTCATACAATTAAAGGTGATAGATTAATAACTACCACAAATTGTCATTTTCTAAGCTGTGCTTGATGCTATTATGTTGCTGATTACATCACTTGGGCCAAGGTGTTGTGATTGATCTAATCAGTTGTCCTTCTTGGGAGAAGGAAAATGAGATTGCCTCAGAGTCATTAGAGACTCAAAACCTAAAGATCACCTATATCTGGAAGATTGACATATTAACCAAGGAATTAAACCAAGGACAGTATCTGAAACAAAAATTGGAAATGAGAAGACATTGAGACAAGGCACAAACACAGACTTCCAACTCACCAAAGGTAAACCCTGGAGAAAATGAGGTGGAAAATCTGACAGGCAACCATCTGGACACCCTGAACTGATAGCACAGAAAGTAACAAAACAGATAAATGAGGCTCTAGAAAAATTCAAAATAGAAATAATTTCCTAGATAACCACAGGGATGATGAGAAGAATGAAACACAAGATTAGAGACTCTAGAACAGAAATAGATAAAAAGTAGATGAGCTCAGGATCATGATGGAAACCATGACTGCCCAGCATAGGAAATTAACAGAAAATTTGAATGCCCAACATAGGAAAGAAGTAGAATCCATGAAGCAGATTTAAACAAATATCCAGGAGATTAAAAACTTTATAGAAAGCATTCTCAGAAGAATGAATAAATGTGAAGATAGAATTTCAGATATGAAAGATAGGATTGTGGTCAGTGACCATGAAAAGAGAGATCTCTTAAAAACAGCAAGGGATCATGAGAAATAGATCCAACAACTCTCAGATGATGCAAAAAAGAATAATATAAGACTGATAGGAATTCATGAAGTAGCAGGAGAAATTACAAATGACATAAAAAACTGTTTGCAGAATTAATGATAGAAAACTTCACAAACAGAGGGCAAGATTTTGACATACAAATAAGTGAGGCATATAGGACTCCAAATAGCCATGGTAAAAAATAATCTACACCTAGACAAATAATAATCAAGATCCCAGAAACCCAATAGAAGAACAGAATACTACAAGTAGTTAGAGAAAAGACACAAATCTCATGCAAAGAAAGCCCATCAGAATCACAGCAGACTTTTCAACACAAGCCCTCAAGTCCAGGTGAGCCTGAAGTGAGGTATTTAAAACCCCAAAAGAAAACAATCTCCAATCCAGACTGATGTATGCTGCAAAACTATCTTTCAAAACTGATGGGGAAATATGATACTTCCACAACAAAGAATACCTGAGAAATTTCATGAACATGAAACTGGTGCTCCAAAAAATTCCAAAAAAATATCCTGGAAAAAGAAAATGAAGGCTGTGACTCAATAAGGGCCACCAGAACAAATACACCAGGCAAGACAAGAGATTAAAGGGAGAGAGGGAAAAATAAAAGAACCAACAACAGGAAAACAACATGACAATGAAAAGTTAATGCATAACAATTATAAGCATCAATGTTAGTGGCCTCAACTCATCAATCAAAAGAAATAGACTAGCGGAAAGAAGTAAGATGCCAAAGCCACAATATGCTATACACAAGAAACCCACTTAATCCACAAAGAAATTCATAGACAAAGAGTAAAAGGATGAAAAGCAGTTCTTCATGTGAGAGGAGCTCGGAAAAAAGCACGGGTAGCTATCTTATTTGCAGACAAAGTGAATTTCAAACTAAAATTATTAAGAGAGGCAAAGAAGGCCACAACATCCTTGTAAAGGGAAAAATACAAGAGGAAGAAATGACAGTCATAAATATATATTCACTAAATACTAATGCCCCAACTATACAAAACAAATATTAATGGTATAAAAAATGAAATAAGCACTAATACAATTGTAGTAGGGCACCTCAGTACTTCACTGACACAAATAGATAGATCACCTAAACAAAAAATCAATGAAATAACAGAGCTGAACCAAGTCTTTGACTGAGTAGATGTCTACATAGTAATCTACCACACAAAAACAGAATATACATTCTTTTTGGCTGCAACATGTCATTCCCAAAATAGACCACATGCTACATCATAGAACAGGCTTAATTAAGTAAATGCAAAGGAATTGAAGTTATCCCATGTATATTATCAGGCCATAATGTAATAAAACTGGAGATCAAAAGCATGAGAAACTGCAAGACCTTCAAAAACACATGGAAATTAAATATCACCCTGCTGAACAACCACTGGGACACAGAGGAAACTAAAGTAATTAGACAGTTTTTACAATTAAATGATAATGACAATGCAATATATAGGAATCTATGGGACACAAAGCAGTTCTATGAGGGAAATTAATAGCAGTAAATGTCCATACTAGGAAAATAGAGTGAGCTCAAATAAAGAATTTAATGCTTAACCTTACAATCCTAGAAAAAGAAGAGCAAGACAAAGCTCATACAAGGGAGGAAATTATGAAGATTGGAGCAGAAATTAATACAATGGAGACTAAGAACAATACAAAAAAAATCAATGAATCAAAAAGTTGTTTCTTCAAAAGAATAAATAAAATTGATATACCCTTAGCCAACCTTATCAAAAAAAGGAAAGAAAAGGCTCAAACTCATGCATTTAGTAATGAAAAAAGTGAAGTCATAACAGACTCACCAGAAATCCACAAGATGATTAATATCTACTTTGAAAATCTGTACTCTAATAAATTGGAAAATACAGAAAAAATGGACAGATTCCTAGATACACATGAACTTTTAAAGTTGAATGAAAAAAAAATATAAAGTTTAAACACCCCAATTACATTCCATGAAAATAAAAATGTAATTAAAATATTACCAACAAAAAAAGGCCCACATCCCGATGGCTTCACTGTTGAATTCTACAAGAAATTTAGAGAAGAACTATCACTACTACTCTTTAAACTCTTCAATGAAATTGAAAGGGAAACAATACTTTCAAATTCATTCCTGGAAGCAAGTATTACTTTGATTCCAATACCAGGGAACGACACAACCAAAAAAGAGAACTACAGGCCAATCTCTCTAATGAACAGAGATGCAAAAATCCTCAGTAAGATACTGGCAAAAATAAGACAGAAGATCATCAAGAAGATCATATACCCTGACCAAGTTGGATTTTTCCCAGGGATGCAAGAATGGTTCAACATACATAAATCAATAAATGTAATACACTATATTAGCAGAGTCAAGGATAAAAGCCATATAATCATCTCAACAGATGCAGAATAAGCATTTGATAATATTCAACTCCCATTCATAATAAAAAAACCTGCAGAAAATTAGAATAGATGGTCTTTTTTCTCAACTTGATAAAAGCTATCTATGAAAAACCAACAGCCAACATCATACTAAATGGTCAAATATTGAAACCTTCACACTAAGATTAGGACCAAGACAAGGATATCCACTATCACCACTCCTGTTCAATATAGTTCTGGAAATATTAGCTACAGGAATTAGAAAAGAGAAAAAATAAAAGCAATAAAGATAGGAAAGGACGAAGTTAAACTGTTATTATTTGCTGATATGATACTCTACATAGGAGACACAAAAAACTCTGCCAAAAGACTTAGACTTAATTGACACTTTCAGCAGAGTAGCTCGATATAAGGTCGACAATCAAAGATCAATAGCCTTCTTGTACACAAATAACAGACTCACTGAGAGAGCAATTAGGGAAACAATTCCTTTCACAATAATATCCAAAAACCCGAAATATCTAGGAATCAATCTAATGAAAGAAGCAAAATACCTCTACACTGAAAACTACATCACTCTGAAAAAAGAGATTGAAGAGGATACAAGAAAATGGAAAGGCATCCCTTGCTCCTGTGTAGGAAGAATCAACATAGTAAAAATGGCCATACTTCCAAAACTTCTATACAGATTCAATGCAATCCCGATTGAAATCCCAACAGCATATGTCACAGAACTTGAGAAAACAATCAAAAAATTCATTTGGAGTTAGAAGAGACCCAGAATAACATTCTAGGCAACAGAGGCATGGCAGAAGGTATCATAATTCCCAATTTAGGATTATACTACAAAGCCACTGTGATAAAATAGCATGGTACTGGTAAAGAAACAGACCCATCAATGCAATACATTAGAAGATGCAGAAAGAACTCCAGATGTACTCACCTATCTTATGTTTGACAAAGGAACCAACCATTCTCACTGGAGGAAAATAGCCTCTTTAATAAATGGTGTTGGAAAAGCTGGATTTCAACTTGTCAAGTATTAAAACTAGACCTATATCTTTCACCATGCAGTACACTAAAATCAAAGTGGATTAAAGATCTAAATATCAAAACAGAAACACTGAACTTACTGGAAAATAAATTAGGTAGAACTTTCGCATTAGTGTAGGATAAGACTTTATGAACAAATCCTCAGCAGCATGAGAACTTGCACAAAAAATCAACAACTGGGATCTCATTGTATTAAAAAGTTTTTGCAGTGCAAGAGAAACCACTAACAGAGATAAGAGATAAACTACAATGTGGGAAAATTTTTTACCAGTTACTCCTGAGACAAAGGACTACTATCTAGAATATATAAAGAACTCAAAAAAGCAGACTCCCCAGATACAAAGACCCAATTCAAAAATGGTCATCTGAAATGGACAGACATTTCTCAGACAAAAAAGTAAAGCAGCAAATAAATATATGAAAAACATTTAACATCAGTGTTCATTCAAGAGATGCAGATGAAAACACCCTGAGATTCCACCTTACCCCAGAAAGAATGGCTGCTATCAAGAAATAAACCCATAACAAATGCTGGCAGGGCTGTGATGAAAAAGGAATCCATCTCCATTGTTGGTGGGAGTACAGATTGGTGCAACCACTGTGGAAATCAATATGGAGATACCTCAAAGAACTAGGATTAGAGGTTCCATTAGATCTAGTATCCCTCTGCTAAGTACCTTTCCAAAAGAATTAAAAGAATCATACCACAGTGATATATGCTCACCCATGTTTATATTAGCACAGTTTATAATAGCTAAAACTTGGAAACAACCCAAATACCCATCAACTGGAGACTGGATAAAGAAGATGTGGTTTTCCTATAAGATGGAGTACTACTCAGCCCTAAAGAATGAGAAACTAGAGACATTTATAGCTAAATGGGTGCACATAGAGGCTGTACTCTTAAGTGAAATAAATAGGATACACTAGTAAATACCAAATATTTTCTCCAGTGTGAAAAACTAAAGGTGTAAATAAGCTTCAAATGGTATAATAGTGCAAAATATGAAGAAAATGGCTGCAGGGGAAGTGGGAAGGGGAGGGGAATGGAAATAAGGGAAAAGAAAAAATGTGAAAAAAGGAAAAAAAGAGAAACAAAGTCTTTCTAATAGGGAAGGGTGAAGGGGCAAAGGGAAGACAGGGTATGAGAAATAATAAGAAACAAGAAATATAATGTAAAGGTGCAAGATCCCAATGTAAATGTATTGTTTGCTTTAAATGTATCAATAAACTTAAGGGGGGGAAGACACAAACTCACCTCATCTCTCTAGTACCCCACCTGTAGTAACTCCCCTAAAAAAACCAAGGAGAAAAAAGAGGTGGCCATATATGAATATACATCAGCCTTTATACTACAATTTGTATCAAGTAGGAGAATGGGGAAGCAAGGAAATAGAAGATTTCCAACCCCCACCCTGAAGGTACTCAAGCCAAAGCAAGGGTCACAAAGGGCAAAGAAAACAAATACCAGGTAGCAGAAATCTATGAAAAGTTCTTAGATGGGATGAAGAAAATAGATGATGTTATAGAGGAAATTAACCAAAAGTACACAGATTTTACATTCACTTTACCTACGATGAGTTTTGGGGAAATAGGTAAAAAACAGGGTGAGCTAACCCAAAACAGTTTAAAATTTGAATGACGGATTCAGCAAGGATATGGAATCCTCAAAAAGATGTCAGATAGATATATCTGAAATAAGAAACAGTATAGAATAAATACAATGCCAAAATGACCAATCTATCAGCCTTTACATCAAGTAGCAAGTCTCACTTATGTGGAACATGATTTCAATAGTGCCAAATCATGTATTTCATATTTTTTATATGTTCATTATTAGTGACGCTCTGAGAGGACTTTTGCTTCTATATGCGCATACAAATGTAGCCTAATTATCTCTGTATATAAATCATATATATATATATATATATGTATGTATATATGTTTACATATAGAAGTATGAAGTGATAGGTGCTGAATTCTTACATACTTTTTTGCTCTTTATTTTGATTATCAAACTGTCATAGATTTGGTAAGTGGAAAACCCTTTCAATTTACATCTGTGAAAAAAAATAAATTTACATCTGTCATGCAGTAAAGAATATGCTGTATATTTGGTCTTTGTCCCAGATTTCTGACAGCTTCTAAAACACTGCAATTTCCTGAGTGATAAAAGTGATATGATATTATTTATAACAAAGCCCTTTAAAGAACACCTGATTATGCTAGTGAGAAAACACTTGGGGGCCCCTCCACAGCCTTAAGATGATTTCTGCATGCCATAGGAACCATCTTCCTGACTGCAGCCTTACACCAGACTTCCAGGCAGGGAGAGGGGCTGGAGATTGAGTTTATCACAAATGACCTGTGATTTAATCAATAATTCTTTGTAATATGTCTTACATGGAAGCCTCTGACTGACAGGATTCAGAGCTCTTCAATTCACAAACATTTTGAGGTTTTGGGGGTCTCTGCACAGCCTTGTTCTTTGCTCTATGCATCACTTCTGTTTTGCTGTGGTTTGGTTGCCTCCTTTATAATAAATGGTTACTAGTAAGTACAGTTCCATGAATTATTAGAAAATGATCAGACTTGGGTGTGGGATATGGGAAACTCTGTCTGAGTGGTCAGATCAGATCAATTTATGGGCAGCTTATACTTGGAACTAGCAAGTTAGGTTCAAAAGTGTGAGTGGTCTTGTTGAACTGAATTCTTAAATCTGTAGATTCTTACACTCCAAACAGGCTGAGGGAGGAGGATTGCAAGTTTGAGTTCACTGTGTGCAACTTTGTAGCAGTGAAATGCAGTCTCAATCAAAGAAAAAAAGTGAAACACAGCTCTGTGTGTAGGACTTAGGTTTAAATCCTGGTTCTCTGTCTATCTGTCTGTCTCTCTCTCTGTGTCTCTCTGTCTCTGTCTCTGTCTGTCTCTCTCTCTCTCTCTCTCTCTCTCTCACACACACACACACACACACACACACACACACGTTAAATTGTAGGGCATCTGCCTAGTGTCAGAGAGCCAGAGAACTTGTTCGTGTGTGAAGAAAACCTCACCCATTTGAGGTTACAAGTGTCATAAATAGAAACAGAGAATCTATGTGTTTTGATATGCTATATCTTCATCATGCTTTACGTATTTGTTTACTCTCTGGCATAACGTATTAAATGTTCACTTAATGCTCATCTTCTATACTCACCTGCCTCAGCTCTACAGTCAGCCATTTTTCCAAGAAACAGTGGTTCTGTTTAGTATGTTTGTTTCTATGAAACTGCTGAATTCTTGGTATTCACATTGGTACTGGATATAATTGCTCATAGTTCCACTTAGCAAATATATGTAGATATATAAATACATGTATATACAATTATGCATTTAATCTACTTGTGAAGATACACACACACACACACACACACACACATATATATATATATGGCTGTCATGTATAAATCACAGCTCATTTGTGATAATTATGTGCATATTTATATAACTCAATAGCTGTGTACATAATCCTGCAAGCCTGAGCTTTATAGATTTTAAAGTCTTAGTTCTTAAAGGAGACATGGGGGACAAGTAAGAGTTCCACTGAACTTTAAGTTACAGCTGCTTCTTTCACACTTTGGGCTCTTTGTACCAAGGAACCAGTGGAAAAAAGGACCAGGCACCACAGTGTCATGGATAATTGACTCTGATCTTTGGAAAGAGCAGGGCTTCTGTTTCTCAAGGAGAACAGGGAGTAATTTTTGGCATCAGTGTGAAACATTTAGATATCTCTTGGTACTCCTTTGCACAATTTTTAAGGTTCAGTAGAAAAGTTTCAGATTTGGAAAAGGACAGGACAAGGACTCAAGCTCTTAATAAACAGGGTATGGTTTTACTTCACCACACCCGTCACCTAGAATTCCCAAACTCTGAAAGTGAAGCTAATTTAGAATGGATAGTAAAGGGGAAAGTTAAGAATCATTTGTAGCTCTGAGGCCTTCTCCACTGCTGGAATTATGTTTGAACCACTAAATTCTAGTTTAGATATTTCTTCCAGGGATACATGCTCACCAGAAACCTGAATGTGCTTCTCAGAGAAACCATGAGAAGTAAATAACAGTAGTGAACACTATGTTGTGCCGTTCAAATACTATTTCTGTGAGCACTGTTTGCTGATAGACCTAACTATTCCTTCTTCTCGTGAAACTGGTCACCCCCTAGAAAAAGCTGATTTGCCTAAGCTCATGGACCTTAGGAAATGAGTACATCCAAATTAAAGAGTGCAGCGGGCAGTCCTTCCTCCCAAATCAAGGGTGAAGTGATACACAGGCTTCAGACCTATAGTAAGCAACCATGGTGGGTGTAAAGGATGAAGATTACTTGGTGACAAGACTTAGTTCAGTCCCTGGAGAGGCCCAGGGGGGCTGTTTCTCAGCCAAGAGTGCCAAGCCATCAGGGAGACTCTGGGAGAAGAAAGAGTCACCAAGCTGAGAACTCTGGCTTTTATTTAGAATCTCAGTGTAAGAGAAAAAAGCAAGAGAAGAAGCAATTTGGGCAATTTGCCTCAATTCTAGAGAGTTTTTTTCTTAGGGAAGGGAGAAGGACAAATGGCCAGACACAACATGTTTTACTGAACTTCGTGTTTAACTATTCAATCCCAACATAGCCTGTGTGCTTTTGCCCTGTATTTTAACCATTCATTCACTCCTCAAAGAGCGTATGAGCTTTTGTCCTTCAGTTTAATCATTCATTCCTGGCTAGGTCCTCCACACATGAAATTTATGATTTTATACTTTCTCTTTGTGCCCAATCTTTATTTCCTCCTTTCCTACAGGTGCTAATCCTGAAGATGACCCCTAATGAATGACCATCTCTGCAGGGTTTGCTTCCTGTAGGATGTGCCTTGTAACAATTGGTGAATACGTTACCAGTTTGTGCCCCACCACTGCTTCCCAAGGGACCGTTCCTTTTGTGTGCCTTGGGGAAGGAAGGGATTTATGCAGGGATAAAAGTGGAAATGAGCTGTAGGTCCCTCCACAGCTTTTGTCTTTGTGTGGTCTAATATCCTGAGCAGGATAATACTAGTTGGAGAAGTGATAGGCAAAAGAAAAGAGACAGTAAAAAAGAGCACCCTAAGACAGTGACTGTGAGAAAGTCTGGCAACTCTTCAAGGCAGTAGAGATTCTCAATTTATTCCTATACTATAACTACAGAGCTCGAAGGCAGGAACAGGGGGGTTAACAAATCTGAAGTTGTTAGATGTGATGGCTTTGTCTTCTAGTAGGCCCTTTTTAAGAGAAAATAAAGGATTGTAGGCTATGTGTCTGAATTTTCACCGCCATATACTCCTATCCCCCAATTATAAGACAAAAAAAGCTGTGTAACATTAACGTTTCCTTCAGACTTGGTCTCCAAGTGTCCTGCTGGTTACTGGTATGATGCTTCTGTTAATTATGAAGGTCTGAGTAGTGACTAGAATGAATTTGAAAGGTGGTTAAGTTATACTGCATTTGATACAAAGAAAATAAATAATAAAATATTTTTTCTCAACCTATCACTTTAAAGGATCAGAGGGCAAGAGATGATAATCTTAAATAATTAACCAATAATGAATAGTAATAACCATAACATTATATGTATAGTACTTTGAATTTTCTTAGAACCTGTGAGTAATATATGAATGTATACAATCACTATATTCAGAGAATTAACCACTGTTTAATGTTTTATTTACTATCCAAGAATATTCTGGAAATGCAAAAAGAGTAAGGTACAGAAACAAGAAGTACATAAGCCATTTATAACAGATATATTTTTAGGAAATGCAATCATGCTGTTTCCAAGAAACTTAAATTATGGAATAATGCATAGGTTTCCCTTCATATTGCATGAGATAAATATGAAAATTGTTGTTCTCCAAACCCCTTTCCAATCCTGGAATTCTATGATTATTTTTGGTCTAGAAACTGAGTAGAAAAACAGTTCATCTAGTTTGGAATCTATTTTTTGGAAAAATGACTACTGTCTGAGAAATGCATTAACACATCTGATATAAATGTAAGAAAATAGTAAAATAGCTAATTGTAATGTATAACCATGTGATGGACAGTGAAAGAGAGGTGCTTTGACTTGTAATTTCCTTAATGGGAAACTAGTTTTATAATTCAACTGAAATATGATTGAAATATTGTTACATGACTTGACTCTTACCATCCATCAATAAACTAATTCCACTTATTCTTGGTAGCAGACGCAGTTATATCCCAATCACATCTCCTTGAACCTCACTTTCTCACAAGCAAGCTGTCCATCTAAATGGCAGCTTTTGTGTTTCTTTATCGGAAAACATCCAGCAACAGGCTATTTCTTATGCATAGGGAGTGCGTGGCAAATTTTTGTGCACTATGGCAAATTTTTGTGTACTATCTGGGTTTAAATTCACCAAAACCAAATACTGAGACATGATCTGAGTGAATTTTATTGTTTGGTAGGGGTGATCCTAGGAGGATGGCGAGGGAATAGGATGATGCAAGAGAATGGGAACACAAGAGTCATGACTAAGCAGTTAATTCCTGGAGGGTCATGGACAATTCTTTTGCAGATCAACAAAAGGACTATGTAAATGGAATGTATGTTGTTTCATAAAGGACTAGAAATATGCAATATTTTTCTCCTATCTTCCATCCTTCAGTTCATCGGGTTGCTTTTTAGGTGAGTTAACTCATCAGCATTTCCGAACACAAACATTCTGGCTAAAGCTTTCAGGCTGAGAAGCCCAGTTGTTTGAGGTGGAAAACCAATACCGTTAGTACATAGGACAACTGTCTACCAAAATCATGTGTACCCTTTGATATGGGCCAAGGGTACTTGAGTGGAGAATTGAGAATACCAGCTAAAGACCTAATTTTAATAGTAATTTCAAAGTGCCTTGATCATGCAATTTTTTTTTTTTATCACAGTTTATGTTTCTTTCCAAGGCGATGGAGAAACTCAGTGTCCTCGTCTGCAACATCAGTAACTGTTACACGGAGAAAATTTTAAGTAATCTTGATTGGTAATAAAAAATTCCATGCCTGTTCTACCAATAAAAAAGTATAGGAAAATGAGAACCCTATTTGGTGAAATAGGTTGAAATAATTACAAATTGAAATCCAGAACTGAAATATGCTACCCTTTTAATTAGGCAATACATTTTTATTGTCATAAAATGTGTTCTTACAATTTGCACATAGGTCTCAGTGTGAGATCATCTCATGCCAAGGAAAAGAACATTCAGCAAAGAAACAGACCCAAGTTCTATGCCAGGTACTATATTACAACTTGATCAAAGGACATTGGACTTAATTTTTAAAAAATTTATAATAATTTTACAGTTAAAAGATTCACAACTTTAAAGTACCATTTGCTCTTTCTTATATTTCTTAAAAATATTTAATTTTTAAATTTTAGTGTAGATAAACTAAATTTAACTTTTTTAGTACACAGTTCTATGGATGACAAACATATGGTCATATAACCATTACCAAATTCAAGATATAGAATACTTGCACTATCCTTGCAAACCTTTAAAAATTGTAAATAATCATTTCTATTAAATTTGAATTGCACAAATTAACATATACAGATGTAACTCTCACTAAATTCAATTATAGTTAAGACAAGTAAGTTCCTTAACTACAACCCTTATCCAAGTCCTGTTACTTCCCACAAGAAAACACTGTTCTCAGTTTAGGATATATCCTTCAAAACTTTTTTCCTGTGTATGAATACTAATCAGTAACCAATAGAAATGCATGTAAAGATAAAAAGATTAATTCTGACAATATACTGAACTCTGTGCTTTCAGCCTTTAACATTACTTTGTTTGCATTTTTCATGTTTTGACATTATATTTTTATTTTTTAAAATGTATATGCTGTACATGGGGAATTGTACTGAGGTTGAAGTTTGGACTTTTTTTCCAATACCATATGTAATCATTGTTATGATAAAATTAAAAAGAATTTTTAATAAACCCTGAGCAATATACAGCAACATATAGTAGTGATATGATTCTTGAAATCTGCAATAGTTGTATAGTCTTACAAATACAAAAGAAGAAAGCATTATACTATTAACTACTTCTTATAATAAAAAGATGTTTATAACATTGAAAGGGATATCAAAAAGTTACTTAAAATCTAATTCTTTGGGGATGATGTTTAGCAGAACATGACAATAAGAAAAAATTTAGAAATGAATGTCCTGTCTCACCCAGTTAATTTCCCTTGTTGTTACCATTCTGGACTAAGCTAATATTTATAGCACCCCATCTCTGGGGCATTGGCAAAGCACACTGTGACCTGCATGAGAGACTGAGCAACTTCAAGTTCAGCAAGCCTGTCATTTCATTTTGCAAGTAGGCTTCTTTCCAAAACTTGAAGTGTAAGAATATGTCATTTTCACCAAAGAAGCATGTTTCCTTTAGGCTGTCTTATTTGAAATGGAAAGAGACAGAGGATTTCAATATTCAGGAAGAGAGAACAGGGTAGATAAAATATGTCAGATGAGTAAATGATGTTTAATATGGGGCATTCCAATAAAAATCAATGGTGCTCATAGTGGTTTGAAATCCTTTTGGTAATAGGAAAAGTAAGTTTAATATTATTTAGATATACAATAATGGATATAAGGTGATGTGTAGTGTTAACATGGTTTTATATGTTAAAGAGGGCAATTAAAACAAAAAGAAAACCAGTATAGGGCCAGGGATTTAGCTCAGTTGTTCTGCTGCATGCCTTGAAAGCACAAGGACTCGAGTTCGCTCCCCAGTACACAAAAAAAAGTATAAAACTATATTTTTCATAGTTTAAAAGAAATATATATATATATATTTTGTACGAGGGATTGAACTTGGGACCTTATACTTGTGAAGCAGGCAGCGGAACCACTGAGCTAAATCCCCAGCCCTAAAAGAATGATGTTAAAGTCAATACACATTTCACATATGCTGAATATTGCCAGGTTATGTCCCATGCAATGGGAGTTATGGTTTTACAGAAAATGCTTTTAATATTTTTCATAAATATCATAAAATAATTTCTTATTTGTTTTTAAGATTTAAAAATGCTTCCATGCAAGTGAAAGCACGTGATGCTATTGACCGAATTCATAATGAGGTTGACATTTATTAATGAGCCTTCCTTCTTCAAAATTAGGATGCCATGATATTTTGAATATTCTTTAAAATAATCTGTTTTTTGAAGGAGTATAAATGAGGGTATAAATGAAACAATATTGTATTAGTAATTGAATTATATTAGTGAGGTCAAATGAGCCACTATGTGTCATGGTTTTCTCATTCATAAAAGTCATTATAAGGGTGTTATGAAGATTAAATCAGTTTAGCCCATTTGAAAGTTTAGAGCATCACGTGAAATATTGTATATATTCTTTGTTTGCTATTGTTGTTATGCAGTAGGAATAGTTATCCTTGGTCTCCAGGTGCATCATTCTAGCAAGAAATTCACCAAAAAAAAAAAAAAAACAACAAAACAAAACAAAACAAAAAAAACCCTGACTTATTAAGTTTAAGTTGATTTAAACAATTTTATCTGGCTTACTCAGTACCCTTTTTTATTTAAAATAAGCAGTGCCACATTCATAAGCATAGAGTTTTAAATTACTTAATATTATGCTTGAAATATTGACAAAAGATTAAAAGCATTTTAGATGTTTGAGAAAAGTAAAATGCACGGATTCTTTGTGTACTAGTTAAATGTGAAAAAGAAAAAGAAAAGAAATTTATATATCTTGTTTTGATTATACAGTGTGATCAAAAACTAGGGTGAATATTACACTTTTTAAAAATGAAAGATACTCTGGCAAAATGGTTCCTCTCACTTTGAACACACTTACCCATTATTCTTGTCAATTTCTGAAGCAGTTCTGAATTCTTCCATGAGTGTTTTTAGTCAGGATGTTGTGGCTGCCTCCATGTCCTGGATGGATTTGAAACATTTAACTTTCATAGTCATTTTGTCTGTGTGGAAGAGCTGCAAGTCCTGGTGCCAGATTTGGTGAATAAGGTGGATGAGGACACATATATTTGCATGAATCTGCCTTTCTGTTGGATGGCACTTGGCAGCAGCATGTATTCTATTTTGATCGCATTTTCTAAAGAAAATCACAAAAGAGAACTTTAAGAACATGCCAAAAATGATAGTATGTGTTTTGAAGTAAGTGGGGAGTTTTACAAGCAGTGTGAAAGGCAAGCGTCTTTTACTGTCACAGTATTTTTAAAGTTTAACATTTACCACATATTTTGATCACCCATTGTATTAGGAGGTTCCTAATAAGTTTCTTTGTTCATAGTCTCATAAACTTCTAGTCTCTCTCAATACAGCCTCAATATTTTTTTTCTCATTGAGTTTATTGGTACATTTTAGGTATACAGTACAGTTACATTCATTGGGATCTTGTACCTTTACATGACAGGTCTTAGTTCTAATTTTTTCACCATACCCCTGCCCTCCTTTCACCCCCTCCTCACTTCCCTATTTACTAAAACTTTACTTCCATTCTTTTATTTTCTCATATTTTTTTCTTTTCCCTTGTTTCCTTTTCCCTACCCTTCCCACTTCCCCTACACCTTTACCCTTTTCTTCCTATTTCACATTGTCAATTATACCATTAGGATCTTATGTACTATTATAGTTTTTCACACCAGCCAAACTATTCGGTATTTACACATGTGACTTATTTATGTCACTTAAGAGTATATCCTCAATATGCATCCATTTTTCCAATGAATGACTCTAATTTCTCATTCTTTATGTCTGAGTAGTATTCCATTTTATAGAAAAACCACATCTTCTTTATCCAGTCTTCAACTGATGGGAAAATGGGCTACTCCCAAGTTTTAGCTATTACAGACTGTGCTGCAATAAACATGGCCATGCATATATCACTGTGGTATGATTCTTTTAATTCTTTTTTTTTTGGTACCAGGGCTCGAACTCAGACCCTTGCACTTGCAAGGCAGGCAGTGGAACCACTGAGCCAAATCCCCGGTCCTCTTTTAATTCTTTTGGAAAGATACCTAGTAGAGGGATGGCTGGATCAAATGGAACCTCTAATCCTAGTTCTTGGAGGTATCTCCATATTGATTTCCATAGTGGTTGCACCAGTCTGCAATCCCACCAACAGTGGAGAAGGGTTCCTTTCTCCCCACATCCCCACCGACATTTGTTATTGGTTGATTTTTTGATAGCAGCCGTTCTTTATGGTGTGGATTCTCAGTGTTGTTTCCATCTGCATCCTTCAAATGACCAGTGATGTGGAACATTTTTTCATATATTTACTTGCTGCTTTTACTTCTTTGTCTGAGAAATGTATGTTCATTTCAGATGTCCATTTTTGAATTGAGTCTTTATATTTGGGGGGGCTGATTGTTTTGAGTTCTTTATGCATTCTAGATAATATTCCTTTGTCTGAGTAGCAGCTGATAAAATTTTTTTTCCACATTGTATGTTGTCTCTTAGTTCAGTTGATGGTCCTTTTGCAGTGCAGCAGCTTTTTAATAAGACGAGATCCCAGTTGTTGATTCTTTGTGTTAGTTCCCATGCTACTGAGGATATGTTCATAAAGTTTCTTCCTATGCCAATGTCTTCAAGGGTTCTGCCTAATTTATCTTCCAGCAAATTTAGTGACTCTTTTTTAATATTTAGATTTTAATTAAGTTGGATTTTAGTTTAATGCATGGTGAAAGATAAGGGGCTAATTTTAATCTTTGGGAGGTTGAAATCAGGTTTTCCCCACACCATTTATGAAAGAGGCTATCTTTCCTGCAGTGAGGATGGTTGGATCCTTTGTCAAAGATGAGGTAGCTGAGCACATTTGGAGTTGTTTCTGTATCTTTCAATCTATTCCACTTATCCTCAGGTCTGTTTCTTTGTCAGTACCATACTATTTTATCACAGGTTCTTTGTAGTATACTTTCAAATTGGGAATTGTTATACCCGCTGCCATTTCTCTGTTGACTAGGATAGCTTTTGATATTCTAGGTCTCTTCTGATTTCAAATGAATTTTTGGATTATTTTTTCTAGTTCTGTGAAATATACTGTTGGGATTTCAATCGGGATTGCATTGAATCTGTATAGCAGTTTTGGTAGTATGGCCATTTTCACTATGTTGATTCTTCCTACCCAGGAGCAGGGGATATCTTTCCATTTTCTTACATCCTCTTCTATCTCTTTTTTCAGAGTGCTGCAGTTTTCAGTGTAGAGATCTTTTGCTTCTTTCATTAAATTGATTCCTAGATAATTCATTTTTTTGACTGCTACTGTGAAAGGAATTGTTTCCCTAATTTCTCTCTCAGTAAGTCTGTTATTTGTGCACTCGAAGGCTATTGATTTTTGGGTGTTGACCTTGTATCCAGCTACTCTGCTGAAAGCATAAATAAAGTCTAGAAGTCTTTTGGTGGAATTTTTTTTGGTCTTCATTGTAGAGTATAATATCATCAGCAAATAAGGACAGTTTAACTTCTTTCTTTCCTATTTTTATTGCTTTAATTTTTTTCTCATGTCTAATTACTGTGGCTAATATTTGCAGAACTATATTGAAGAGGAGTCGTGATAGTGGGCATCCTTGTCTTGTTCCCGATTTTAACATGAGGGTTTTCAGTTTTTAGATATTTAGTATGATGCTGGCTGTTGTTTTTTCACAGATAGCCTTTTTTAAGTTGAGATATTGACCATCTGTTATATTTTTTGCAGGGTTTTTAATCATGAATGGGTATTGAACTTTGTCAAGTGCTTTTGAAGCATCTATTGAGAGGATCATGTGGTTTTTGTCCTTGGCTCTGTTAAAATAGTGTATTACATTTATTGATTTACATATGTTGAACCACCCTTGCATCCCTGAAATAATTCCAACTTTCTCAGGGTGTATGATCTTCTTGATGACCCTCTGTATTCTGTTTGCCAGTTTCTTATTAAGGATTTTTGCATCTGTATTCATTAAGGAGATTAGCCTGTAGTGCTCTTTTTTAGTTGGGTCTTTCCCTGGTTTGGGAATCAAAATAACACTTGCTTCCAGGAATGAATTTGGAAGTATTGCTTCCCTTTCAATTTCATTGAAAAGATTAAAGATCAGTGGCAGTAGTTCTTCTCTAAACATCTTGTTAAATTCAGCAGTGAATCCATTAGGCTTTTCTTCATTGGTAAACTTTTAATTACATTTTCAATTTCACTGATTATTTTTAGGGTGTTTAGAATTTTTTTATCTTCTTTTTTCACCTTTAGTAATTCATAAGCATGTAGAAATCTGTCCATTTCTTCTGTTTTTCATTTTGTTAGAGTATAGGTTCATAAAGTAGGTATTGACAGTTCTCTGGATTTCTGCTGAATTTGTTGTGACTTCACCTTTTTTTTTCCTAATTGCATGGGTTGGAGCCTTTTCTTTCCTTTTTGTGACAAGTTTAGCTAAGGGTTTATCAATTTTATCTATTCTTTCAAAAAAGCAACTCTTCATTTCATTTATTTTTTGTATCATTTTCTTAGTTTCCATTGCAGTGATTTCTGCTCCAATCTTTATGATTTCCTCTCTTTTATGGTCTTTGGTTTTTCTTGCTCTTCTTTTTTCTAGGATCCTAAGATTCATCATTAGGTTGTTTATTTGAGCTTGCTCTGTTTTCCTAGTGTGGACGTAAACTGCTATGATTTTTCCATGTAGAACTGCTTCCATTGTGTCCCATAGATTCCTCTATGTTTTATTGGCATTATCATTTATTTGTAAATACCCTGTAATTTTCTTCTTTAATTTCCTCTGTGACGTATTGATTGTTCAGGAGAGTGTTGTTCAGTTTCCCTGTGTTTGTGAAGTTCCTACAGTTTCTTATGCTATTTATCTCCAGCTTGATTGCACTATGATCTGATAACATACATGGGATAACTTTCATTCCTTTGCATTTATTCAAATCTGTTCTATGAGCTAGTTTGTGGTCTATCTTGGAGAATGACCTATGTGCAGCTGAAAAGAATGTATATTCTGATTTTGTGGGCTGGAACACTCTATAGATGTCTATTAAGTCCACTGCTCAAAAGCTGGGCTCACAACAGAGCAAATCAAGTAGGCAAGGCAAGAAATTAAAAGGAGAAGGTAAAAAAGTAAAAAGAGTCAACAAAAGGCCAATAACATGTCAATAATAAGTCAGTACATATCAGTTATAATCAGCAACGTCAATGGCCTCAACTCACCAATCAAGAGAAATAGAATGGCAAAATGGAATAAGAAGCAAAATCCAACAATATGTTGTATACAAGAAACACACCTAGTGCAAAAAGAAGTCCATAGACTGAAAAGATAGAAAACAATTCTCCATGTGACAGGAGCCCAGAAAAAAACAGGGGTAGCAATCTTATTTGCAGACAAAGTAAATTTCAAACCAAAACTGAATCTAGTATTATTGATGTAGGATGGTACTGTATCATACCTCTATGAATGAAAAATATCTAGTACCTGCTTTATGATACATAGTAGGGACCATGCTTTATCAGAGCTACATTTAATGATATTACTCTAGAATGTTCTCTTCCCAGATGATGACTAAGAGGCTAATAGAAAAAATGCTGCCAGGTACCACAACAACAGAACTTTGCTGTTTTCTGGATATTATTCTTTTCTTTTTTTTGTTTGTTTGTTTTTTTAATGGAATGTGCTGAATGTCTATAATTTTGTTCAGATAACTGCAGAACCTGGAAAAGCTGTTGCTGCTATTGATGCATAACATACTATTATTAGTCTTTTTATATAAATAAAT
>NW_022900921.1:38167197-38245727 GCF_012274545.1 Fukomys damarensis
AAAAAATATGAGAAACTGAAAAAATGGAAATAAAGTGTTTGTAAATGGGGAGGGGAGGAGGGGGTGAAGGGAGGGCAGGGATAAGGGGAAAAATAAGAATCAAGACCTATTATGTAAAGGTACAGAATCCCAATGATGAATGTAATTGTATTGTATACCTAGATTGTACCAATAAACTCAATAAAAAGGAAAAAAAAAGCTGGGCTCAGTTCTAGTATTTCACTGTTGATTTTTTTGCCTAGATGACCTGTCTATTTGTGACAGTGGGGTATTTAGATACCCCACTAAAATTGTATTAGTGCTTATTTGGTTTTTCATGTTACTTAATATTTGTTTTATATAGTTGGGGGCATTTATATTTGGTGCGTATAGGTTTATGATTGTCATCTCTTCCTCTTGAATTGTTCCCTTTACAAGGATGTAGTGGCCTTCTTTGTCTCTCTTAATCAGTTTTGGTTTGAAGTTTACTTTTTCTGTGAATAAGATAGCTACCCCTGCTATTGCATGAAGAACTGCTTTCCATTCTTTCACTTTCAGTTTATGGGCTTCTTTTTGAACTAGGTGTGTTTCCTGTATACAACATATTGTTGGATTTTGCTTCTTAGTCTATTCTGCTAGTCTATTTCTCTTATTTACCCATCCATTTTGAAAGAGAGTTTTGCAGGATACATCAGTCTAGGTTGGAAGTTGTTTTCTTCTAGAACTCCTAATACCTAAATCCAGGCTCTCCTTGACTTGAGAGTTTGGTTGAAAAGTCTGCTGTGATTCTGATGGGCTTTCCTTTGCATGTGATTTGTTTCTTTTCTCTTACTGCTTGTAGTATTTTGTTCTTCTGTTGGGTTTCTAAGATCTTGATTATTATAGATCTAGGTGTAGATTGTTTTTTTTTTTTTTGTCATGGCTAGTTGGAGTCCTATATGCCTCACTTATCTGTATGTCAAATTCTTCCCCTCTGTTTGGGACATTTTCTGTCATTAATTCTGCGAACAGCTTTTTAAAGTCATTTGTATTTTCTCCTACTGCTTCATGGATTCCTATCAGTCTTAAGTTTTTCTTCTTTGCATCATCTAGGAGTTGTTGGATCCATTTCTCCTGATCCTTTACTGATTTTGAGACACCTCTCTTTTCAAGGTCACTGACTGCAATCCTACCTTCTATATCTGAGATTCTAATTTCGCATTTTTTATCCTGGTTTGAAAACTTTCATGAGAGTTTTTAATCTTCTGGATATCTGTTTGAATCTGTTTCATGGATTTCATTTCTTTCCTATTTTGGGCATTCATGGATTATATCATGGTCCTAAGCTCATCTATTTTTTTGTCAGTTTCTGTTTTAGAGTCTCTGATCATGACTTTTCATTTTCCTTGCCATCTCTATGGTTATCTGGGAAATTATTTCTGTTTTGAATTTTTCTGGAGCCTGATTGATTTGTTTTGTTTCTTCCTGTGCTATGAGTTCAGGGTGTCCTGGTGGTTGTCAGACTTTTCATCCTTATTTGCCCTACTGTTTGCCATTGGTGAACTGAAAGTCTGTCTTGTGTCTTGTTTAAGTGTTTTCTCATTTTTATTTTTGTTGTTGGGTTGTCCTTGGTTTAATTCCTGGGTTATTATTTAAATATCCCTGATATAGTTGAGCCTTAGCTTTTGAGTCTCTAATGATTCATAGATATTCTCATTTTCATAATATCAGAAAAGACAATTTTTTAAATCAATCCCAATCCTTTAGCCCAATTGATACAATCAATAACACAATAGGATCAAGCACAACTTACAAATTGATAATTTTTGGTAGTCATTAATCTATCACCTTTAAGCCATATGAATTAAATAAAATCAAGGAGCAGCCCAAAATATGTTTACAGTGAATAAACTCTTCAATATAGCATCTTTCCCATTTAGGAATGGGGCTTAGACAGAGTTAGGATGAGAGGAGTAGATAGGTAAACGTATTGGAAAAGGTTTCTAGTGAAGCCAGAAGACACACAATGACCACACAAACTTTATGAAACTGGTGAAGACAAGAGGGAAAGACAAAGTGCAAGAATAAGGAAAAGAACATAACAACTTAACAGTAGTAGGGGCTCATGTTCCTTTGAAACTATTGACCCTTGTGCAAAGGAAAATGAGAGAAGAAAAGAAAATAAAGAAAGAGGAAAAAATGATAAAAGAAGAAATCTGAGTTAGGGCAGGAACAGGAACTAAAAGGGAGATGAAGAATAATATGGGGGAGCAATAGACTGAGTTGGAAAAAGAAGACATAAAAAAGAAAAAATTTGCAGAGTGGAATGAGGAAAAGACAGAAGAAAAAGAATTTGAAGGGCCTCTTTCAGACTATATCTCTGCTGTCACAATATACCACGTGCACAGCCATGTGCAGAACCAAGTCCTTTAGTCTCAGCTAGCTGATGGCTGACCCCTGAGATTCAGGCTGAATTTGGGCTGCAAGGCCCAGATTGAGCTCCCTGACCTCCTGCAGGGTTGAACTCTGCAAGGTTCTACTTAATAGGTTCCCTCTGCCCTTTCTCTGAAGACATTCAAAGCTCTGATAGAAGGTGGTGCTCTCTCCAACCTACCAACTGTGGAGACCTAATGTGTTTTTATTGCAGTTATTCACTTCTGTTCTATTTTCTGGAGGTCAGAAAAATGACCTTTATGACCACCTGTGCCTCTGCAGAGTGGATCCGAGAACTGGCACAATCAGGAGGCCTGAGAGCGGGGGTGGTATTTCAGAGGCACCCCTGTGGCAAACCAGTCCTCACCAGCTGGCTTGAGGCAGGCTGGAGAGAGAAGGGATCCCTGCAGGGCTGTCCCAGATCTCCACCTTCCACCTTCCGCTGGATGCAGCCAGCCTCAATATTTTTTAAAAATAATTCTCATCCACTCATAGGAGTTTGTTTTAAATCCTACATGTGTAAATACCAAATAGTTTCCCTGGTGTGAAAAATTGAAAGTGTAAGTAAAGATAAAAAGGTATAATTGAAGCTGGGGGTGGGGGCACATGCCTATAATCTCAGCACTCAGGAGGCTGAGGCAGGAGGATTGCTGTGAGTTTGAGACCAGCCTGGGCTACATAATTAATTCCAGGTCAGTCTCAACTACATAGTGAGACTCTCCAAAAAAAAAAAAAATGTATAATTTATATTGTGTAATAAGAAGAAAGGTCTGAAGGAGTAGGGGAAGTGGGAGGGTTAGGGGAAATGTAAGAAGGGAAAAGAAAAAATATGAGAAAAGAAAAAGAAAAGGAAACAACATCTTTGCAAATAGAGAAAGATGGAGGGGGTGAGGGGAAGGCAGGGGAATGGGGGAAAAATAAGAACGAAGATACATCATGTAAAGATACAAGATCCAAATGATGAATGTAACTGTATTGTATAGCTAAAATGTAACAATAAACTTAATTTTAAAAATCCTAAGGAGAACTTCACAGAGCCCTTCAAAAATGTCCTTGTTAAATATTCTAGTTATTTCTCTAGCATTTCTCACACTTGTTTTAATTCCTCCTAGTATGGTGAAAATAGTTTTTTCTCTTTTCTAAATGTGCCAGGCTAGCTCATATCTTGGAGCTTTTACACTGTTCGTTTTCCTCTTTTACCAGGTTATTGCTTGCATTTACTCAAATCTAATGCAAATATTACATTCACATGATCTCTGTCTTGGCTGAGAAAGAGGCCTTTCTAAGGGCTTCTTATCTTTCCCTAGTTTTTCTTCTTCAATGGCATTCATTACATTTGTAATTGCTCATTTGATATTGCCAAAAGGAAACCATATCTTTTATTCTCAGTTTTGTGTGCAATCCTTGGCCTATATCATACACAGTATTCAATATATTTTTCTTGCATTAATGAATTCCTTAATGAACTTGAAATGAAACCTGATCCACTCTATTCTATTTCTTACTCTCTTTTGTTGAACCATAATAAACATAGATGTTTATCATTTTTACTAAAGCAAATAGATATTATCTTCTAGACCTAGCCAAGTATAAAACTATGAAACAAAGAAATTAATAATTTTTACTTCACTGGAAGCAAGATCACTACTGGAAAATTGAATATTGATTTCCTGGACCTGTAAAGTCCAAACATTAAGTAAAAGTTTTATGTAGGTATTTTTACCTGGGGATAATGAATATGTCATAGTTTAGGTAATTTCTTATTTGAAAAATATCCTCCATGACAAATTACACTAATTAAGAGATTTTTCATTAAAAAAATAAAGACACTGTATAGTTTTGCATATGTCTTATTGATCATCCCTCCAACAATAAGCTTTGACTTTTTAAGTATTATATTTTAAGATTTTTCACCATATTATTTTATATGCACTTTTTCATTATTAAATGAAAAATTTGGATTTTTTAATTTCACTGAAGATATAAAAATGTCTCTTTAATTAAGTTACTTATTGCCACTTCAGGTTGAATTCAGAAGGGCCCAAGACATGCTGGGGATCACCAAGGGTGCAGCACTGTCTGTTCTTGTAGATGTCAGTGCCCGGGGCCAGTGCTGTTCAGTTCACCTTTGATCTCCATGGAAACAATTTTTCCCATTTCTAGAAAGTGAATCATGGGAATGCTTAACTGTGTTCCCATGGTGATCTGGAAGCCCACACTAAGCTTTTTTGAATAGTCAAATATGATATCTTCTTGTTTTAACGAGGAAAAAGAGAATCCATGAATTTTACAGAAATATAAAATCATTATGAGATTTCTAATGACAAAGAAACTTTACCTGAACTAGATATTTTTAAAATTTAAAAATAACTCATAGTAAGCGATACTGAAAGATAATTTTTTTGTTTTTGTGTTTTGTACTGAGGATTGAACTCAGGACCTTGTGCTTGCAGGGCAGGCATGGTGCCACTGAGCTAAATCCCTGGCCCAACCTAAAGATAATTTATTTGAAAATCAGCACATAGGTTACCAAATTAATGCTGATGATCCAGATGGTGATAGAAAAATTACAATATTAAAGATGAATACAGAAAATTTAAACAAAAATTTCTTCAATTATTAGTGATAGTTTTAGTGATTATTAGTGATCATCTATAAGATCTATAAGATTAGTTCTAGAAAATAAGTTTTTCACTAGACCGGTGTCAGTCATAGCTTGGAGACAAGTGATCTTTGGAGAGTTGGAAATATCTGAACAATGTGGATACACGGTGGTAATCAAGAACAGCTGAAAAGAGGTGGTGGACAATGAAGAAGTGACCAATAAGAGTCTACCACACTCCCAGTTACACTTACACACACGTGTGTGTGTGTGTGTGTGTTGTTAAAACACATTGTGTTGATGTTTATAATTCCTGCTCACTGAAATAAGCAGTGAGGTATTTGATGGGAATGATTTTACCTTTAAAACTTAGCACACTGGCTTACACAGTGCAAGTAAGCATAACTATTGACATTTAATTATGCATGTTTTAGAATGGGATACACCCTTGGAATATGTTCAACGTTTTTTTTTTTAGGTGTGGATACAGAGATACTAGAAGTAATAATGACGGACAAACATTAATTTCATAAAGAAAATTAGAAGTGCTGCATAATATCCTTAATTCAATCTTTGCTAAACATCACCTCTGTGATGTTCACTAATTTTTCTCATTTTCTGAAATGAATGAATTGTACAAAAGGAAACCCTAAGATTCATCTATATGCATAATGGTGAACTGGTAGAGGCAGTAAAAAGATACCTTTAAATACAGAGATTCTGCGGGAGAATTTACCCTTAAAGAAAAAATGAGTATCTGTAGCAAACAACCCTGTGATGAAACTGAATTACTGTGTTGTCAATTACTTAGACATTTTAACGTCCTCATCTATTGTATACTTATGCCTTAGTTTGATGAAATATTATGGCAAAAATCATGTAACAAAAAAATTTAAAGAACAATGAATATGCAATAAACTGCACATATTCATAGGGTCAATCATATGTTTTCAAATATAAATAACCAAAAAACCATTAACACAATTAAGAAAATGAATGTACAAATCTATTACTCCCAAACTTCTGTTATATTCCATTATAATAATTTCTAGTATCTGTCTCTCACCTTTGCCAGGGAAACTATGGTATTCCTATCACTATAAACCAGTGCATATTTTTAAAATGTTTTATGAAGCTTGACTTTCTCAGAGTTTTATATAAAAAGAAGTAGACAGTATTTATGTTTCTGTTTTGGTCTCTTTCAATCAGATATATTTTATATTAATTTAAAAATTTCTTTAGCCTATTTTTTTGTATCAGTAGTTCATTCCTTTTGCTTCTCAGTTATATCTTATTTATTTATTTAGGTCTGTTTCATGAGTTCTGAAAATCTGTTGTCTACATATTTAAAATTGTTATACCTTACTATTTCAAATTCTAATCCCTGCCCACCCCTGTCTCCTTACTGAGCACTGTAACCAGGGCCTGCTGCAAGTAGGCAAATCACAGTACACCAGCCCCTTCAGCCCCTTTTGACAATGCCCAAGCAGGGCTTGGAGTTGTGACTCACAGCCTCCTGATCTCTGGCATTACAGATAAATGCAACCACTTAGCTCTGTAAGTCCTTCTTTATCTCTGGTGATATTCTTTGGATTGTAAGCTAAATTTTCTGATATAAATATAGGTACCATAACTATTTTAATTTGTATCTGTGTGACATACCTTTTATTATTCATTTACCTTTAAATTATGTATGTCTTTATCTTTACAGAAGATACTCTGTGGACAACATATAATTTGTATATGCTTTTCATTTGTAAATCTTATTTGAATCTATGTCTTTAAGGGTTGTATCCATTATATAGATTGTGAATTTGAGGCTCTGAGAAATTCTGAGTTACTGAGATTTCATCAACCAATCACATCTAAGCCTGGCCTCTGCATCTTGCAGCATGTAGGACATGTGTTACCTGAATCAGTCCTGTCTCACTGCTACCTTACAACTGATCCCTCTTATCCAGTCAATCAACCAAACAATTTTCTGTCACAGAGGTTAACAGGCTGTTGCTATATACTTTTAAATATCTCAGTTTAAATCTATATGACATACTGTATAAAGATATCCTTTTTCTTTTACTTGGAAACATGAAAATACCACCACAGGAGTCCATTTATCTCCAGAATGGGATAAGAATACTCTAACTGAATACAGTCAGATTGCTATGATTTATTAATGCTTTTCAATATCCCATACTTAATGGTTGTGATCAAACTGTGCAAATGTAATGAATATTTCATTTAACACAGTGATTGAATAATCAAGCATTAAACTGAAGATTATTTTATAGCATATTCAGTGGACATGTGATCTAATTAAAGCATGTAAATTATGAGAGATGATGCATCTCATAGCACTTCAAATGAAGATACTCTATTATGAAAAAAATGGTTTAGAATTACCTTGAGTCACATCCATATTAACCCATTTAGAGAATATTGGCAGAAATTTTACATTTTGATAGAGTGTAGCAGAAACTCATAGTTCAAAATTTGTATAATATTTCCTAATTGCACTTGACTGATACACTTGACTAATAATAAATCTTGCCAGATTTAGAAGAAATTCTGAATAATCATACTTACAGATTAGAAGTCACCACAAAACACTATGAACTCAGTTTTCAAGGTTAAATTTAGTTTGTTTGTCATGGAATAATACAGTAAAATCTCCCCTGATGTGGTAACCAGTAGACAAGAAATTTATCAGATTATTTGTTAAAAATAAAATATCTGTTTTCTTCTTATTTATATGCTTAGGAAGAAAAAGTGTAAACTTAATCTCTAAATAAACTTATAGCAGAATATGAGAATTTGCTTCCAGTAGTTTTCCAAATGACATGGAAGGTCTTTTTCTTTGGTTCTTAACTATTCTGATTGTATTTCAAAAAAATTATATAATGGTTTGATATAACAAAGAAAGCAATAGCATCATTTACACATGTGTCTATCAATAAAATACCTGAAAAAAATACCTGATACAGTAAGAAAAATGTTATGAAAAGAAAGCTAGATTAAATGAGTCTTTAATGGATATAGAACACTCAAAAACTGGTCATCATATTTATTTATTAAATCTTAAAGACATTTACAATGATTTTATCATCCGTGAGTGATGCAATCCTTGTTATCCAACTTACAAAGCAAGGGATTGTTTTGCCTTCAACATGATGCCTAAATGAGAAGTGGGATGGAAGCGGGACAGGCAAAGCACACAGGGGTAGATTGTGTGAGGATGACAGGGGAGATAGAGGGAGAGTGAGAAGGAGAGATGCAGAGAAACAAAAGCTGAAGACAATTTAAGATGACACTGGCTCCAGGCATTCACTTTTATATTCTGCTATCCCTGCATCATATCAAATATAATGATTATTTACACTGTTACTAAATACTGAGTAGATGATAACTTTTTTGTGGATCTTTAAATATTAACCTGTTTGAATGTGTAATGTAATTTCTGTATTTTGCAACCAATAATTTTTATATTTCCAATTATCTAAGTTCTTAAAAGCTGGTAGGCTTGTGGAATCATGCATGTTCTGGCCAGTGGAGTACACCACTCTGCAAAGTCATGATTTGACTATTGGCCATAGAGCTACCCATCTTTGAATTGATTGTCCATTGATGGGGGTCAATTATACCTAATAGCAGTGCTAGATCAACCCTGTACTGGGCTACAACTCCTTTTTATAGGATTTTACAGCTTTGATCTCATTAGGTGGTTACATTTCATTTTCACAATTCACATTGCTGATATTCAAAACATGGTGGTGAGGCAGTTGAATTTCAACCTGGATATAACACTTCTTTGGTAGGGGAGGTTATCTTTAAAATTCATTTAGTTATCTGTTCTAGCCCAGGGGAAGGGGGTGTGTCTGGTCAGCAAAGTTAACAATGGTTCTTTTCATTTACAGAAATTTTTAGGGAGACTAGATACCTCCAGTGCCTGTTGATTCTAAATTAAACAAAACAAATGGCAGAAGTTATTTTATATTGTGACATTTCATAGGTTTTTTTTTTTTTTTTTTTTTTTTTGCTATTCACCTTGAGACTATAATGATAAGGGAAGTAACACATACACACAAGTTTAAATATTGCATGGTTTCTCTTATATGAAAAATAATATATAAATAAAATATGAAATAAAAGATAATAGGAAAAAAGATAGAAAACATTATTGTAGTTCAACATAGACAATGTGTCTAAATGTGTACCTTGATTTTATGTAGTTATCTTATGTGTTTTATAACTTTCTATATATATATATAGCTATCATATAATAACTTTACAAAGTCGTATTAAGATAAATATGATGTCTGGTAAAATGAAAGAGGGGTGAAGGGAAGGGAGAAAAAGAATGAAATGTATGTACATATACCAATTTTCTACAATGAATATAATCCTATGTACTGCAAACATGTACTGATAAAAGTGAAAGTAAAACACAATGGATTCAAAGTTTATGTTGCAGCTATTTTCTTTACGGAATAGACTATGGTAAATATCCCACAGACAATGAAAATTTACTGTGCACAATATTACTTTGACCAAGGGAAACATTTGCATGAACTCTCAGCATTACCATTCACACCTAGGCAAGTACAGTACTGCCTGTCTGATGATCACCACAAAAGATAGAAGACAGGGCTCAAAGTAGAGAGTGAGGCCTTTTCCTCTCACAGGTAGATTATTTCTCAATAAGCAGAGATGTATTTAAAGCTTTCAAAGTTGTAATTTCTTCTTATTATAAAACACATATACAGTGTCAAAAGGAAGATGTGCTAGCAATGAGTTATTAGGTCTAAAACTGAATGCCTGTTACAAAATTTAAATTATGTTGCCATTTTTCATCTAAATTGTTTAAATGTAAGTAGTGATAGAGAAAGGTGACTATGTGAACAAGCCAAAATGAAATAGAGAAAAAAATATTAAAATGTGAATGATATGCACTTCTACTTCTTACTGGATAGGGAGACTGGTGGAGAACAAGTCATTTTGCCATAAAAACTATAAAACTGGGCAAAATATATGTAACGACTTGCTTTTAAGTGTGTATAGCAAGCAGCACAGGCTTGAAATACTTGGACTCCAAAACTTGTTTGGCTTTCCACTTTTCCTACTTCCTGGACATGGTGCTGCTGAACAGAGAACAGCAGTTTCACCGAATGCAAGAGGCAGTGGTTGGCTGGTGAGATGGTCAGAAGGAGAGAGGCAGGTTCTGAGAAAGGAGATGTCCGGGGTGGTAATTCCACAAGACTACCTGGCACAGTCTTCTTGAAGTTGTGGGTGTGAGAAGCTGTACTTCTGCAAGGTAAAACTCCCAAGTGGCCAAGAACAAATACTGGAGAAAGAATAACTAATAGAGCATGCCAAGATCTCTGAGTAGCTGCTTGAGAATAAAGGCATGGGTGAGGGAGATGCTGTTGATTATTCTGAGTATGTAGGGGGAGCCTGACCACATGCTATGTGTGAATGTATCTCCAAATTAAAAGCTATTTTGCATTTTCAGTCTAGGTAAACCCTTAAAATAAACTATTGATTTGCATGTAAATGAACTACTAGTAGTAACAGTAACCAAAAATATCATTAATGAAGGAAAACAAGACCTAGATGCTGAAGAACATAAATTCATAATGTAATACAAAACAAAACAAAAACTACTAAAATTACAAAGTAGAAGAGCGATGGCCTTAACCAGGAGATAAATCCATCAATAGAAATAGACCTAGAAACCACAGATCAGCTGCAGTCTTCTGCCAGATTCCCCCTATGAGTTCTTTAGCTTCATTACATGTTTTATTTCTTATACATATTTTAGTTTCAATATTTTATTATATTCTCTTTAATTTTCTACTTTTCTGCTAAATTTGTGGGACCCTTTAATTATCATTATATTTTAATCATAATTGTTTTAACATTTCACTAATAATTCATTTGGGTTCCTATGGGCATGTTTCTATTATTACCTTTTTTCTTGGTATTTCATCATCTTATTTTATAAATCCCTAGCTATTTTTTTATAGAATCCTGGATAGTACATCTAAGTATCATAGAGATTCTTTTGAGACGTTTAAAATGTTTTTCTTCAGGGGCTTACATGTACTTTTGTTATGCCAGGAGATGGTAACCTTAAATTAACCAAAAATTAACTATTTAAATCCTTTCTTCTGTTTTTGATCTACTAGGATATTTTTTGCTTGTATTTAATCCTAGGCACTGGCTTTATAAAATTCCTGCCTGCAAACTGTGGTATTTAGCAAAGCAGCTTGTTCTTGTCTCTCTCTGAATTCCAATTTTTGTCTTCTACCCTAGTAAGGCTGATGAAAGTGCTCATCTTCTCAGTCTCTTGTTTGTTGGTAATTGAACCAGATACATACATCCTTAAGCGAGTACTTTTGCTGTAAAATACTTGGTACTAATATTTCAGACTTTTCAGACCAAGAGAAGAAAGGTTTTGAGTCCATTACATAATTACATAACAAATAGGAAATTTCTATCCTATCCGACCCACTGGCAAGGGAAGGAACATCTTGGGTGGCCACACCTTGAGCCAAATTGCTATGTGGAAGAGACATTCCCAGTGCCGGCCCAAAGGGAGAAGTCTGATAGAGCAGGACATCACAGGAAGACAGGGCATCAAAATCAATTTTACTGTCTTCCTGAAAAGCTGATCTTTGTGTACTCTTCTCAAAGAGTCCAGCCACATTCACTATGGAAGTTGGTTGGAAGGGAAGCAGCTCACTGCTATCAATTTCTGAGAATGAGATGCTAAATTCTGGTAATATGTTAAGAGAAAAGTGTTTGACTTTCTGTGAAACCAAGTATGGGCTACCATACTACCAAGCCCGCAGCTCCGCCACAGTTGCCTGGGAGATGGATGCTGAGAATGGAGGGGAAGGAGGGGCGGAGGATTCCCCAGCTTGTTTTGCTCAGCTGTACATGTGGGCCATCCAAACTGTCAGTAAGGTAAATCTAGCTCACGGGAATAGTAGCCAACCTGCTTTAAAGTGAATATAGTGATGCCTGATGTCACACTCTTCACTTTATGTAGTTCTCTCTTTATTTAAGATACCCAGAAAATTCTCACTGTGTATATAGATTTCTCATTTTTATGTTATATAGTTTAAATATTTGTTCAGCATTTCTAGTTTTTCTTGGTGAGAAGTTTAGCCTAAAAGAGTAGTTCAACCTTTCATTATTGACATTTTGGGCCAGACAATTCTCTGGGAGACTGTTCAGAGTGTTGCAGCATCAGTAGCGGCATTTCTGACCTCCACCCACTGGGTGCCATGACACTGCCCCCATCGTGTTGCCAAAAATGTTCCTGGATGTTGCTAAAATCTCCTGGTATTGAGAAACAAAATTACTCCAGTTGAGAACTACTGATCTAAATCAACAGCTTCCTTACCTGAAAAAGAAACAACAAAATTTTAAACTCTGATTTTGTTTCTTTCTCTGCAAAAAGTAATGATGTATAGCATTATAAGGATTACATAGAAAAATGCTCAGCTTAGTGTTTTATATAGAAGAAACTATTTTGAAGAGGTAGAAGCACACACCCAACACTATGTCAAGATGTGAAAATATCTAATAATATATTTGGGTTATGCTAGTCAATATGATCTACAAGAAACTACATTGCCCATGCTTGTTAATAATAATTTCAAATTATTGCATATTTATGAATTAATAGGCATTTTTCTAAACTTTGTATTTAGCATCGCACTTCATTTTTGGAATAATCTAAGGACCTAAGGTACATTATCATCCCCTTTAATATGAACAAAATGAGGTGAGTGACTGAAGAGAGGGTGAATTAAGTGCTCACGGTTCTACAGTAGGTGAGTAACAGGGTCAGGGTTCAGAGTAAAACATCATCTAGAATCCAAGCTTTCATCATTTTCTTCTTTTAAGGAGCATGTTTAATCATAAAAATGTGCATTTGAATTCTTGTTGGAGATTTCTAAATATGAGAGATTTCATTGAATTAATCACTTTCTCTTCAGAGTTCAACACTTGTCAATGCATATCTGCTGAAGTTAAAGATAGAGTTCCATTTATGACTATTTTACTCAATAGATCAATACGTTGATTAATGCTTATAATAATGAGATATTAGAGTATATGTTCATATATTTTAAATGTCCTGAAAGAATTTAGGCTAGAATTCATGGAATAAAGCAATGTTCTTAACTACAAAATAGGATGCCAAAGAGTTGACTTTCCAAAACTAGAAAATAATGAAACCCATAACAATATGCCAGCTGTAATTTACCAGCATAACTTCCCAGTTGAATTTAGATTATAAATATAATTTCTAAGTGAAAGTTCATTATCACAATTGTTTAAAACAGAGGAGAAATTAGCAGGTGATATAAGTAAAAATAGAAACAGAAGACATTAAAATAATATTTACTGCTCCCCAAATAATTCATTTAAAAAACAATAAGAAATACCTATTTACAAAATTTAAAGCTAAAAATTGAAGTAACTTTCTGCTGCCTGCCCCAAAAGTGCAATGTCCTGAGTTTGATATCCAGTACCAAAAAAAAAAATAATAATAATAATAATTGTGTTGCTGAGTTGGCATAGAGAAGTTATGATGCAAAAATGAGAGGTTTCACACTGAGTAAAGGTCAAGAACATGAATATTTGCTATATGCATATGCCGATGTTTACACAAATAGAAGTGCATATGTCCTGGTACTCACATGTATTTATGTATCTGTTCATATACATTTCTTTTTCTGGCTTTATTTACTACCACTGTCTTTATTAGGACATAATGAACCACTGGTCAGGACCAGAAAAAGTTATCATTCTAAATATAGAAGTATAATCATGGTTTTGATGTAATTTCACAGACTGTATGCTAACATAGGTTCAGAAAAGCTAGAGAGTTCATCAAGGAGCCAAGCCGGGTGTGGTGGTGCACACCTGTAATCACAGCACTTGGGTGGCTGAGGCAGGAGGATCGCTGTAAATTTGAGACTAGCCTGGGCTACACAGTGAGTTACTAAATAGTGAGACCCTGTCTCAAAAAAGCAAAAAACAACAACAAAAAACAAGCTAAATGTGAGTCAGTCATGGTTTTGAAAGGTCAATAGCATATGAGATGTTATCAGATTTTTTTCTCATTAACAAATTACCACTTTATTTTATATCTGTACAACATACAAAGAGTAATTAAGAAGAAGAGCCTGATTCTAAGACATTGACCACTATTTAAAGTTTTCCCAAAGGTCTGTACAACTTCTGGGGGACTACTAAAAATAAAATGACACTGATCTGAAACACGGAGCAATAACTGACTCCAGCCCTTTCTTCTCGAAACTAAATGGAAAAATATATGAATCAACTGGTTTCAGTTGGACAACAGAGAAAGGACCAAGTCCCTGGGAAATGGAAACACATGAAGTCCATCCCACAATATCCTGGCTTTCTGCCGGGTGGCACCTTAGCAAATGCAGGAAGAGAGAGGCCAAATGGTGCTATTCTCATTACACTGAGGAAACTTAGAATGCAGAGAGGTGGGCTGCTGAGCTCGCTAGAGAATGTGGAGTGTGATAAACAGTAAGATGCCGGGTGGCAGATAGCTGCAAAAAGCTTTAGGGAAGTCCCCTTAATTTATTGGCTGAATTCTAATTTGTGCACACTGTGAATAAGACTCTGAAGGCCTAGGAAAGATTTTCTGTGGATCTGTGCATTCCAAATTCATTTGAGAGGATGAGCAGTGCTAGGAGAATTGGAGCCCATCAGTTTGGAATATCTTTGCTGAATATCCTCAGATGCTTGACTCAGAAAGGCCCTTACTAATCTTAGAATAATGGTGAAGATACCCACACAAACCTTTAAACATATTTAAAGGATAGATAATATGAGGACATTCATCACTGGGAATTTGTACCTTTACATGATGCATCTTGGTTCTTTTTTTTCCCCATTCCCCTGCCCTCCCATCAACCCCTCCACCCCTCCCTAATTACAAAAGCTTTGCTTCATTTTTTCCTTTTCTCATATTTATTCCTTTTCCTTCTTTCCTTGACCCTATGCTTCCCACTTCCCCCTCCTCTTTGGGCATTTTCTTCCTATTTCAAATTACCTATTCTATACTAAAACAATGATTTGACTAACTCAAAGTAAAACACAATGATTGACTAAAGTAAGAAAGGACAAATAAAAACCAGTAATCAAATAAAACACCAAACATATCCATAATTAATTGTAGTATTAGCATGGCTAAAATGAAATCATTGAGTAACAACAGTTGTTGGACTTTATCCAAATTTAAAACTTTTGTGCATTGAAGAATACTAACAAGAAAGTGAAAGGTAAACCATGAAATGAGAGAAAATATTTGCAAATGACTCACATAGGAAGCATTACATTTTAAATGTCAAAATGACCCTCTTTTGGTTGGTAACATGTGGGTAAAGGTCTAAAGATGATGAGGAAAGGAGTCATATGAGTAACTGAGAAGAGATTTTTCACAAAGAGGAACAGACATGAAAAATTTCCTTAGGCAGGAGTGTTGATATGTTTTACAAACAGCTAGTAGATCTGAATGATTTAAGAGCTGTTTGCAAGAGGTCAAGGATTAGAGATGAACCAGTAAAGGTAAAATAGATAACAATTCACAGGTTTGTACACAAATTCACAGAACATTTAGGAAACATGGTCATGTTAGCTGAAAATTCCTGATGACCATAATGAAATGTTAAGAAATGGTTAGATTAGGTTCTGTTTTAAAGGTAGAGAGTATGCAAGTGAGGACTAGGGATGCAGCTCAGTGACACAACACCTGCCTGGCAAGTGTGAGGCCTTGAGTTCAATTCCCAGCACTGGAAAAAACAAACAAACATAAAACAGAATGTGCAAGTGAATTTTCTGGGGAATGTGAAGGAAAAAGAGGTTCAGAGATACTTTAAAGTTGAAGTCTATGGAACTGGTAATTTACTATCAAATAAATTGAGGAAAATAGCAGATAAGCAGTATTTGGGAGGTAAGAATTGTAAAATATTTTGGGTTTATAAATTTGGTATATAAACAGTTGGAATAATCCATCTTAAAATCATGGGAAATGCCTGAATTGGAGACATACATTTGGGACATAAAAACTTGGGAATTGTCATATACAGCAATAAGAGTGTATGAAACCATTAAGCAATGGCTATACAGGAGATGCGGAAGAGAAGCAGGAGGGACAGAACGAAAGGGTAAACAGAGAAATGGAAGGACAGATTTTTTTAAAAAGTAAAAACAAATAAATCAAAATTTATTGGAACTATTAAAGTTGAGGCCCAGTCATAAGGAGGAACTTACCAAGTTTTAAATAAATAAAAAACCAGGATAAATTATGGGTACACAAAGAGTTGTACGAAAAACTCGCCAAACAGTTAAGAAGCACACATATGTGAAGAGAATTATGCTTTAAGGATATCATGCTATGTGTAAAGACATTCTTAGAAAAATTCAAGCTGGCTGTCATCCCAAGATCTACAGGATATCAGAGTTTATGTCATTTCAGCAGGCATTGTATTTATGATGTGTGTGCTAAATAAAAGGCAGAGAAATGTGCTGAGTGTGATGTAAGGTTTAAAGTTACTATACCCAGGAAGTTTACACACTAGTAAAAGAAATGAGATGCGTGCCCACAATTCTACCATTTGTCAATATGTGAAAAGTGACTAATAAATTAAGTGTGAAAGAAAGATTGGATTCTTTTCAATTGAATATGATGAAATCCAATTAGCTTTTTAAAAATTGTAGATGCAATTGAAAAAGGTTGCATATATCACTAGCCTCAGTCTCGAGCATTGTTCTATGAATCTGGTCTCTATCAGAGCTCTGCTGTCTTTGTTCAGGCTTCATCATAAACAGGATGTGTGCTCACTGACTTCCAGAAGCTCCAGGCTTTGATTAAATAGGTTAGGGAGCATAGAGCAGTGGTGGCGAACCTATGGCACCTGTGCCACAGCAGGCTGTTTGCATCGAAGTCTCTAAAAGCTTCACCATCACTGGTCTGTAGGATGCAGATCAGCTTAATTATGTCCTATACTCATGATTTAAGGGAAATGGAAGGATAGTTTCAAAAGAATTTCAGGCTGCTATTGTAAAAAGGAGAATAAATAGTGAACGGGACAATATTTACACACATATGTATACATACAACACACATGTACACATGGGTAACATATACAGTGTTGTGTGACAAAGAGTGTGTATGTATTTATTTCAGCAAAAAAGGTATAAAATTTGCACTTAGATCTTGAGCATCTAGGTAACTGAAGACTTCAGGAAGAGGCATTCCAGGCAGAACAAATTGTAAAGCAAATGAGTAGTGGCAAAAGACTGGATGTGCAAAAATGATCAAGATATGAATTAGTGTGGAGTATACACACACACACACACACACACACACACACACACACACACACATATATATATATATATATATATACAAACACACACTTTTTTGTGTTTTTGAGAACTCGTGACAATAATAAATTTACACTGCCAAAATAGAGGGTTAATAATCTATTCTTTACAGGGAATGATTTGACATCTAGGGATAAGTAACATGATGTGCTATTTAGAATGAATTTGCAACCAATCACAAAATACTCAATTAATAGAGGTTTATGCCAGAGAGAATATCATTCACCTAAGAAGTCCAGAGGTAAGCATTCCCAAGCCTCAAGTTCTACTTTTTTTTTTTTTTTTTGGTACTGGGGATAGAACTCATCCAAGCCTTAAATTCTCAACAACCTCCTACTCAATCATCTTCAATATGTTGACATTTTTTCCTATGGCTTCATAACCTCACACATCAGCAAAATAAAATGGCTTTCATAAGGAGCAAAACGTACTTATCTTTTTGTGTTTGTAGGGGATTTATTCCAGGGACCCTGAAGATACCAAAGTTTTCCGGTGTACTGCTCAGCTTTCCCATCCCAGAGATACACCCGACATTCACAATTTGAAAAGTGAGAGGTTTAATTTGGCTGACAACTTCAAAGGAAGTCATTTATGGTAATCTGGCTTCAAGGTAGGAAAATTATGGCAGGAGATTATGGTGGAATAAAGCTTCTACGTTTATGGTAGCCAGGAATGAACAGGGAGCACTGCTAGAGACAAATGGGCAAGGGACCATACATAAAACCAAGGTCAGACTTCTATAACCTACCCAAACACACCCACGAGTTCATTTTACTAAACTACTAGGTGCCTCTTAATCCAATTTGATATATCAGGATTAATGGTCACATTTCTTATATAAAATGGCTCAGTGGGTGAAAGGGCTGAAGGGAGGGCAGGGGTATGGGAAAAAAGTAAGAACCAAGATATATCATGGAAAGGTACAAGATCCCAATGATATATATATGGAAAGATATATCATGATATATCTTTATATATCCCAATGATATATATATGGAAAGATATATCATGGAAAGTTACAAGATCCCAATGATAAATGTAACTGTATTGTTTGCTTTAAATTTACCAATAAACTTAATGGGAAAAAGAATAAAATGGCTCAGTATTTGCATATAACCTATGCATACCATGCCACATATTCTAAATCATGTATTAATTACTAATAATACTAAATGAAACACAAAACTATGAAAATAGATTGTTATACTTTATTATTTAGGAAATAATGACAAGGGAAAAACTTCTGTGCCTGTTAAGATATAGATGCAATTTTAAACAATTTTGAGTATTTTTATCTTTGATGGTTGGATCTGCCGAAGGGGAACCATGGATATGAAAAGCCAAATATGTTCCAAAACTTCCCAGCATGAATTTATTCAGTCTATTTGGACATAACTGGGTCTTATGCAGCAAGGTAGGGAGTGAGTTGTCATTATTGGACCAATTGTGATTCAGACTCTGCACTGGGCATTTGCAGACCCAACTTAATCATCATGTCAACAAAGACAGAAGAAACAGTATTTCCTGGGCAGGCAATGCAATCTTTCCCATGTTCAAAGAGACAAAATTAAGTGGCAAGTTGTGCGCAGAAAGGATGAGGAGCATGAATGAAAAGGAGCAGTGAAAGAACACTTAAGGAGGCAGAGCATCAAACATAACACTGCCAACGAGAAGCTGTCCACATTTACGTAAGTATGACTGTCCTCAGAGGATGTGGACAACTGTTCAGTGTGAATTTATAAAAGAGAGAGAGTGAGGGAAAGACAGATCCAGATTTGGTTTTATTCTGCACTAGCAGATTGTTTAATTGTTTTAATTTCTTCATATCCCCAGGAGACCACTTGCAATTGTTTAATGTGCTTCCCAATTAAATTTCTATTGAATTTTTTCAAACCCACTTCTTGTGCTCGTCATCAGCCTGTTCTCTTCTCTAGCAAAGGCAGCACTAAAACAATCTTGTACATTCTTCTATGTACTTATTAAAGAATTTTCACTTCTACCAGCTGAACGCAACATTAAATATTTTGAAGTTTGCTAATTTTATTACTTTTCCACTTGAGTGTTCAGTTCTCCCTTGAAAATACATGAATACCAATGAGCAAAATGGAAATTTAAGGCAGAAAATGACAAAGACAAAAACAATGTCATGGATAATATGTTATCCCTCTGTGGGTGCAAGTAGCCAGGAAAACAAAACAAAACAAAACAAAACACAAAGGTTAAAAATACTCTGTCCGTTTTGCTTCTTGTCACACTAGTAAACAAAAACCAAGTTTATGGTCATGGCTGTGTAGATGTCACCTTCTACTGTCAGTCCATAGAGTTGCAATATTCAGAGCATCAAAAAAATAAATATTTATTTAAAATATCCAAGTAAAGCATGAGATTTTCTAATCAAAATGGAAGAAGGGTCTGGAACTGGTTCTGACTTCTTTGCCTTTGCCTTGATAATCTGGCTCACTTGTCTCTCTGCAGCACAATGTATCTATTTACTTTGCAAACAGTTTTACATATACTGAAATAGAATTTCCTGAAATAATTATGTCTTTGAACAAAATTACTCAGAAAATTCATCAGATGTCACCACTAAGTTTATTGAACATTTGGTGTAGAGGCACAAAACCAAGTCAACATTTTAAAGTATGGCAAAATAGTTCCTAAAACATCCAGTGGCAGCCATCACATGATCAAAAACATTATCCATTTCTCAGTTAATAATATTAAAATGCGAGGGCTCACATATATCTTTAATGCAATATCTAATTTTAATTTTAATTGAAAAGCTTATTTTCCTTTTTATTACAAATGAGTCCTACAAAGTCCTTCTAGGTATTATGTAATGTGAGTTTCAAGGGAAGGCCATAAATTCTCGGTAGGGAATTCTCAGTCCTTTCATTTCCTTGTACTTTATGTAATGTCATAATGCTGGACAAAAACTTTGCTTCAGTTCTCTGTTGAAGTATCTCCCTATTGTTTAACAGATATAAATTTCTGTTATGTTTTTATTTTCTATGACCAGAAAAATCAATGCTGGAATGTTATAAAAAAATACTACTTTCAAATATAAATCCATAAAGATCAACATAATCATTTTTTACTGTTGCTTTGAATATCCATATACAGAATGTACATTTATAGGAATTTAATATATTTAATTTAATGTTTTACTTGTAGAATATGTAAAGATAATATGTTCTAAGAATTTGCTTTGGTAAATTTTTTCTAGCAGCAAACTGAGAAAGTGTAAATTATAACCTTATTGAGCCACTTCTAGCTATATCTTGGGTTGAAGCATTTGTCTTGTTTTTTTTATAGCAATACAAATGCATAATATAGAGCTTCATACATTTTTTTAGCCAATTGGCAAACCAAGGCTGCAGTTAGTTAGTCTTTGCAATATTGAAATATACCAAATAATTTTAATATACAAAAGTGTCCATAACACACAAATTAAAGCATTTTTAGGTAAAAAGTAATAGCTTGTGTCTAAATATAAGTACTAGGACTATCATTTACTTATTATTTTAGAGGTAATTTTGTCTACTTTTCCCCAGTTGACATCTGCTAGTTTATGTCATAAAAATAACTGAAAGAAAATACATCAAAAAACTACTAACCACAACAAACTAATTACATATAAAAATATGTGAATTCTTCCAGAACATGACTCCTAAACAAGTAACCATTATTAATACTGTATATACTGTGCATGTTCAAACAGTTATTTACTAGTCCAATCCTTTCCTATCAATCCACAAACCATTTCATTGAAAGCATTACAAAATGAAATGTGAGAGCACTGAAAAGCATTAGCCTGACTTCCAAGTCTCTCAGTAAAAGATGAAGACATCTGACTAATAGACCCAAATATCAGCGGGAAAGTAAAGACCTCACATCTGTGCTGCAAGGACTGGGCAATGGGATGAAGGAAACAAATGTGTTTAACATGTTTTCTGTTTAACATCACCAAGCTCTATTTGTAAAAATGAATACCAAGGAAAAGCAGAGGGGTAAGCTGAATTAAACCAAAGTAATATTTGCAAAAAGGTATTATTAGTGTCTTAGACACAGTTAAATGTGCATGTGTGTGTGTGTATGTGTGTGTGTGTGTGTGTGTGTTTATCCACTTTCTACACATGAAGTAACTTGCACACTGAGGGATGGATTACTCTTTCTTCATTTCATTTTATAAAAACATGCCAAGTTATATAAACATGTCTACAGGTTTCTCACAGGTAATATACCAAGAAGCATACTTCTATTCTTATTGTTTATTCATTCAATAAATATTTATTGTGAAACAAATAGATAAGACCCTGGTATACTAGGGAAACCTACTGATGAATAAGCCTGATAACTGCTGTCAAACAGTTTGTAATCTATACTCAGTTATATAGAGGATGCTTTCACACATTTAAAAGTTTTTTATATTTTGAAGTCAGAGAAGCCCTTTATTATACTAAAGCAAATGTTTTCTGGTAATTTTAAAAAATCAGTTCATTTTTTAAAAAAAGTTATTTGTCTTCTTGGATAAGGAGCTTAAGGAATTGTTATTGTTTCCTTTGTGGTCCACTAAAATCCCCAGAACTATCCTCTTGCTTTTCATTCTATTTTGTTATAATTCTCTTTAAACTTCTGCCTCCGCACCTCTACTCCAAGTCCATTCCTCAAATCTTGCTTTCTCAATGGCTCCAGGTTTATTTTCTACACTTTTCCTTGGACAAGTTCTTAGAATTCATGGAACAATGATCCTGAAACAAGCTATTCTAATGTCTGCTTGCTTATTCTGAAGGGCAAGGCCATTACAGTACTTTGTAGAAACTTAGTTTTGCTACTCTAAAAATTATCTAATACTGTATTAATGTGAAGATCTATATATAGGTCTCAATTTAAAATAAGTTAGTTGAGTGATACATTTAGATAAGTGATAATTTTTACACAAAAATAAATGTTTTAGTGGAATGAAAATCTACACACACTATAAGCAAACACAAAGTTCTTACAGCAACTGAGTGAAATTTCACTTGTAAGTAATTATTTTAAATTGTTCAGATTTACTTTGCATTGGCTTTACAATAATTTAAAATCATGAAATATGCAAGTCCTGTGCTAGTACAGCTGCTTAATCTCCCAGGATTATTTATAAATAACTTTTCTTCAATAAGTAAAATTACCTTCCCTGCTAAATTTGAATTACCAGACACATCCAAAAACATTTCTGAGACTAACAACTGTTTTCTCATTTTCTACTTGGCATATCTTAAAAAAACTTATTTAAAACTTGTAGTGATGTCTGAGTTTTGATCAAGCATATTTTAGTGATTTGTTTTGCCACTATAGCAACATCTGAGTTATTTTGCAAATAAGCTTACAAATTTAAAGTGTCTAAATCGCATAGTTATGCATAACTGCTCCCAAACCTAAAGGGGTGTGAAACAGTTAAACTGCAAAGTCCTGAGCAGCAGCAGCAAACACTGATATATGGTATGACAGAAGAAACAACCTCAGAGACTTTTCTTTGATTAAAAGACAGAGATATTGAAGTACTTTTTCTCCATTTGCCAAAGCCAGAGTCAGTGGTCTAATGTTAGGGTCAAACCTCATCAGAATCACCTGGGCAGCATTTTGGGCTTTTTGCCCAAGAATTTTGTTCAATAGAACTTCAGACCCCAAATCTGTATTTTTATGAAATTTCCCAGTTCAGTTTTTCTAATTAGGCAGGATTAGAATAAACAATACTATAGAATCATAATATAGTTCCAGATAAATTTCAATTATATTGGATGTTTTTAGCGATCTTGAATACAGTTATTTAATTATGTGTCTAAAAGTAATTTTTAAATTGACATTCTGTTGTCATCTTTATGATGTAAAGAAACAACTCAGATATTCTAAAACAGAAAATACCTGACGTCAGTGGACCCAGCTGATCTATATTCTGTCTGGTCCAAGAGTTAGAGGAGTTAGAGGATCATGTAACCAGCAGCCCCTACAGAATGAGACAGAAATATGTCTTTGTGGACATTTTATTTCTTTCTAATGTAGAATGTGATAGCATAAAAATCTAAGTTCTGACAGCATGGGCAACAGTGATCAACGGTGCTTTCCTTTCACGTCCCTCTCATCTGTGATGAGGAGCTACATTCCCAGACTTTTGTTAATTTCACAGAGATGAATCAGTACTTCCTTACCCTGCAAAATCATGGGGCCAAGTGCTATTGAACTGGAGAACACAAAGGACCAAATTTATATAGATAGCAACACATTAGAGGGTATCACACAGACGGACAGTAGAGTGTGCTAGACTTTCTCTTCTTGTAACCCTTTTTCCCTTCTCATGAAGTGTGTCTCTTTTTCCTTCTTATGAACCTATTAATGCCATCAATGGGTCTTTCTTCCATGACTTCACTCCAATCACCTCTACCTCAGAATACCATTAACATTGGAACTTGGAGATTAAGTTTGTTCAGATTTTTCTCATAGTTATCTCTGGTTAAGGAGATAGAAAAGTCAGCACTTAATAATTTTAAACAATAAAGAATGAAACAAAAAATAACAGGAAATAGGAAGATAGATTTTTTTTTCAGAATGGAAAGGGATCAAGAGATGGAGGGGGGAGGGGATAAAAAAGAATTAAGATGTGTTATGTACATGTTACCAACTACCCAAAATAATCATTATATACTGCAAACATGTATTAATATGGAAATAAAATTAAAAGAAAACGTATAGGGACTGTACATATCCATATGTATGAAAAGTCAGTACTTAATAATGTCATAGGGATGGTAAATTTTAAAACCTTCACAATTTTCTGATTCTTCAACATACCTGCATACATAGTTTGCCACCCATGACCAAGTTCACTCATATAATAAGTCCACCTGCTGCAAGTTCATCTTCCTGCCCTCTGCTGATATGAACTATGACATTCAAATGGGCTATTGTGATTCTCTCATACCTTTGGTCTGTGCACTCTGTTCAAGAAAATGTGGCCATGAAAATGTGCTTGACCTGACCTTGGGTCAGTGCTTGCTTGGCTCAGTAGGTTCTTTTAGTGGTCCTCCAGCATGGTGTTACTCCTTGTCTGAGACCTCTGAACATAATAAATTCTTTGATCTAATATGTCTGTCCAAGTATAACTTCCGTGGCCAGATTGGACTGAGCTTTAAGGATCCCATCAGGAGGACTTGCACATTTACAGCCAGTTGTAGTAAAGGTATAATGATGTATTCATGCAGAACAAAACAGGGCAGGACACTAGCAGTGAATCCCATCTGCAGCAGGCAGATAGCACTCTTCCAAAGAACTCACATGGAACTAGAGTTTAACAAAAACATAGCATGTTGAAGAACCTGTGTTGAGTTTTGAGAATCATGTGTGTAAAGGCATGACGTCTCCATCAAAGTATAGGACCTATGTGGTCAAAGAGTGTCATAAGCCTCTGCATTTTGAGTATGGATGGCAATGGGTTTTTGGTCTCTGAAAAGCAAAACCAGAAGAAGGTAGTGGCCACTGAGCAGTTCACTCTGAGCATCACTGAGCAGCGCATTCGTCTATACACTGACTCCTGAGCTTCACACCGGCAAGTGTTATTTCAACTAGCCAATTACTGTATTGAATAAATCTGATAAAATTGTCATTTTATATGTCCTGTTATCTTCTAAAATTAATGAAAAATGTGCAATTTCTGGACTTTTTGTGTTTAAATAAGTTGACTGGTAAGTGGTTAAAATGCCTCAGGCTCTGACCTTGCTCTCTTACCCAGATGCCACGATTTGGGGTGAGCTAGGTCTCTGACTTTATTTGGTCTTCCCTGACTCTGATTTATTTGTCAGGACATGAACTTGTGGGTGGCTTGATTATGGGAAGATTTTATATTCTTGTCTGAGAATCATGAACTGTGTTTTGGAGCAAATATGTTGTCGTGGAAGGTATTTAAATTTAGAAAGATGATCAACACTGCATTTTAAACAATTAAGCCTGGAGGATATGTGGTGAATAGTTGTTAGGAATTTAGTTATTGAGAGACAGTTGCAGGTGTTTGTTCTGTGGCCTAGGCTCCAGGTGTACCATGCAACTGAGTGCGAGGCACTGTAATGCTCGGTGCCTCAGGGTCATCACCTGTGACACGGGACAGGTAATAGTACAACTGTAAGGTCTGCAAAGCACTCAGAACATTGCTTCACATGTTATATGCACAAAGTAACAATAAATATTTACCATTATCATTTTGTTACATCAAACTTCACACAGCAGTGCTTCAAGAATGATACACATACCCCAGGAGCCCATCACATCCAGCGTAAAGATGTATTGTAAAACCCTGCACAGATTGAATTCATATTTGTGTATAAATTTTCCAGTACCGTTTTACAAAGTAGAAATATTTACTTGGACAACATCTTCTTGTGCATTGTGAGGCATATAATGGAACACTGGTTTAATCAGAAAGTTGAATATCTTTCTAGAAAGATCTCTTGAGACCAAGAACAGTTTTACTCAAACCAGAGTCATTGGAAGTGCATTGACTCCTGGCGCAAAGATGTGCAGAGAAAAGTTTGAAGCACTTTGGCATAATTACTGCTCCTATTTAAAACAGTTTAATGCAAGAACAGGTTAGACAAACCATGGCTCATTACAATAACAGATGCATAATCCTGGAATCCACAGTCTATCTGTACATTCATTCTTTCTTGGCATCCCACGCTTAACACAATATTGCTGAACATATTGAGCCCTGGCAGATTTTAAATACTTCGGTGATGGGCATGCCCATTCTTTAGTTAGCAGTCATATGAGTCATCTTGACCACTAGAAATTGACAGACTATCAAAATGTATTAAATTCATTTATTTTCCAGTGGTTATATATTATAAACTAAAGCATGTTAACAGATCATTATAACTTGTTGGTTAAGAAGTATCTGGATCAAGTATATAACATACAGATCAAGTATGTAACAAAAAAGAATGTTTAGAACTATGAAGATGCAAGCATATAAAGATTATATAAACATATAATTATTATATAAACATATAATCCTTATTGACTTAACTTGAGCCATTTCAAAGACATGATTTACCCTTCATTCTCTGTTCTAAGGCTTGAACAAAACTTGAGCACATGTGCATCCTTCATAGCTGGTATCCTTGTAACCAGAAACATGTAATAAAGTATTAGGTGGTGACCATGCAGATTGAAAATTCATTCCTTTTAGATTTTATTTAATGTTGATCACATCCACAAAGGTCTCATATATTCCTTTCAGACTACAGATTTATAGAAGAGCAGTTGAATATTTTCAGCACAATCCTATTCTAGGCTGATTCTGTACTCTTGTGCTCCCGCCTTCTGCGTGTCCCTCCAAATCCTGTCACCTCTGCTGTCTCCTCACTGCAGGGTGACTCCACCTTGGCCTTCAGTGCTCAGCTCTGCCCTAGCTCAAAAGAGCCTTCTCTGTCATCCAGAACTAGATCCAATATTCTATTGTAGAGTCTGCTCATAGAAAGTACTTCTCCTTTCTGGCATTTGTCATACTTCTTATTGCATTGTGCATGTGTGTGTATGAAAGACACAGAGAAAAGAGAGTAATGAATGTTTGTCTTTTCTCTGGCTGTCTGGTTCCATAAAGGAAGAGATGAAAATTATTAGTGTCAAGTTCAGGACCTGTTACACACATGACATTTATATAATGGTTGAATGAAGGAATACGTTTTTAACCTAATAACTTCTAGCTCTCTACAGTGAAATACCAAATGAAAAGAATGGAGCTGAAGCCACACATATCTTCAAGTTAGTTGCTTCTAAAACCTTGGCAATCCTGATTCTATCCATGTCAGGACATACTATACCAGCTTTACTTCCTGTTCTCTTATTAGTTTTCCTCATCATTTTATAAAACTCACATGAGTAGTTCCACTTTTTATAAATGTTTGGGACCCACTGTTTTATTCAATTTTTACCCCCTCCTCCAGGTTAGGTGCAAATCCATGCCCATTTTTCAGGTAAGATGTCAAGAGGTCATATAATCTGTTCTATGGAAACACTGACTTTGTAACCTATTATTGCGTGTCCCAAAGTGATTCTTCCATACTTTTCACTGTAATGTTAAGCTGGCACAGTTGTGACATAGTTTTTAGAGCTTTCAATGATAACACATAGCTGGTGGCAGCATGTGGGCCATAGGTTTGTGACCCCTGGGCTAAGATATTGTAAATCATATTTCTGGCTTTCTGTAGCTTCTGTCAGAACCAGTCCAACAAATGTTTTGTAATTTCAACCAAAAAAGGAACACATAATTCTATGCTTTATGATAGAGCTTATATCAACCTTATTAGCAAAATCATTTTGAAGAATCTAAACTTAAATGAGACACAACTATTTATACACACTAACTTTTCTTGAGATCTGTTTATACAAATATCCCATTCAATATCTAACTTAATTTAAATGAAATATGTATTTATGCAGAATTTAAATTTACCTCACCTATCAACTAGATGATTCACATTAATTATGTGCAAATCATTTGAGCTTTTGACACCGTTTCTATTTCAGAAACAACAATTTTGCATCAGGGTAGCCATGGCAAAGATTAATTCCTAATAGAGAAGACAAAAAACACTGTGATAAATGTCAATAGATATGAGGAAAGTTAGGGTCCATAATGTAGATGGGTTTCATCAACTCAAATACATTTCAAATACAAACATAATGCTGCAGTATCAAAATCAGAATTTCTCACTCTAGAAATTTCTACCATTTAATTTTAATGAAGCATTTTGAACGATTAGAGATTATTGATTATTCAAATAAAGGCACAATGGAGGTAACTTAATCCTGGTCTTTGGTATACATGTGAGTGATGAATCTCAGAGAAATTAAATGATTATATCCTTTGATTAAATACTAAGCTAGATCAGTCTTTTCATATATGACTATCTATGTGTAAACTCCAATCTCAATTAGATTCTAGTTTATGCCATCTTCGACAGCATTAGTAGGCAATGGATTCTGTATTTATTTGTACATGTTAAAAAATGAAGCAAGTATATATTCTTTCTTGGATACTTGGTTTACAGAAAAACACAGTAGATCACACTAAATTTCCCTGGATGTCTCTGAATTTTTTCAATGCTAACATGACAATGGGAAAATATGAGTGATTCTTCTAGATAGCATCTTATTTCTATTTCATTATTGTATCATATGATAAATTGCATAAAAGAAGTCACTTATCATTTCAAACATTGTTTACCTTTGGGAAAAGAAGAAATAATTTCATAAAATTCATGAGGACATTATTAATGTTCCTTTTTCTGATTTTATATTTTATAATGGTAAATTCAATTTAGCTTTTAGTTTAAGATCTCAGTTGTAATCATTTTTTATTTTTATTGTCCAATATTGTACAGATGTACCTTTGGCTTTAGAAAACTTAGAAAAAGGAAGGAGCAGTGGGTATTCAATAATATTCCCATTATAAATCTGTCCAAACAGAAAAGTAGCAAGAATTATGTCTCTTTAATACCAAGGAGGAAATTTGCTCAGCTGAATCCTGATATCATACACATATACTTGAGTACACACACATAATCACACATAATCATGAAAATGGGAAACATTTTCAACGTAGCTAAATTCTGAGCTATGTATCTTGGAGTACACACTACAGAAAATAAATTTCTCTGGCATACAGGTTCTTTTAGTCCTTTGGACATTTGATAATCTGAGATAAGAATAATCATTTATTTCAATTCTGGAATTAACACAATGAAGCAAGATTTGGATAAAATGAATGTGCATTCTTAAAGCCACACAATGTGTTTTCATCAATAATCAGCATAGTTTAAATAAAAATTTTGTTTATTTAGTATTCTATTTTACTTGATTTTATAATTTGAATCAAATAAATGCTAGAGTCATGTACAAGACATCCAGGTTTGAACTGTGATAGTCAGTACACCTATAAATGCTAAAAGTAATATTTTAAAGAGAGTTTGGAATTAAATTGTTTCCATGACAGGAATAAAAATGGCATGAATCCTTTCATGTGACAGGAAATAGCATCATTTATTTAATGCACATTTTCAGGCTTATTTGAATTGAACCAAACTTTTGAAAATCAATCAAATCAAATTTTTGTGTGTGTAGTTAAAAGGTTTAAAAGAGTACTTTTCTCTCTGTATTTTCCTTATTCCTTTGCAAATGCTGATTTTAGTCATGAAAGAAAGCAAAAGCTAAGTATGGCAAGGTGATTTTTTTCACATTGCCAGGATTCCACTTCAACCCTTTCTTTTTCATCCATTCAAGAAGGCCTTTCCACCCACATGTACGTGATGGTTTCACTTGGTTCTTATCCCCATACCTGAGAAATTATTGCAGAGTATCAGAGTCAAATATTTTCTTGCATTTGCACTGTACAAAGCACTTTCTTATAGTCACAGGAACTTCTAAGATATATTTGTATTTCCCTTTGATATTGGCATTATATTATGTGAATTAACTGTTCGCTCTCCTACATTGAACCTGCTAAGACTTATTACCACAAATGTAAAAATACACAAATAGATCTTCAACATATTCTGAATATTAGTCATTGCTGCTTTATTCATGAACCTGTTTTTTAAAAAATTAACTTGCTTGTAAAGCAGGTTTCTCCAAAGTCACAAAAATGTGAGTTCATTTCTCAATTAAATATGTAGCTTAGTTTGCTTATATTTCATAGAAGACATAAAAATAGATATTAGAAGTGGATGACCCATACTTTTAAATGGGACTTCATTCATGATATTGCTAGGATCCCAATGAATGGCTATAATTTACCTTTCATAATTTTCTTATAGATTTATTTTTCAGGATGTCCTAGCTCAGCTTTTGATACTTATTCAGCTTGTAGATTTAAGCACATAGATAGAATAAGCCCTTTTATTTAAAAATATTATATTGTTGCATATGGATAATATTATGAAATACTCATTCTCAATGTTAAAATAATGCTTATGAGAATTTTTGAGGGAAATCTAATTCTTTCTCAATTCCTTGTCTTAAATCCATATATTAAAGATCTTGGATTTATATAGTTCAGTAATTCTTTTATCTATATTGGATTGGAAATTTGGCCTTCTGTAATTAAAATTTTATTTATTTGTTATCATTAGTACATGTTTTCAGTACATAATGATGACATTCCTTGTGAGGAGTTGGTTGTGTCCTTAACACATCTTAGTTTTTCATCCCCTTCTCTTCCCATTTCATCTCCTCCTTCCATCTCTTTGTTTTCTTTCCCTTTGGAAATATTTCCCTGTTTATCTTTTATTTATTTAATTTATTTACACTATGGGTTTCTGGTTTCTCATATAAGAGAAGCCATGTGATATTAAGCTCTTGTGTCTAATTTATTTCACTTAACACTGTGGTCTCAAGGTGCATCCATTTTCCAACAAATGACTCAAACTTATCCTCCCTTACAGCAGAATAATCCTCTCTCATGTGTAAGCAGACATATGTTCATTAACAGATGAATGGATAATGAAACTGTAACTTAAATTTTAAGCAACAAACAAAAACCAAGAGCTCATATGCAATCTAAACAATAGGAATATTTTGTTTCCTGTGTTTACTACTTTATTTATTTTTTATAATCCATAGTTCTATGAAAGAAGAACAGCAGTTTACTATCATTCTTTGTATTAACCTGGGAAATATAACCAATAGGATGTGGAGATAGAGATAAATTTACCGTAAGAAATTGGCTCATACAATGATGCAGGCCGTTATGCTTTGTGTTTGATGTAGAAGATGTCAGTCTTTCTTCTTCAGAGGTAGCTGAATCTGGAATGTGTGATGCTGGGATTAAGGGAATGTGATTACTAAACCACTATTATGTGAATGAATAGTTTAGCACCATCCTAATCCCCATGGTCTGGATGGGACAAAGGAGGCAGAAAGACTCGATGAAGGTCTTTTGTCATGTTTGCTACCTTGTTTGCACCATGTTGTTTCTGCTCTGCAATGCCTGTTTGCAATTTCTGCCTTGGAGCCAGCTGATTATGGACTAAAACCTCTACAAACTGCGAACCAAATAAACCCCTTCCCCTCTAACTTTGGGTGTCAGATATTTTGTCTCAACAAAGAGAGAAAAGTAACTAACACAGAAGCCAAAGATCTAAGATCTGAAATTGACAAGCCCAGGACTCTGGAAAGCCAAGGGTGTATATTCAGGCTCACTCCTCAGGTCTAGAAATCAGCAGAGCCAGTGGGACAAGTTTCGGTCCACAACCAAATCCAAAAGTAGGAGATCAGTATTCTAGCTCATGGGCAGAGAGATAGAATTCTTTTTTACTCAACTTTTATTTGATTAAGTCCTTCAAAATCTGAGATAAGGCTCATTCAGACTGGGGAGCACAAACACTTTTAGGGCCAGGCCAGTTGAACTACAGAGATGTGCACCACACTCTGAATGAAATGGAGTCTTTTCTTATAACTGGTGTTCCAGAGCAGGCTCAAGGTCTCCAAAATCTCTGGACAAAGGCAAGGCAATTTGCAGGGGCCTTTTAAGGGCTCTTCTATTTGGGGAGGGCTCAGGGAGAGGGGTTTCACAGGGACAGAACTTTGCTAAACTAGTGGGGGCCTGGGAAACTTCACACAGTTTAGTTAAAACAAAGTATCACACAGGTGCAGCAAGTCTAAAGATAACATAGTTGCAGACTGTTCTACCACAAGATCACAAACATAACATAGTTGCAGAGTCACACAGGATGCAGTGGTCTATTATGCATTAAAGGAGGGGACTCAGGATGGGGAAGGGGAAGGCAACCACTGGGAATCCCTGGACTTAGGTACACAAATGGAGTCAGGTTGGGTACCACACAATCTGTTTTCTCAGGCTCCCGTATTCAAGAGTTAACCTGTTGGGAGCAGTTCTACATGATTTTGGGGAAAAGTCATTTCATAATTAAATTATGATTAGGGACTAGTTTTCCTACCTACAGGCAATTTACAGCATATCAAGACATAACTCTGTTTTCATCTCCGGCACAGTTAGACCTCAATGGTCCTGATGCTGTAGGGCAGGACTACACCAGTTGGAGACATCCTGGGAGGAGCCAAATCTTCATCTGCATAGTTCCTCATTGTACAAAGATGATGCTACCGCCACAAAAAAAAAAAAAAAAAAGAAAAAAAAAACAACACAATATTGTCTGTACATGCTTCCTTTCCCCCTTTTTCTTTTTCTAGTACTGGGAATCAATCAAACTCAGGACCTTGTGCTTGCCAGGCATGCAGGGTACCACTGAGCTAAATCCCCAGCCCTCAGAGGGCAGGAAGGAACCGATGATCCTAGAATGATGAGGTCTAACTGTGACTGGAGGTGAAAAAGGAGTTATGTCTACAGGCTGTAGCTGGCCTGTAGGCAGGAAAACTAGGCCCTAATTATGATTTAATTATGAAGTGATTTTCCCCAAAAACATGTAAAATTACTCCGGACGTGAACCTCATCCAGAAACACACACACACACACACACCCCACACAAATGTTTAATCAAATATCTGCAATGTGACTCAGTCAACTTGAAACATAAAATTGACTATCACACTCAAATGAAAGGAAATTGTTTTCCATCATCAAAATTAATATTCCAAAATTAAGAAAATAATTATTTAATACTGAAATATTATCTATCTACAACTTTTTAAAATTCATCTTTAAAAAAATCTAGTTTACTGGTTTAAAATGTATTAGATTCTATTTCTGTGGTCTGTGATAAATAAGCAATACATCTTCACTCCTAACATTTGTATGTAGAAGATCACTATCCAGCCACGTGCAAATGCTGTCTCATACATCACCTGGCTCTGATGCACCTACTGCAGCTCTCTCGCCAGTGTGCACTGGATGGCCTTTGAAGGCCCGTGTAACAGGCACTTCCTCCTCAGGATTCTTCTGGGATATAAGTGATTCTTTCAACCCCCCTCTTTTTTCATTTTTTTTTTTTTGAAAAGTCTCCCTATGTAGTCCTGGCTGCTCTGAACTCACTCTATATCCCGGAGTGGCCTCAAACTCACAATGACTCTCCTTCCTCAGTCCACCGAGGGCTGGAATAACAGACATGCACCACTGTGCCTGGTGTACACATTTTTCATTTGCCTGGCTTATAACCACGGGAAATCTAGCTTCTCTGTCTCTGACACTAAAGGAAATGGAAGGGAGGTAGGGAAGGAGAAAGAGGTAGAGAGAGAACATTATTAATATGTTCTGTGGTTCCACAATTGCCCAGCATTTCTTTCTCTGTAAGCATAAGGGTGGGTAAAGGGATCATGAACCTCAACAAGCATAAATCTCTCAACCATAGGATGGGAAAGTAACAAAACAAAAAGGCCTCTTTGAATACATTTTAAAACATTTTCTCCAAAAGCCATCACTGTTTCTAATTTCCATCCCTGTTACTGATGACACCAAGACAGAAGAGCACCTTTGAACCTTAATCCAATCTAATGTGTCTGGAGTTATGCATTAATTTATTTATTAAAATTTTCCTTCTTTTCTCATATGAACTATCTCTATACTATTCCTTATTAAATGAAAGAAGAGGCAAAAATCTGTTGATTCCATATAATTTTTCAAAAACATGATGATAAATGGTAATGTTTCCACTAGTTTATATCTTTGAAGGAAAGTGAGGAGAAAAAAGTGTCCTGAAATTCTAAATAATGTTTACCTTGGAAAAACAAGGATCTACCATTTTAAAATTATGTTTTTTTCTTGATTTTTTTTTTCATCTGCTATCCAAATTGCCCACTTTAGAGGCCTTAGTTGAATGCAGTTGGTTGGAAAATCTTTTAAGCCAGAGCTGGAACCCTGCTGTCCTACTTCAGGTAATCTTAAGGGCAAATGGATGGGAAAAAGCCTCAGCTTTAGTGAGAACCGTAGGTCAACCATGAGGCTTGGGAGAAAGAAACCAAGAGGTAGGCAGGAGTTAACAAGCTCCAGCCAATTTCCTGAAAGCTGGCTTTCTGCAAAACTCTGTGGAAAGCAGCCACTGCCAGTGCTTGAGATAATCAATCCCAGTAAATGCTGAAGTGGAAGTGCAAGACCACAAGGCTGAGAGGCGCAGCCGCAAGTCTCAGACTTCATTCCCCTGATGCCTGATCCTGTGAGTAGAAGGGCCCAGGCCACCAGGACATAAGTGCTGAGGCAGCAGAAAGGGACGACACATCCTGCTTCTGCTGTGACACAGGGCTTGGGCCCAAGGCTGGACTTGGCTGAAAAATGGCTGGTGCTTTTTAAAGTTAGGTTGTTTAAAAACTCTACAGTGCAAAAGTCAGGATTTCTATGTCAGCATCAAAAGGTCACACATGTCCCAGATTTTGATGGACAACTGGATATGTGCAGCTCCCAATAAATGGTATTTGAGGAGGCCTGGTCTTGCCATGGAGCCATTAACCCTTCTGTGCTCAACACAGACATTTAATCCATTATTATAGAAGTAATAATGTTTTGTAAACAGAACAACCTTTATGTAAGGTAATTTGGCATTACGTATTAAAGTTATAGTGTAATTGTGAGCCAGCATTTCAACTACTATAAGTTTACCCTACAGATATATTTGTAATTTTATGCAAATTATACTTACAAAGTATTTTTTCATAGTCACATGCTTTTTATAGTAACAAACTATAATGTAAATTTTGATCAACAAGGGACTGTGAAAATGTGCATGCTACATCTACACTGTGAAATTCTCTTCAGCTATAAAAAAATAAGAAATCTCTTTATATTAAAATAAAAATATTCCAAGATGCATTGTTTAGGTTACATATGGTAAGAAATAGGCTGTTTTTCTTTTTTTATATTATGAATAGTATGAATGTACTGCAAAATAGTAAACAGATAACAGTTAAAGAGAAGAAGGGTAAATGTCTAAGGGCAAAATATGCACTGAGGAAGTAATCTCAATTTCAGCAATAATGTACAATATCAATTATAACTTTGGCACTTTTGAAAATGAGGTTAAAGCTGTGTATTTATTTAGGATATCCCCAGTCAATAACAACAGGAAGCATTATTTGTGAAGTTGGGAAATGGTTAAAGAAGATTATTTTTTAGACTGATTCACAAAGACTTTTCAGGATACATCCCAGATTTAGCAGTAGTAAGCTTAATTTTTAAACTTTTAAAATTTGCATCTATGGGATTCTTTTTTCTCTTAACATGACACAGTACAAACCCTATCAGGTCTTTTAAAATGTGTTAAAGAACCATAAGCTGTAGAGCAAAGTAAACAATCATACAGTAAAGAGTATGCAGACAAATATATGTGACACGGTTTCAACTGTAATGCCTTATTTACAAGCTCAGGTTTAAGAGTGCTACATGATGAAGAACTCACTGCAAAATCAAGCCTGGTATTTTCATCAAGCAGATCAAAAATCCAGAATGAATATTACAGCCTTTGTAGCCAGACCTTAGGGTCTCAAGACACATGACCGCCATCTAGAATGAATTATGGATGCCCCACTGTGTTTTAGTTTGCAAGATAATACATCAGCGAGGTACTCATTTGGCTGCTTGTTATCTATGAAATTTGAGAACTGAAATCTTTGAGCAAAAACAAAGTGAGCTCAACATAATTTGCTTTCATCTGAGCTTTTTAATGTTCTAAGAGTGTATGACAAATATATCTTCAGTAGTTTTCACCAGATATTTTTTAATACAATGTTGAACAAATGCAAATGCAAGAAACATCCCCAAAACAGAACTGCAAGACAGAAGCAAACAGAAACTTAAATGGTAACCAGACAATGACTTTGCAAGTAAATGCCAACCTGAGGATGACCCAGAATGTGGGGCCTCTGCAAAGTCAAGGTCATCTGTGCCTGTCGTGTCAGACCACAATCATCTAAAGGCACTGAAATTAAAATTTAAATAAACCAAATCTTATTAAAACATGGTTTCCAAAAATGATTCAAAAAGGAATAAAGTCATCACTAAAACTACAACCATTAAAGAAGTTATACCAATAATCCAAATAATTTCATAAAAGCTGGCATGGTTTATTATTAAATATTATATATGCAAGAAGTAATTTCAGTCTTGAATACACTTCCAAAGACTAAGGGAATCAATTATAAGAGAAACACAAATATGTCAATGGGTTCAAATGTTCAAAATGGTGCAAGAGAGTTGTTGTTATCTTCATGATATGCGCATAATTCAATTGTATGTATGAGATAATGTTAAATTTTTGTCAAAACCTGAGTACTTATTATAATCCATCAATTTGGATGAAAATAATTCTACATGTTATCTTCCTGAAAACATTTGATATGATCAAATCTCTTAATTTTTGCCACTCTAGATTATTTGATGTCATCCTCTTTGTCATTGGTTCTTTCTTGCTATTTAATCTACCACTGCCTTCCCTTCCATCATCTCTTCTTTGGGCCTTTTTTAATTACTTTTCACAACAGCTGACTACCCTAAAACTTTGAGATTATTCCAAGTAATAGCTGGAGAAATTATTGTCAGAAATTATAGAACTGTTGGCTCTCCAACATTTTCCTCTGAGGCAAAAGATCAGCAACCATAGTACTAAATTATGTAACTTCTGTCATTATGCTTATTTTTGCAAATTTATTCCAACATAATTGATATATTAAATATAATTTGTTCATAAGGAATTTTCATATTTCTTTGTACACAAATTTATCTCTGAGAAACACTAGAAAGACATAGTAAACAGCGCTCAGATGAGCCAGGTAGGAATATAAAATACCTACCTAATCCCAAATGTTCAAGCCAGCATTATTCACCCAACTACTCTACTGCTACTTTTAATATGAAATTTAAAAAATAATAAATGTTGTCTCACTTTGTAAGAGTTACTGTGCAGGCACATTAGGGATCAAGGGTCTTCTTGTCATGCAACTGACAATATGGTACAAAAACATAACTATTTTTTCAGTGTAATTATTAAATTATAATTTTGTCAAGGGCCATGAAAGAAAGTTCATGATAATATTAGGATATGAAAGTGGAGCTGTTGTCTTGTGTGTAGGGGTGTGGCATGGTTCAAGGAGAAACAGAGAAACTTGCCTTAAAGAAGTGATTTTTAACTTGAGATGAAAAAGACAGATAATACTGACCATGCAAAAGCTCTAAACTAGAGAGCAATTTGGCTTTTCTGAGGACCAAGAAAAGACCAATCGAGAGGGAACATGGAGTGGAATCATAACAGTTTAAGAGACTGCAGGGATCATATAGAAGCCCGTCAGAAGATAGGTTCACTCAGAACCTATGAATATTATCTTATTTGAGAAATATCTTTATTACATATATAATAAAGTAAAGGATCTTGAGATGTGTTTATCATGGATAAACTATGTGGCCTCAAAATCCAACAGTTTATCCCAATAAGAGAAACAAAGGAGAAAGAAGCCAGGTACACAATGACAAAGTATTTAAGATGGAAGCAGAGACTGGAAGGATGTGCCTAGAAGCTAAAGAGTGCCACAGAATTCTGCCTCAGAATCTCCAGAAGGAAACAATGTCGTGGACACCTTGATTTTGGAGTTCAGGGCTTCAGAAATGTTGAAGAAAAAATTTCTTCTTTTGAATTACTTAATTTGTGATAATTTTTTACTGCAAACTTAGGAAGTTTAAGACAGAAGTGAAATAACCAGAAAGACACTTAGCAAAATCTTATAAGCCATTTAGTAAAAGTTCCCCCTAATATCCTGTTTCCAAGTATTCATGCCCTTGTGTAGTCTCCCACCTTTACATATGTGCTGAGCTCAGGTGTATATCTGGGTATTTTTGTTGTATATTTTAATTATTTATACCCAGGTTATAATTACAGTATCTAGCATATAATTAATATGCAATAAAGATTTATGGAGTGACCTCTTAATCACTTTGCTTTAGGCAATGAAGAACTGGATGGTTACAGAGTTAGAGAGGAGCTAGAGAAAGGATCATTAAAACCATCAGTGTTTAAGGGAAAGGAAAAGAAGAGATCGTATGCAAAAATAAATAGCAAATTTAGTTCTTGCTGTGTTGTGACCCGGTTGGCAATCCAGATCAAAAGGGCCCTTCTGAAAGCAAGAGCAGTCAAAAGTGGCTTGTCCCCCAGCACAACAAAAACCCCCTAGGAAAAGCTACCAGGAGATAGTGAGATCTATGATGAGCATTCTAGTTCTATCTCCCCACAGAGCTTAAAGTAGTATGATTTCTATGGTGTCAATGAACTCCCAGGATTTGTAACTACATAAAGGAAGATAAAAAAATATATGAGAGAGAGGGAGAGAAAGTAAGCAAGAAATGTGGTGTTTTTTCTGTCAACAGGATACCCAGGTGCCCTTGGGTGATTAACTAAAAACAGTAAAAAAGACCACATTACACTGTTAACTAACTTCAAACTTGCAGAGCTGATCATTTGGCAATGTTCATAGTATAAAAATCTTCTTATAATATTACACAATAATTCCTTGGTTCCCCAGAGGACTGATTCCAAGACTCTACAAATACTAAAATCTACAGATGCTTAAGTCCCTGGAATATGTAGTATGTGCACATAATCGGTGCAATCATCCTGTGTACTTTGATCATTTATAGGTTATTCATGATATCCAGTGCAATGGAAATGCCATACAAATAGTTGTTATTCTTTTTTTTTTTTTTAAACAAGAACATACGCTTTATTAACTACTCTTCTTCATATTTTTCATAATGGGTTAGCACGTAGCGTGAAAATGTGGGGATGTGGGGTCCTAACTGCTCAGGGGGTCTGTCAGGATGGACCCTTTTGCCTCTAAGGCATCCACTTCTGAGTGGAGCCCGCTGAGGGCAGCTCTTGGTGGCCTGCTCAGGGCCCTGTCTCCAGCGTCCCATGGAAATGACTCTCTGGTGCAGCCAGTGGAAGGCCCGCCCCACGAGCCGACTGGTGGTGCTTGGTGGTCTGGGGGCGTCATCCTCCAGGTGTCCTGAGGAAGTGGAGGGCTCTGTGGTGCCTGACTTGTGACGCTGTGTGCCTCACCTACCCTCTCAGCATGTTGCTGTCCCTTCGGTGTCGCAGACAGCTCTCGGAATGGGCCGACATCTGTGCTTCCTGTTGGCTTGAACATGGGTGACTCTAGACACACCTCATGTTCCTGATGACTGAGCTGGGCAGAGGGACAGGTGCTCAGCCTGAGGTCTTCAACCATAGTAAGTTTGAGGAAATCGCAGTCCTCGTCTTTCTTCTTTCTCTGAAGTTTTTCGTGATTTTTATTGTCATCCTTTTGGATTTCTTTATCATTCAAATGAAAACTCTGAAACGTATTCAGAAGTTTCACGAGACCATCCAGTTTTCCTTTGGTATGTTTTGCTTTGTCTTTGGGGTGTTCCTTGCCTCTACATTGATTTTCATGAGCAGTTGATTCAAAGCCATTGTCATCAGCCCAGGCCACAGAGATACCTGGTTTGTAGATCTGCTGTGGGTCTTCCAGAGGTAGCTGTTGTAGGTCGGGCCGTCTCTTTTTCCCTTCAGGCCCCCACCTGCCTTGGACAGGACAGATGAGGTCGCCTGAAGAACACACAGTGGGAGTCGTGTCTTCAAGGAGGATGATGTCCTCGCAGGATGAGAGCTCTTCACTGGGGAGACAGTCCCCGGGGAGCTTCAGTGCGGATTTGTTTTCGCGATTGCAGTCCTCTGTGTCAGAGGGGTCGCTGCTAGGGGATGAGGATGCCATGGGGTTGAAGAGCCAACGTGAGAGTCTCCGTCAACACCGGAAGCTTCCACAGGGGGAAAAATGGGAGAAACTGGGGAGAACATTCACTGCCATCTCCTGGAGGATACACAGGAGATATGCAAGAGTCTTCAGCACTCAAGTGTCAGTGGCTCATGGTGAGCTAGGTCATAATCCATCTTCTATGGCTGCTGGTTACTGTGGTGATATCCAAACCAGTCTAGTCAGACAGTAGGAATAGAGAGCAAGGGGATGGGAAACCGTAGGATCTGTCCCCTTCCTTCTGAAACATCGTGACCACACACCATGCAGGATGAAGGATCCCTCTTGAGGCCAGAAGGACCAATGCCCCAGGGTGGGGGCTCCTTTCCTCTTGTCTTGGGGCATCTGAGATCCTTCCTGTTCTCAAGGCACACAGACTTTTTTTGGGGAGAGCTGCATAAACACCCTGGTCTTAGAGTGATAAGTGCAACAGAAGAGTCTAAAACTCAGTCCTGAGAAGATAAAGGAAGGCACCTTATGCAGCTGAGCCGCATGTAATCAGGGCACCAAGTCAGACCCTCTAAGGAGAGGCCTTCTGACCTGAGAGTTCATGGAGCCCTGGAGGGGAGGTGACAAAGAGGTGGGTGCCCATGCACTGGGGACTGTGGCTGCTATGGTCAACCACTTCCTATTCCCATCTATCTGGCAGCAAAGCAAGGAACCTAAACCCCTCCTCCTCATCTTTAAATTGGTCCGAGGGTTAATTTTGTGTGCACACTCCACCACCCTCTGGAGGCCCAGAGGCGTGGTAAGACATGGTTCTGGGTGGCTCTGGATGAGACCAACATTTTGATCCCACAGATGGAGTCAAGTAGAGTCATCTCGTGCCATGGGTGGGCTCTGTCCAGTCAGGTGAAGCTGGAGCAGGGGAAAAGGAAGGGCAGATGTGTGAGACCCAGAAGAGTGTTAGCCCCAGCCTGGGCTGTCTCGGGCCACTTGGTGCTGCAGCCTGCCAGCTCCAAAGGCTGATGCCACCAAAGCCCATTCTCTGAGCTGCCAAGCAGCTGTGTGGATGAAATCAACATGTATGAGCAGAGTGTGAAGTGCAGGCCTGCAATCCTAGCCCTTTGGGAGGCTGAGGAAGGAAGACCAGGGGTTCAAGGCCAGCCTGTGTGACTTTGAACATCAGTAATCCTGTCTCTAAATAAAAAAAGGAGTGGGGATGTAGCCTAGTGCAGAGCTCAGGTTCAATCCCGTTTCACAGATAAACAAACAAACATGTATGACTTTGATATTTTTCACAGCTGTAAAACATGTCACTGAGGGAACGAGTACATAAAAACTAATCTGCCTGCACCGCCATCAGCTCCAGCAAGGAAGGTGAGATCTGGGACTCTGCTCTGAGATCCCTTCTCACTGCAGCCTGCTTGGGCCCAGTTGTCGGGACCAGGTGGCTGCGCCCTCCCCTGCCTGTGCCGCTATCAGCTCCAACAAGAAAAAAACAGTTATTCTGAATTGATTAGAAAACAATGGGAAAAAAGAAAAAGATAAAATCTATACATGTTTGGTATAGACACACGAATCATAGGTCTAACTACACAATGCAGGAGTTAGTCACAAGGCAAGCAGTGCTCAGGTGGTGAGTCCTGGGAGACTGTGAGGATCTGAGAAATGACAGAGGCTGCACCTGAATATTTGCATAATTGCTTCTTGGCCTTTTGGTTAAGATCAACCGTGAATATTCCCCCATAGCAGTCATTCATGCAGATTTAACATATCATGTATGTGAGAAATTCAAGTTTACTCTTTGGAATTATAAAAATAATTCTGGTATACAATTGATTTGACTCTTGACTGTAGAATCCACAGATGTGGATGGTGAACTATACATGCGATCATACACCTCAGGTATGAAATACTAGCTAGAAATACTAGCACAAATAATTGTTTAAAAATTGTAGTAAGTATTTTTATTTTCTCAATATGTCACAAATTTCAACATAGACTTTTTGGTTTTACTCTTGGAATGGATGATAAATTCCAATTTCATTCTTAGAAAAAGGGAAAGGTACTTATAACTTATTGTGTTCCCTGTGTTATTGAACTTAGATGCACAACATAACCTCTCTATAGATTCTGTTTCTCATCCACAAAATGGATACAAATGTCTAAACCATGAAAATTAAAAGAGAACATCAATGTAATGGATTTAGAATTAGTTCAAATATTACATAAACTCAATGTTAGCTTTTATAGGCATTAGTATTATACTATATATTAATAAGGTGCACTTCAAAATCCTGTTCCTACAGAGACTATATCAGATATTTGTATAACAGGTGATCACTGTGGAATTGTTAAAAAAAAAGGAAAAAAGTAATTTCTAAACATGAGACAATGCATGTGAAAACATTTATTGAAAAATACAGCACTATACACATATTAGGGGTTATTTACAAGACAATTAACTAAAGTAATGATTTCATTTCTTGAGTCTTTTTAACTATTGTCATTACTACCTTCTTTTCAATTCGCTTCATTCTGCTCATGCTTCTAATCTCACTTCTTGCATTTGTTCAAATGTCTGCTCACAGTGGGTAACTCCTGCCTACTTCACAAAGAATATGAAAGCTATTGTATAAAATTTCTTAAAAGCCCATCAATTCTATAAGCCTACTTGAATTTGCATTCAACTTCTTCCTTCTAATAAAGACCAGTTTCTCCACAAGTGTTCTGCTGTTGCATATTCCCTTTCAAAATAAGAATAAAATAGAAGATTGATAAATAGGATATAAAGAGAAATCCAAATAATTCCCCAAATGATCTATTCTGTTCTTTCAAAGGTATTTCAATAGATGTGCTAACTTGTTTCATTTATACTGCTAGTTTCTTTTAGTTCGTTGAAGTGTAAGACCTAAGGCCTTGCTTCCACTCCGAGAAGACTGAACAGCCGAAAGGGCCTCCAAGATGCTGGGGCCCACAGGCCAGCGATTGCTCCAGGTGTAAGACCTAGGGCCTTACTTCCAGGAGCTTGAACAGCCGAAAGGGCCTCCAAGATGCTGGGCCTATAGCCCAGCGATTGCTCCAGGAGTTTGACGAGCAGTGAAATCACCCAGGAAGGGACATACTGGACTAGTTGGAAAACAGACCTTTATTATTAGTCTGGCCAGATGGTAGTCCCAGAGGCAAGTAGCTCAGAGAGGCATCAGCTCAGGGGCATAGGCTATTTCTATAAGGGGATAGGCAGGGTGGGGGTCTATACTCAAAGCACATAGGCAGGGGGCACTTGGCAGTCACGTGTTGTTGGTTAACAGATGCTTACAGAATGTCCCAAGGTTTTCAAAACATTCCTTCTGCGTAGACAAGGAGTGAAACAGTCTTATGTATTCACCCAGAACTACTAAACGTTCACCTGTTAATTTACATTAATCACAGTTGAGACTTGGAATTTAAGATTACAAAATTATGCAGTCCCACAGAAGAGAAATTTTTGTGCTTTTGTCTGTTTCTTCTTTGTGAGAGTCTGTGTCTATGACTTATATTCTGAGTAACATTTTGTCCAGTCTTTTAAGATTATCATGCGCAGTGTAGTAACTATTGCTATTCTCCAATTATTTTATTATGAAAAAATTTTTTAAAGAAGAAGGGGGAAAAAAAAAACACATGCCACTATTCTTTGTCTCACTTATACCCTAAGCTATTGAGAGCAATTCTACACAATTTTGGGGGAAAATCTTTTCAATTAAATTTTGATTAGGTCTACTCTTCCTGCTTATAGGCTGGCTATGGCATGTTGAGACATAACTCCATTTTTGCCTCCCCTCAAAGGTAAGACCTCAATGGTCGTGTGATGCTGTGATACTCCAGGGCAGGATTATATCATCTGAAGACTTCCTGGTTCCTTGAGAATCAAGTTGTAAGAGAAAGGTTTCACTTGGGGAGGGATAAATTCCTAATCAGCAGAAGTTCCTCATATCCTAGGATTTTTGTCCCCCCCCCAGGATCTTTGTTAACATAAATTTCTCACCATTCTAGGATTATCACTGCCCTCTGAGTCATCTGTTACTCCCAGTGAACTGAATAAAGGTGTGGAAAGCTCAGGGTGCCTTAGTCTTTGCTTCCCAGAGCAACATTGATCAGGCCCAAAGCTCAGTTTCTTCTCTAAGTCTTGTTTCCTGTCTTTATTCATTAACTCACCTTGTGCTACAGTGGTTTACAGGAGGTCAGGATTCACTACACAGGTTCTGGTAATGGCCCTTTCCCTGTTTCTGTTTTTTGTTTTTTTTTTGGTACCAGGGATTGACCTTTCCCTGTTTCTTACACTAAATCTTTCTATTTGTGTTGAGTCATTCCTATTAATTAACATTTTTAAGTGTTCTGGCTATCTATAATCACAACTCTGACCAGAACAATTACAACAAACATCACTCTTTATAGAATTATGTTCCTGTCTACTTACTTCCCTGATTACCCCTTCCTTCACTGCCAACTTCTAGTTATCTTTACTTGCTGTTTCATGCATTTTGAATCTCATTAACTTTATCTTCTAATCCTACCTCTGGAGTTGCCATGGTCCTAAAGTCACTAAAGGCTACATTTTACTAAAGTCAATATAATCCATTGTGTTCCTCTCTCACTTGACCTCTAAAAAACCTTTGACACACAATCTTGTTTACCACTCCTTAGCTTTATGGAGGGAAACGGAAGGTGTCAGTTTTCCTCAAACAAACAAAATAACACCCAAATTACACATGGTAATGCAAAAAATACTACAGAGAAAAGCAGGACAGACATTTCTACTCCTATTTTTACACGTAGATAAAGTATGCAAAATGTATATTATTTTCTCAAGATTAAAAATGAATGTGTAAAAAGTTGAAATTTAAACATTTTTGATGTTTGAGATCAACTCCAAATAACTGTAGTTTATAAATTATGTAGCACAATTTTATATTTGTTTGAAGTGATATAACTCAACTGGACAATCCGCAGAATCCCATTCCTTTCTAACCTAGTTGTCATGTTTGGTAAAAGACTAATCAGAAACTTGTATGAATGAGTGAATGAATGAAATTTTTGAAAAGCTATTTGTAGTGTCAAAAATATTTGTAGTGTCCTGAAGAAGGATAAGCAGAGGAAAGCTATTGGTCACTTGATTAAGTATGTAAGGATGTGCCATGGAATAAATATTACTCATCCTTATAAACATGTCTTCTTGCTGTAGCACATGTTACCTACCTATTGGATAAGAACATATTACTACATGGTATTAGGTTACTTTCTAAATTGGCAAGGCAAGATTGTAAATAGAACCATCCATCAGAAACATAACCTGTATGTTAGAAAAAGGCAAGTTGTCAAGGATTGTAACACTGGTGTTCTAGATTAAACTTTTGAAGCTTAGCCATTAAATAGGCTTTTAAGAATTATTTTTTTAAAAAGCCCCTAGTGCTTACAATGTCTGTTGTAGGCATTGGTGAAATAAAAGAAACTAAATGTGGTTCATAAACCAGCAGGATGCAGGCTGGTTATGTGAAGAACGTGAGGATATGTTCTGATAAAATTCAGTGACAAAGAGAAAAATGCCCAAGATGGTGCTACATGTCAGGCATAGCCCCAGGGTGAGGATATGTACACAGCTCTGTGAACTCAATAGAGCCAGTGATAAAATGACAGGACCTTTCATTTTGATCATTTTCTTTTCTGTTATCTTTCCTTTGACTTGTGGCATTAGTTGGGCACTTTCCAATTGAAATGATTATTAAAGAAAAATGTATTATATTTAAAAAGCGAAGAAAGAAGTCTTTATAGAATTGGACTGAATTGGAATCAACTTGGAATCAATAGAGAAAGATGTATGGGAGAGAACAAAATAACAGATTTGTTGCTGATAAAGACTGGGTTGGAAAATGACTTAGTATGCAAAGTGTATATTATTTTTTAATATAAAAAAGTAAAAAGTGCCCTCCAAGTTTAACCTTTAGAAGTAAACTTTCATTGGACAAATCCTGTCAAGAGAAAAGCACATCTCCAAGGCAATTTTCTGATTGTGTCATGAACCAAGTACTAGTTTACAAAAATAGTCAGAACTCTGCTGTTTTAATGAAGATATTCAATGAACAATGGAAAAAGTTAAAACCCTGTGACCAAAAGGTTCACAAGAAATCAGAAAAAGAGTCAGTGTGTTTTCTGTGACTGCCACACCTTCAGAGCATTCTGACTGGTACCACCTTCCCTCAAGGTGTCCTTTGTATCATCTTTGTTGGTAATGCTTACAGGCAAGGATTTTTGCTCTGAGAAAACTAAAGGCAAATGTATTCTCATCTCCCTCCCATGTGTGATTAAACACATTTTATTTTTTCCTCATTGAGTTTATTGGTACCTTTTAGGTATGCAGTACAGTTACATTCATCATTGGGATCTTGTAACTCTACATGACAGGTCTTGGTCATTTTTTCTCTTTATCCCTTCCCTCCCTTCACCCCCCCTCCCTTCCCTATTTACAAAAACTTTATTTCCATTTTTTCATTTTCTCAAATTTTTGCCCTTATTTCCTTTCCCTTACCCTTCCCACTTCTTGTACAACTTTAGCCCTTTTCTTCCTATTTCACATTGTCAATTATACAATTTGATTAAACATATTTTAATGTGGCATAGAGTTCCACTTTTGGGAAACAAAGATGCACTAGTCAGCTTAGAGTAGTGTTGCTTCAAGGTTTTTTAAAATCAGGTTTAACCATTTTTGCCCCTCTCTCTCAGTGCCCCATAGACCAGAGAGCTCATAGGACAAACTTCTGATTTGGATTAGGAATTTTTTGTGTGCCAAGGTGATGTTAGATTATACAGCAGGAAAACTATAAATACAGCTTCTAACAGATTTCCCGAGTTCTATGAATGCCATAGAACTCTTTGAATTAAAAAAAACCCACTATTTTCAAATCCATTTGATTTCACTTTTACAGCATTTTAAAAATGATTTTTAGATTAACTCAATATATACAGTGTGAACAGTGTAATTAATTGACCATAGATATGCATCTACTACACATGGGGAGAAATCTCCACATCTGGTGACAAAGGTCACTGTTTCAAGACTTATAGTTCAGAGTTATAGTTCATTACTCTTTTTTTGTACATAAATACTGGATCCTGGAATCAGGTTAAAATCATTTGTTGGGGTAACTCTTTTTGTACATCTAGACCACTGTGTGTACTTTTACAACTTTTTAATTCTTAAAAGAAAGGAACAGTCATACTTATTCTAAAACAGTCAGTATCACTATTTTTTATTTATAACCTGCCTCATTCCAAATGGAATTGAGAAAGTGTATCACAAAGACTACTGATATAGTAAACATGCTTAAATAAAATTTAAAAATAAGAACCAAGGGCAGAAAGAAAAATTAAATCACCCAGAACAAATGATGTATTCGTCATTTCTGATGTCACATTTGTCTCTGTGTTTCCAGACATATGGGATAGAAAAGGGGGGAGAAATGATTGTGTTTCTGTGATCAGAATTGAGGATAAAGCCTGGCTGTAGGTAGGTATTCAGGTATAAATTATTAAATTAGTATAGGCATTCAGAATTCTACCTTTATTTTATTCCCTGACAGATTCTTGTTCATTAAAATGTAATTTAAAATATGTTTTTAGTTTTCAGAAAAGTTAATTAAGAAAATAACCTACATGAAAAGAGATTCTTGTTTTTATTTTTAAAGAGTTTTTTTTCCCCTTTTAGTATGCATGCGTGCTGCACGATCTTAGAGTGCTGAGCTTAGCGCTCAAATATAAATAAGAGTAATTCCTCTTAGACTTTAGTGTCATGAAAGTCTTTTTATGTGAGATGATTTCGGTAAATCACCATGGATCCTCAGGTCAAATGATTAGATGAGTGTGCTATCCCACTACCTCTGTTCTCTCACCTTTTAACCACATTGCGTAGCCCTGAGCCACTGTCACTGGATGATCTTGAAAACTTAAAAGAGGCTTCACTTTGTAAAAGCCAGCCATCATGACTGAAGTTACAGTTTCATTTAAAAAAAAAAGTCTTTGCTCATTTCGGATGCCCATTTTTGAACTGAGTTTTTATATTTGGGGGGGAGCTGATTGTTTTGAGTTCTTTATATATTCTAGATAATAGTCCTTTGTCTGAGGTACAGCTGGTAAAATATTTTTCCCACATTGTAGGTTGTCTCTTAGTTCTGCTGATGGTTTCTTTTGAAGTACAGAGCTTTTTAATAAGATGAGATCCCAGTGGTTGATTCTATCTGCTAGTTCTCGTACTACTGAGGATTTGTTCATAAAGTCTTTTCCTATGCCAATGTCTTCCAAAGTTCTGCCTAACTTACCTTCTAGCAAGTTTAATGTTTCTGTTTTAATATTTAGATCTTTAATCCATTTGGATTTTAATTTAGTGCATGGTGAAAGATAAGGGTCCAATTTTAATCTGTGGCAGGTTGACATCCAGTTTTTCCAACACCATTTATTAAAGAGGCTATCTTTCCTCCACTGAAGATGGTCAGCTCCTTTGTCAAAGATGAGGTAGCTGAGTACATCTGCATTTGTTTTTGTGTCTTCCAGCCTGTTCCACTGATCCTCAGGCCTGTTTCTTTGCCAGTACCATGCTGTTTTTATCACAGTGGCTTTGTAGTATAGTTTCAAATTGGGAATTGTTATACCTGCTGCCATTTGTCTGTTGCCTAGGATGGCTTATGCTATTCTAGGGCTCTTATGGTTCCAAATGAATTTTTGGATTCTTTTTTCTAGTTCTGTGAAATATAGTGCTAAAGGTGTAGGGAAGGTGGGATGGGTAGGGGAAGGGTAATAAGGGAAAAGAAAAAAATGTGAGAGAATGAAAAGATAAAAATAAAGTGTTTGTAGATGGGGAGGGGAGGAGGGCTTGAAGGGAGGGAAGGGGTAAGGGGAAAAAATGAGAATCAAGACTTGTCATGTAGAGGTGCAAGATCCCAACAATGAATGTAACTGTACTGTATCCCTAAAATGTATGAATAAACTAAATTAAAGCTGAAAAAAGTCTTTGCTGTACTGAAAGAAGACACTGTAGAGAGGTAAAAGAAAGACAGCATCTAAAAGAGTATATAAATAGTTAGTACAGATTAATTCTATATATCCTTTAATTTATAGGTTCAAAGAATATACTTCCAGACTAATTTCTTCCTCCAGTTTACTGTTTTCCCACACCTATTTTACATTTACAATGGCTCTGAGTAGCAAGGCATAAACACCCTTAACCACTTTATTTCCACAGAAATAGAAAAATTTTGATTTTATACTAAACATTAATTGTATTTTTAATTTAAATATTAGAAATATCTTAGCACAGTGTTTAAATTCATATGACTTATGGAAAAATTTGCCATCAAAAATTTTTTTTGTTTTTACCTTTTATGTAGTTTGAGGGATATTTTTAAAATACTAGCAGATGTGGTAGATACTAGAATGAAATTTTGAATTTCACAAAACGTGCATTTCTCAGAAAACTGAAAGTTGAGAATTTATAATAATTTGCAATCCCCTTGGGAGAAAAAGGACTAGTTTATAAATAACTGTTCATTTAATACCATGCAACAACTGCTATGTTAATTGCATAGAGTGTCTCTAACAAAGATATGTTTGATAAAATAAAATTGCCACCATCAATCATAATTTCATGATGATTTTTTTATTTAGTTTACAATTTTATACCAAGCTCTCTGCATGTTTATTTTTTCATAGTCTGCTGGGAACCATATGTCTCACATTTGTAAATATTATCCTGTCTTAATTTCTGTGTGTGTGTGTGTGTGTGTGTGTGTGTGTGTGTGTGTGTGCCTGCACATGTCTTTGGTTTCAGATTAAAATTTTTTTAATAAAATGAAAATGAAGATCTACCTAGGGATATCTAATTTTTAAAAATTCCTTAAAAAGGAGGATTTTAAACCTTTCTTTCTCAGAGTACTTTTTTTCGCCTTTTTTCATAACTGTCTTATGCTTTCACATCAACATTCTGGCATATGTCTAATTATAAGGAAGACTACAATTTTTTTGCTTCATATTTAGAAACTATTTTTAGATGATAGCTTTCGTGTGCATGTCTTTCTTTTTCTAAGTGATTCTTTCATCTAAAATTTGAGATAAAATTTGAAGCTAAAGTTACCTAGCTAAAAATACAGCAGAATGCAGTATTTTATATTTACATCATATGAAGTTCTAACAACTTACTTGTTGGAATATGACCAAGAGTTGAGTTAAAAATAAATTGTGAGAAATATTTCAGATTTTTAAAATATATTTTCTTTGGATATACTAACCTTTTTGTGGGAGAAGTGAAGGTTGTCAAGTTCTAGATCAAAATACCCATGTTAAATTTAGGAACTGAAAATCTTAACAAAGATAGGTTTCATATTTCTAGATTTAGAAATTTTGCATTGTGAATTCTGTTTGACTGTCTCATTTCTAAATATTTTGTCTTACTGAAGATTCATAGTATCCCCTAATGTGACTGAGTACTCCTCATGGTATGGCAGGGTAACCAGTCAATCGGAGATTCAGTGCACCGCTATTACACCTGGAGAAGATAATGGGAATTGTATTTGTATCTATAAATATGTTTACTCTAGCTAAATTGTTGTAGAAGACAAGCTTCACATTTGCCTTCCATTTTATAGTTGCATTCTAAGTCATTAATTTATATCTTTTAGCTCAACATACATTTTACCATTCATTGATCAACAGCTTAGACAAAGAAATGAAATGAGGGCAAGAAACCACTCCAATATAGTCAAATCAGTTTAATTTACTGGATGAAATTTCCAATAGTGACTGAGTTCAAATGCATATTATGTTCAATGAACATTCAAAACTTCTCCAAGTTCAATATGCAGTCTAAGCTTCAAATCAGAACATAAATGAAATTAATGATATTCTTTCTCATTGCATTAGTTTGATTTAAGTAGGACCTGAAATATTTCTTACAGCATATAATTCTAGTTCATCTGCTCAGTAAGCAAGAAGAAGCCGGTTCTTTTGTCAGCCTACAGCAAGTGACACATTTATGGTCATCATATATTATTTGATTCACTTTTCTATGTTCAAATAACAAATCATTACCTATTAACCAGCATAAAGCAGATGCTGACTTTGTTTTGACTGTGAAGTAGCAAATTAATATAAAAGCAAGTTAAGTTATCAATTCTTCTTACAGGTGTCTCACTTTGAAAGGAAAGCAGAATACTTATCAAAACACTTATTTAAAATTTATTTTTCATCAATATTTAAAAGCACATTCTCTTAATTTAAGGCCATTATTTCAATGACCATTTGTCAAATTCTTTTTTCTGTGGAAAGTCTAGTGACATGTGCTAAGCCTGAAGAGTATCTCGCATCCTTTTAGCATGTGCTTCTTTGACCTCATTCTGTCCTACCAGGACCTTCAAAAGCTTCCCAGAAGGGTATAGGAATTGAAAGACAAGTATAAATTTGATTGAATCATACATATAATCTAAAGAAACCAGATTCAAAAAGTACTTTCACCTGGATAAGTGACTTTCATTTTGTCTCCTACTTATTTTAGGCTTAATTTTATCTAAAGGAAAGGGTTAAGTATAGCTTAACTAATGATGTTATCTCCTATTGAAATGAAAAGACATATAATGTTGCGAGCCGGCTACATGGACCACTGTGTTAGGTGCTCAAACCTGAAAGAGCATCGGGCAGACATGGGGCAGGGAGAGAAAGAAGGACGACAAGACAGGAGTCTGATCAAGGCGACGTTTATTGCAGGCAAGCATCAGACTTTTAAAGCAAAAATCCACAAACCTAAGAGGAGGGGACATGATAATACCATAACAATCTTATCTGACCTAAAACAAGCATTAGGAAACTTCTACAGAGTCAGGACATCATAAAACACCAGATGACTCAAAAAACTCGAAGGTTGTTAAGTTTGAGCTTAGCAAGATAAGAAGAAATAGGCATAAACATAAACTATCATGGGTAATAGTAACCTTGGCAATTATAAAGGCTGGGTAACAAAGATAAGGAACTACAGTCTTAGGAAACAGAAACTTAGTCACTAAAACAGAAACTTAACTCTAAAATGGTTCCACTTAGCTTAGGATGGCAGCATTCCTGCCAGCTCACATGCCAGTGCCCAATATATAATATCCTCTTTCTTACAGTGGAAAAGAAGACCATGAACAAACCAGCAGCATAATTGTTATAATATAGGAAAGACATTTATGAAAACGAGATACTCAGTATTCACTACATTCTTTGGTTAAGAAAAATACTGGATAAGGAGTGAAGACATTCTAACACCCAATGACCTAGTCCAAATAAACACACACACACACACACACACACACACACACACACACACACACACACATGCAAGCGCGCACGCTTCTGTGCATGGGCCCACACATACCTCTTGGAAAAGTCCTTTGAGAATCACTTTTATTCATCATTAGAAAATGTTATCATACCAGATTTTCTTCAATTATTCATTATTGCTACATTCTGCATAGTTCTATAAACACAAAGTGAGCATTTTTAAACATATAGATTTATATCTTCTAAATGTGTACCTTAATTGACAAAGCTAGAAGGAAAAATGTTGGCTCTAGAATGACTTTTTCAAATGAAGCTTCTTGCTGCTTTCCTATGATGAACTTTCTAATTTCAAGAATCCATAAGAGACTACGAACAAGGACTACTAAAACATGTTCAGAACTGAGATAGAGTTCTCACTATCAGTACTGGCTTTAATCTTACTCATTTAAAATGTTCATTAAATTTTTCCTATAAAATATTGCCCTGTCCTGTAAATATTATAGCCCTACTAGCAGAGTTCAAAACATGGAGCAGACACAACATATGCCATTGTCTTCTCTCTTCTCCCCAATTTATCGGAGGTCTATGAATCCTTCAACTGCCTAGGAAGGGGATGACAGGGCTGAAGAAAAAAAGATGATAGAGACTTGCATAACTTCGAAGTATATGGAGGGCCGGGAGGTCAGTGCTTCAGAGCAGGCAAAGACAAAGATGCTCTAAGCTCACCACTATTTATTGGGTTCATAGAGAGTTTCAGATGACTCAGAGGATGGCAATAACCCTAAATTGACAAGGCTTTTATAATCAGAGGAAGTATCAGATGTCTCAGAGGTGATGGAAATCCTATGAATGAGGATGTTATATGGATGAGGATATTAAATGGATCAGGACAGTGAGATGAGCAAAATGCTCTTACAGCAGTAGGTGGGATGAATTAAATTGATAAGGAATTTGTTCCTCCCCAGGCAAAAGTGGTCCTCTTTTTGTGTTACTACTGGAACCAGGATGTCTTCAGCAGATGTAACCTTGCCCTTGAGCATCACAGAATCCATCATGGGACCATTGAGGCCTCAGACAGCCCTGATCATAATCTAAATTCCCCCAAATTATGTAAAATGGCTTCCAACACCCATTTAACCATTTTCCTCAACATCTCCTAACCCTGTTCATCCTTTACTGAACTCAGAGGAACTTTTTTTTTTGTTTGTTTGTTTTTTTGAGACAGGTTCTCACTATGTAGTTGAGACTGCCCTGGAACTCACTATGTAGCCCAGGCTGGTCTCAAACTCATGGCAATCCTCCTGCTGCAGCCTCCTGAGTGCTGGGATTACAGGTGTGCACCACCAGGCCCAGCTATCAGTGGAACTCTTTGATCCCTGTCTTGGCTCACTAACCAGTATTTTAAACTAAAACATCAAGGTATTTTAATTGATTTGAATTTGTAGTCTTTCCCTAGCATTATAATAAAATTCTTTCTGAGGACTTCCCTTATTCATTCTTCCTTTGTCCAAATCCAAGATTTCCCCTACACATTAGGAGGAAAGCCCCACCCAGCCCTCCTCAGAGCCATGTGACAGATTTCCATAGGAGCTAAGAATCTTTCCTAAAATCCTGAGATGACCTGGGAAAAATTGCGTCCCTATGATAATGCAGAGGGGGACCATCAAAAGCCTGGGTTTCTGAGTTGCTTGCTTGCTGTGCAATGCTTTGGAAGTGGTTTATTCATATTTTGGCAGCTTTATTCCCAGTGTGGTACTGATGAGGTAATGGAACCTACCTTTAAAAAGTGATATTTGGTGAAAGTGTTTAGGCCTTGGGAAGCACCATCCTTGGAGGAGACTAATGCTGTCTGGTGGAGTTCTAGCTGTCATGGGACTAGATCAGTACTCATAAAAGTAGATACAAAGTGGGTGGGTATAAACCAGAGCTGGCAAACCTGGCATGCATGTCCCAGTGTGCTGTTTTTATCACGGAAAGCTCTATGAGTTTCACCATTACTGGTTTAAGCAATCCTGGCACTGCCCCGGGATCCTTCATCTCTATGCGCCGCTCATTGCTATCACCTGTTTTTGCTCTGTGGTGCCCTCTGCCATTTGTGATGCCACCTGCTGTGTCATGCTGATATCCAGAAGGCTCTCACTAGAGGGTAAGCAGAGGAAGCCACCTGATCTTGGAACTGTCAGCCTCCATAATTGTGTGCTTGACAAACCTATTTTCTTTATACAATGTACTCAGTCTTGACACTTTTCTGTAGTAACATAAAATGGACTAAGACATGGTGAGATGTTAGATGGTTTTAGAAGAGTTCATCACCCAAGACCATCAGCATTCAATCCCACAGGTTAGTCAATCAGACACTCTTCCTGAGAGGAAGAAATTTATGATAATGGAGAAAGCTTTATATAAAGTTCTGGCTGGCCCTGAATACCAGAGTTTTGTGAAGTGCAACACAATTTTACACAGTTTACTAAACATTTGTGCCTCAATTTCTTATTCAAAAACTTCAAATTATAATCTCTAAATTGAAAATTTGGTACTAATTTTAATAACATATAAAACTGTAACAGGTAGACAGTACCTTGTCAATTGAAGCTATTGTTATTGTTACCATGTTCTAGCATCTTAGTGAAAATGACTTTGCAAGATTTTGATTCTTGTATTTTAGATTTGAGACAATGTATGCCCTTTTTTGCAGTATAAGGTAGTAGTTATAAAATGAGGGAAAGAGAAAAGAAAATAGCTTAAAAAGCATGTGTAAAGAAGTATAAATACTGCTCTTTTACTGTATTGTCCTTGCAAACAAAAGCAGAAGTAAAACATGAAGTTTCTAATACAAACTAAATATGCTATTTAGTAATATATGAATGGGCAGATTCATGGAATATTTCATAATCATCTAAAGTGTATTGTATTTGTATTTTACAAGTGAAAAAAATCTTCCAAAAATTAAATGTACACCTACTAACAGCCCACGCTTACTGGACGCTAAAACTCATTTACTTGTTGCTCTGTCATACGAAGTTGCAGCTAAAGATAAAGTGCCAATTCTTCTTGAGTCTGCACTATTCACTTATGAAGATATTTCTTCCTCTGGAAAAAGTCTACAGTACCTACTTATCTCAGTGGGATGACATAAGAATAAAAGTAAATACAGTACCTAAAAGGGCAAGTCATTACTATAAAGAATACTAATACCTTAACCATAAAATCAATTTGCCAGATTCTGTTCTAATCCTGCTGCTTTAACATGTTAGTTTAGCAAGTATATATTAACCATCTACAACATTGTAGGGACTCACCATGGTGCCATGGGTTTGCTCTATGGAACCCGAATTCATTGTTAGAGAGGAAGGCAGAATTATAAACCTTAGCTGCAAGTGTTGAGATAAAAAAGGAGCATGAAGAGGGCTTGGTAAGATCAGAACAAAGGTGAAATATCCAAACCACTAAAGGAGGGGGAGAGATGTAAACTATCATCAACAATGACTAGGTATTTGCCACATTAGTTGGAGCACAAAATTTCTGAATAAAAATTGGGAAATCTTTTATATAGAACCATTGTACTGTAGCAAGGAACGATGACATTGTCTGAGGTATTAGCTGGGAATGGTGATCCCTTCTGAAAAGAGATGGAAATGGGAATCCAAATGTGTATGCTTTGAGCAATTTCATTTTTATATTGGTAGAAATTTTACCTTTAAGTATAAACAGTGTTTTTTGAGAAAATAACTCAGGCTTAATAATGAATGCCTGAATTAATTGCAAAGGCAGAATTTCTGAAACGATTGCTCAAAGACTGTGCCTCCCTCATTACTGAAATCTGGGTAAATGTTGGTTTTAAAGTAGGACTTATCTAGGTGAGCGAAATGTAGCCACTTGAGCCTTAGCAATAATTTTTCTAAGCAGGTGGTTGAAGAGTGAGTCTGAGCAAAGAAAAAAAAGCAGCAAGTAAATATATGAAAAAATCCTCCACATCACTGGTCATTCGAGAGATGCAGATGAAAACAACCCTGAGATTCCATCTCACCCTACAAAGAATGGCTGCTATCAAGAAATCACACAATAACAAATGTTGGTGGGGTTGTGGGGAGAAAGGAACCCTTCTCCATTGTTGGTGGGAGTGCAGACTGGTGCAACCACTATGGAAGTCAATATGGAGATACCTCAAAGAACTAGGATTAGAAGTTCCATTTGACCCAGCCATCCCTCTGTTGGGTATCTTTCCAAAAGAACTGAAAGAATCATATCACAGTGATATATGCACACCCATGTTTATAGCAGCACAGTTTGTAATAGCTAAAATGTGGAAACAGCCCATCTGCCCATCCGTTGGAAACTGGATAAAGAAGATGTGGTTTTTCTATAAAATGGAATATTACTCAGCCATAAAGAATGAGAAAATAGATTCATTCATAGGTAAATGGGTTCATTTTGAGGATATACTCCTAAGTGAAATAAATAAGTCACACATATGCAAATACTGAATAGTTTCTCTGGTGTGAAAAACTAAAATAGTTCTCAAGATCCTAATGGGGCAATTAGCATTGTGAAATGGGAAGAAAAGGACCAAAGGTGTAGGGACAGTGAGAAGGATAGGGAAAGGGGAATAAGGGAAAAGGAAAAAAATATGAGAAAATGTAAAAATGGAATTAAAGCATTTGAAGGGGGGGAGGGGAGGAGGGGTTGAAGGGAGGGTGGGAAAAAATGAGAACCAAGACCTGGCATGTAAAGGTACAAGATCCCAGTAGTGAATGTAACTATACTGTCTACATAGAATGTAGACAAAAATTAACAAAAAAAAAGAGTGAGTCTGAGACTTTCAAAGTACAGACCAGGCTCAGGATGCTGCTGCTGAGTTGAGGAAGTTGGTGGGTAAGGAGGAGCATGAGCAGCTTCGAGGAGCCAACAGCAATCCCCAGCTGACAGCCTGCAAGAAAATGTGGTGCCTCAGAGTTCTGGCCCAAGAGCTGGACTCTGCCAACTCCTGAGTGAGCAGGAGCAGACGCTCCCCATGCCCAGGCCAAGCCTCACTTTTGAGCTGGTGAGACACCTAGAAGAGAGTCCAGTTAATCCATTTAGATTCCAAGGTACGGAAATCATAGATTAAAATGTGAGTGTCGTTTTAAGTCATTGTTGGTGATTTTTTGTATGATAATAAAGAAACAATATGCATTTTCCAAAAGTCTATGAAAATAATAGATTTCATGTTTCATGTTTTCTTGGAGTGGCTTATTACAGAAAGGACGTAATAGGATAAAAAGGGCTGGTTTTCCTTCACTGGGAGAGCTCGGCAGTATGGATTCAACTCAGTCTTGAAGCGATAATTAATGAAGATCTTAACATTCCTCACAAAATCAGTTTCACCTCAGTAAAGCTGACTCCTATATGTCAGTGTAGGTTTGTAATACATAATAGTTACATTTGTTTTATACATATTTCCCAATCATTTTTGATCCCTGCGATCCACCCCAAACTCCCCCTCTCCCCTTCTCCTGATCCTCTTTCCCTTCTGCCAGCAGAATGCATCTCTGCTTCCTATCTTCTATTTTATTAATTTATATTTGTGTTTCTCTCTTCAAGAGAAACCTTGAAATATTTAACTTTCTGAATCTGACTTATTTCATTTAACATTATGGTCCTGAGATACATTTTCTTCTTTTTTTAAATTTAAAAATTTTTCATTTTATTCTTCTTTATGGCAATATGCATAAAATTTGCTTTATCTCTATGTCTGTTAATAGGCATCTAGTCTATTTCTAGAACTTAACTAATTGTGGGTTGTACTGATATAAATGTAGGTATGGATGTATTACTAGAGGATGATGTATAAACGTTGGGGGACTATGCCCAGGAGTGGTATAGACATGTCAAATGGAAGTTCTATTTTTTTCTTAATTTAGAGAAAGTTTAAAATAAATTTTTATTAGTATGTATACTTAACATATCTCGATTCTTTTTACTCACCCTTCTACCCCATCCACCTCTCTCCTTCTGTCTAGATTTCCTTTCCCCATTTTCATTATTATTGTTACGATATTTTTAGTTTATGTTTGTGACATGCAATGATTACATTAACTGTAGGCAGTCACTACCTGTATATGACACATTTTAAATCTTTTTTATTTCTGCTTCCCTTTTCCACTCCAACTTTGATCTCAGAGACCCTTTCTCATTTGCAAAAGCTCTCTCTCCCTGTTTTCTTTTATCAAGCTTTTATTTTGCTCTTTACTTGTAATTTGAATTGCTCCAATGAGAAAAAGCATATGGTATTTAAGCTTATGTGTCTGATTTATTTCATTTAACCTCACGTTTTCAAGCTGCATCCATTCACAATTCATAATAGCTAAATCTTGGAAGTAGCTTATATGTTCATCCACGGACAGATTTTAAAAAATGTGGTATCCATACATAAGAGAATACTACTTGACTATAACGAAGGATAAATTCGAGACATTAGTTGGAAGTTCTATTTCCAGTTTTCTGAGGAATCTCCATACTGATTTCCATAGCAGTTGTACTAGTTTACATTTCCACCAAAAATGTACAAGAATTTTTTTCTTAAACCTGTCAACATTTTTTGTGTTCTTGATGGTAGCCATTCATAGTATAAGATGAATTTCAAAGTTGTTTTGATTTCCATCTTCCTCATGGATAAAAATGATGAACATTTTTCATGTACTTATTTTTAGTTTTTGAAGTATCTATTTAGTTAATTTGCTCATTTTTCAATGTTTGATATGATGAGTTCTTTATATGTTCTAGATATTAGTCCTCTATCAAAAGTCCATTTTGATTTTAGTTTTTTTTTACCCCTGAATTTGAGCCAGTTGGGCTTTTCCTTTTGAAACCCAAATACATGTTTCTGAGTCTACAGCCTGAGATTTCCTTGTCTAACACTCTTCTACTTGCTCTACTGAAAAATTAAGGTTAAATTAGACAGTGACTACTGGTATTAAGATCTGTGATCATATTTTTCCTGTGGAAGTCATGCAGATACAATAATTGTACAGGCAAGAATAGGAATACAAGTTTCTACATAGGGACAAAGTGTGTCTAAGAATCGCTGATTGAAGATACCTTAAAAAAAGGAAGAGGACTTCAAGAAAATATGTAACATAGAGAGATGACAAAAAACAAAAGCAAAACCAAAACTATACTCTTGATGAAAGTAAAAGAAATTTAAATAGAAAGCTGGTTAGAAGTTACAAAACAAAGTCAGTGAGATAGTCAGGGTTTGGATAGTATAAGGACCTTAAAAAGCAAAGGAAGTGGTAGCACCTATTTATTTTTTTATTTCTTTTCTTTTATTGAGTTTATTGGTACATTTTAGGTATACAGTACAATTACATTCATTATTGGGATCTCGTACCTTTACATGACAGGTCTAGGTTCTCATTTTTTTTTCCCTTGTCCATGCCCTCCCTTGAATCCCTCCTCCCCTCCCCATTTACTAACACTTTATTTCAAATCTTTCATTTTGTCATATTTTTTATTTTCCCTTATTGCCTGTCCCCTACCCTTCCCATTTTCCCTACACTTTTAACCCTTTTCTTCCTATTTTACAATGTCAATTATCTCATTAGGATCTTATGTACCATTATCGTTTTTCACACCAGAGAAACTATTCAGTATTTACACATGTGTGACTTATTTATTTCACTTAGGAGTATATCCTCAATATATATCCATTTTCCTATGAATGAATCTAATTTATCATTCTTTATGGCTGAGTAGTATTCCATTTTATAGAAAAACCACATCTTCTTTATCCAGTTTCCAACTGATGGGCAAATGGGCTGTTTCCACTTTTTAGCTATTACAAACTGTGTCGCTATAAACGTTGGTGCACATATATCACTGTGGTATGATTCTTTTAATTCTTTTGGAAAGATACCCAGCAGAGGGATGGCTGGGTCAAATGGAACCTCTAGTCCCAGCTCTTTGAGGTATCTCCATAATGGTTGCACCAGTCTGCACTCCCACCAACAATGGAGAAGGGTTCCTTTCTTAACCCTGCCAGCATTTGTTATTGATTGATTTCTTGATAGCAGCCATTCTTTGTCAGGTGAGGTGGAATCTCAGTGCTATTTTTATCTGCATCTCTCGATGACCAGTGATGGGAACCGTTTTTTTTTATATATTTATGTGTTTCTTTTACTTCTTTGTCTGAGAAATGTCTGTTCATTTCAGATGCCCATTTTTGAATCGGGTCTTTATATTTGGGGGGGCTGATTGTTTGAGTTCTTTGTATATTCTAAATAATAGTCTTTCATCAGAGGAGCAGCTGGTAAAAACTTTTTCCCACATTGTAGGTTGTCTCTTAGTTAGGTTGATGGCTCCTTTTGCAGTGCAGAAGCTTTTTAAGAAGATGAGATCCCAGTTGTTGTTTCTTTCTGCTAGTTCCCATGCTACTGAGGATTTGTTCATAAAGTCTTTTCCTATATCAATGTCTTCAAGAGTTCTGACTAACTTATGTTCCAGCAAGTTTAGTGTTGGTAGCACCTTTTTAAATAGAGCATTCTGCTGATAGAATGGCAAAACAAAACAAAACAAAACTGTAAGGGAACAAAAATAGAAACAAGATAATTCATAGTCTAACTACAGCAAAGTATAATGCTAATTTAGTGTTTATAATGGTCAAGGTGAACTCCTTAAAATATATTCCAACATCACATATAAAACTATTTGCTTGTGATCAGTTCTGCCCTTTCCTCCTCATCTTCATGCTTAGGAAAGCTATATTGCCAAGGATATGGGGTGTGCAGGTGACACTGGCCTTGAGAGGCAGTACTGTCTCCAGACAGTTTCAACATTTCAAGCATTCAAAAATCTTTATCTACCTTTACTGAGAGTAGCTACATATGGTGTCACCTCCTTGCCTTCTGAGAGTTGGCTAAGGAGGACTTGCCCATGGACTTCACTGGTGATGTATTTTTCAGGGACAAGGTGACAGTTGACAGTTTTTAGTTACTTAAACAACCAATTTCCATCCACTGAAAAGCCATCTGGGGATGTTGTACTCAGTACTCAGGAGAGAACAATGTTGTTTGCTAATTGGTCTATTTTATAAAAAATATGTTTCTTCTTTCTAAAAAATGCCTAAGTCTGTCTGGTGGTCAAAGAACTCTGCAAGTTAACCTGATGGTACTCACCTTGGAATTTTTGTGGCCTTAGAATAATCTAACAAAAAGCTACTTTCAGGCATTCCAAATGGCCACTGAACTCATTAGCTTTTATCATATTATACAGGTAGTACAAAATTAAAGCAACTGTGCAAACTACATGTTTGATACTTAAAACTTGTCATAAAGCACTAGTCTTTATAACAATTTTAGAGGTAATCCACATTAAACAAAATATCAAGATTATATTAGGTTCAATATGTACAATTTGATTTCATATGGAAATGCTTTATAATTTAAAATGCATTTAGATTAATAGAAATCCGTGTCTATTAGTAATAATCATGTCAGTCAAACACAGGGTGCCCCTATTCTCATTTCTACGACTGCACAGATACCCCTGAGCCACTGGCCATGAAACACTGATGAACCAATGATGCTGTCATTGATAATAACCCCAACTATTTCCTAGATAGCTGCAACTAGTCAGGAGAATGTACACACACACACACACACACACACACGCAATGCACATGCCTATGTGAAGTGAGCCTAAAAACCTGCTTTTAGATAAATGCAAGTTAAATTTTTACTAGAAGAAAATTAAGCAACAAACATCTTCAGAAATTAATGTCAAAAAAAACTTTAATTTTTATACTTGGTCATGTTTCTGTTAGATTTTTGTTTAAATATTTTATTATCCATTTTCATTTCAAAAGAAAGATCTTTACAAGATTACATATTTGACCAAAAAAATGCAAAATAATCTTCAATTAATTTTTTTCATTTTCTTGGCTTTTAAAAATACTTTTTGTATAGCATCATATGTTCTTGCTTAATTATTAGATATTATACTGAACAGCATTATACCAGGGCTCTGGAAACCATATTGGATCTTGAATGCACTGACTGCCTCTGGTATTAGTTGGAGTACTTTTTCTTTCACTGCGCACTTTGTGATAACATGTTCCTATCTTAGTTTTATTACTTGCAAAATTTTCTTTTGTAGATATTGATAGGATGATATGAACTTAGAGATATTCTTTTAAAAATGTTAATATTCTATTTTTCCAAGTGATAAACATAGTATAAATAATGCAAAGTGAAAACTCATCACAAGTCACAGAGATGGGTAAGTGGAAGAACACCGATCTACTGCCCTCTGCTTTACTAGGAAAAACTAGCCCTAGTGGACATTCACAATAACACTGAAGGACAATTGCAATTAATAAGTGCAAATAAATAAAAACATTCATTTATTAAAAGAAATAAATAAAATAACAATGAAACACTATTTTCCTTATAAGATTAATGAGAAGCTTTGCTAATTTGCAGGATTGGCAGAGTTTATTGGGTGAGAATTGCACAATCATAAGTGTGCGATTCACATAAATTTTTTTGAAGACAACAATGATTTCATCCCCATTTGCCTAGCAATTTCACCCCTAGGAAAAAAAAACCTTAGTGGCTTACACATATGCCTGAATTTCAGCTCAAGGGTATTTATAGCAATATTTGAAGAACAAAAAATGCTGGAAAGAATGTCCACGATCACCAATAGAGATCAGTTCATAGAAATGATGGTGCAGATATAAAGTAGAATATGGTTATTTTTAAAAGCAAACAGATACACTGCTTACTAGTTTTTAGTTATTGAGGTTGCCACCAAAGCAGTCTCCTTTTTATGCTTGTCAAAGAGGTAGAGTACATTTGACAAATGCCCTGGCAGCCAGGTGTGATCACAGCAAAAGTCAATGGAATGTGGGCAGAAGCAGGGCTGCCCATCTGGCCTTGCCCACACAGGTCTCCTATGTTCTTCAACTTTGTTCTTCCCTTCTGCTTAATTCCATGGAATCTAGCTAGCTAATTTGTAAGTCATGTGGTTAAGATGCCAAGTTTCTATTTTATGGGCCAGGCACCCTGTAATCACTTGAGAAAATCCTGCCACCAGTTATGTGAATGAAAAATAAGCTTCCAGTGAGCTAATCCCATCAGATTTCAGAAATTATCCATTGAAACAGTTAGGGTTACCCTAATTAAACTGTATACTCATTTAAGAGATATGTAACATATTAAAGGATAAAGGTAGAGGCCATCACAAGCAATGTTCTTACATTTGTGCTTAAAAATATGCATAACAGATTTTCTGTGTGCATATATAGCTTGCTGCAAATTTAATATTGGATAAAATAAGAATCTACTTCATGTTTCTGACTTTATAGTGCTTTTTCTCAACACAGGAACAATCCTATAGTGTTTGGATCACGTTTACTTCATGAGACTAGACTTAAGAGCTCCACACTTCCATTCTGCCCTTTCTGGGTCCCATCTATTCAGGGTTTGCACATATTCATATAATATATTCATATCAGCCATGACTACAGCAGGCAACCAAGTGTCAGATATTATCTGGGGTGGGCTGTAGCTCTTCTGAGACAGTAGCCACATGCAAAACTGTGCTGTGAATCTCGCCCCCTCTGGTGAGCTCTCTGTCACCCCTATTGCTATTCCTCAAAGCCTCCAGGTACTGTTCATCACCAACTCCAGGGATTTCAGAGAAGTTCAAGATGCTTCAAGCTGAGGTACCTGCTACACAATCCACTTGGCTTGTCAGAAACTCACACTTTTCCCATCTTCCCTCATCTCTCTATCTTTAGGACACTCCAGGAAATAGCTAGGGTCTGATGTCTATGTTGTGTGTGTTCCCTGTCTCCAGAGGATAAATGGTAATTTGCCTTATGAACGGTCTTGTTACACTTCATTCTGGTTCATGGCAGAATCAAGTCTTATCTAGGAAACCTTCAGAAGAGGAGCGGGATCTGCCCTGCTCTGTAAACAGACTCTTCCCAACAGTGATGGTTTCCTGGAGATCACAAAGGCTCCGATGGAGATGGAGGAGAGTCAGAGTCCCTCATCTACCTCCCCTGGATCCGATGAAATGTGCTATTATGCAGAATTTCTTTAATCACCTGTCACCTGAAGGTGGGGGTTGAAGATAATAGTTGCTGAATTAGTTAATACAACATAGATATTGTAGCATATCTCTCCAGAAACTAAGTACTTACATTTTATTTTCAGTTTAGTGGCTTTATTAAAAGTTTTAAAATCATACATAAAATAATATTCAAATAGTGCATGCACATGTGCCTCCATGTGTGTGCAGAAACGCTCTTATAAAATAAAATACTTGAGGGCCTGTGATTTATTTAGCTCAGTGGTTCCACTGCCTGGCTTGCAAGCACAAGGTCCCGAGTTCTATTCCCGGTACCAAATAAAATAAAATAGAGGCAGGGTATTTAGCTCAGCGGTTCAGTGGCCTGCCTTGCAAGCACAAAGACCCGACTTTGATCCTCGGTGCCAATAAACAAACAAACAAACAAACAAACAAACAAATAAAATACTTGAGATGCAGGTAAATGATGCCTATCATGGTAAATATTTACATTCTATTTAATGCTTTAATGATGTGCAGGTGCTAATTTTTTATTTAAGGAGTTTTAAAAATAAAATTTGAATTTCACAGAAATTGCTTTTTACTGCTATAAGTAATGCCCTTCAGAATTTATAGTCAAAGAAATTAAGCATTTGAAAAATTATTGCAAAATCTAAGGCTTCATTTAATAACAGATTTTTCTCCTCAGCTGAGTATGACACTGAGGTAGTGACTGCAAAACACCAGGTTTCTTCTGTAAAATTGCAAAAAATATGAGAAAAGGCTCTGGAGATCCTGTCCTCCAGAAAATCTGGCACACGTGCTTTCTACCCCTGCCAAAGCACTGTTTTGAATGCAATTGTTTATTGTTTTCATTCCCATCTACCAATGGTTCCAGGAAGGCCACCGAATAATAGAATAAGTGGCACTAACAACTGTCAGAGAAGTAACTACTATTCCCTCATCTGTGCCAAGAAATCACAAATCACACTTTAAACTGTCGACAATTTTTAATAAGCCATTTGACTGTTTTTTTTTCAGTTCCAAAATACTGGATTTTGTGCTGACATTTGGAAGGTAGTATAATTTTCAGAATGAAGGAAGACTTTCACCAACTACACTGAAAGAATAAAATATTTTTCATTTCTTTTATATTACTGAAATAAAATTATCTATGCCAAACCGTTACATGATAAAAATATGTACATACATTCCATGATTAAACATATATATCTACCATAATGAAAAACTCCATGGTAGAAACTCACTACTCAGAATTAGAGAACATAGACTTTCCCTGAATTATGATGGTTTGACTTAAGAGTTTTTGACTTTATGCAAAAGTAATATGCATTCAGTGGAAACTATAATTCAAATTTTGGTCTTTTAGCATGCTGATGGTATGAAAAATGATAATTTCTTGTGATGACAGACAACATAGTGAGTTATAGCTCCCACTCAGCCACACAATTGTAAGGGTAAGAAATACTCTACAGTACACTAAGTTAATAGCATTTTTTGATATAATATTCAGTGAATTACATGGAATAATCAACAATTCATTAAAAATTCAGTTTCTTAGATAACCTTGCCCAACTATAAGCTAATAGAATTGTTCTGAGTAAATTGAAGATAAACTAAGTTAATCTGTGATACTCAGCATGTAAGGTGTAGTAAATGCATTTCTACTTAAAATATTTCTCAATTTAAGATAGATTTATTGGAACATACCTCCATAATCAGCTGGAGCAACAGTATTATTAATGACCAGCAGAACTAATGCTCCAGAACTAATCTAGTAGAACTAAGCAGCCTTAAAAATTACTGCACAGGTTTAGGGGAAAGGTTTAAAAATTATACAAAATGCTAAATCAGAAAATTAACATACTATTCCCATCTGTGTAATTTCTGAAGTTGAAGAGTGAAAAATAAATTATAATATGCACACATTTAAAGTATTTTTGATAACTACTCAGACCTAGTAACACCCAGCAAACAATGGGGCATGAAAGTAGACCCAGGTCATATGTGATGAAACACTGTCATTTAGGAAGAATTCTTATCAGCCAGGAGCTGGGGACTGAACAAAGAGGAGACTCTCAATGACAGTTCAATTCCAAATGGTACATGTTGTCAGCCAGCCAGCCTAATGTGTTTGGCCCACCATTGTTTGTGTATTTGTTGTTTAGCTAGTTTAACAGATATTTAAACATTACAGGTTCCCATGAAACATTGGCTTGGTCGTAAGAAAAGAACTGTTATGGCTTTAATGTTGATTTCATAACTCCATATTGCAGAAATAGGCTAGAAAAGAATAACTATGGTCCTCTTTTCCTCCCTGACATGGAGATTCAATGTGCTTTGCTCACTTATGTAACCCACACAGTCTCGTTAGCATAAGTTAGATAACTCTTGGTTGGAAGCAATACTTTATATAACTTCACCTTAACATTGCATTTAGAAACTTATTTTGACAACTGCAATTTTACTCTCTGCTTTCTTGATTTTGACTTCTGTAAGTCTGACCTGCCAGTGAGATCATGCAACATTTGTCTTTTCTGTGTATGGCTTATTTCATTTATCATAATATCTTTTTTAACTGTTATCAAAAATGGCAGAACTTCCTTCCTGTTAAATGTTTACCAATATTCCACTTGTGCTTGTGTAAAATTTATTTATCCATTCACCTGCTGATGGACACATAGGTTGTTTCCATATCTTTGTTATCATGCATAATGCTTAAGAACAGGAAGGTGCAGATACCTTTTCAAAATTGTTGAATCATATGGTAGGTTTGTGGGAGAAAAGGAAGAGGTGGGTCAAAGGGTATAAACATTCAGTTATTTGGGCTAAAAATGTTCTGAAGATCTAACATGCAGCGTGTTGGCTCTAGTGAATAATACACTCATTCTCCCTTCACCATGGGAGTAAGTTTTATGATGTCCAATAGATGCTTGAAGCTAGTCCTGAATCCTGCATAAACACATTCCCCTAAACACATACACAGACCTATGATAAAAATTTAATTAGGCACATCAAAAGATTATAACAAAAGTAAAGTAGGACAAATACAACAGTGTTCTATAATAAAATTACATGTATATGGTCAGTCTCTCCCAAAATATGTCATTATCCTTTTACCTCTTCACCTAAATTACTTGGCATCCTCCCTTTCACATATCCAAATTGCCAGCATCACTACATGTGCACTTCACAGCCACTGTTAAATAAATAAAATAAGTGTTTCTCGTACATAAGCATAAAATCCAACATGCCAGTCAATGGGCTGATTCATGTCCTAGAAGGGTTGGAACAGGGGGATACAAGGGTTTCATCATACCTCTCAAAAGTGCATGCAATTTAAAACTTATGAATTATTTATGGAATTTTCCTTCATATATTTGAAAAAGAGTTGACCTCAGATAACTATAGTCATGGAAAGCAAGGGATGACTACTGCTCTTTATAATGTACTTAAAATTTGTTAAGAGATTTGATCTAAAGTGTTCTCACTATATGCACACAAACAATCATATGTGTGAGGTGTGGTTATATCAATTGGCTTGAATGAAGTAATCTATCTATATCTATCAAAACATCATGTGGTACCTTTAAATACATAGAGATTTTATCTGTCAAGTGTACCTCCATATTGCTGGGAAAAATTTAACTAATAAAAATTTTATAAAAGAAACATTTGGGTCCAGCTGCCACCACTGAAACTGGCCCTCCTGTGCCCTGCAGGTGAGGAGAGATGCTCAACCCCACTCCCTACTGGCGACACCAGAGCCTCTCAGGCCCTGTTGCCCAGGGACAGAGGTAATAACCAAAAGAATGACCTGATTGAGATGAGATCAACACCCAAAGGAGAGTTTTACTCTAAGACTGAAATGTGACCCTATGCCAGAGACTGGTGAGACAGGATTAGAGCAGGTGAAAACCGACAGAGATCTCCAGAGATCCCGAGAAGCTCAGCCTCAGGCCAGAAGGCTCACATAGCCTGTGCTCTATATGGGAGGCCAGGTTGGTAGGTGTGGATCTGAAGGAGATGGAGTCTAGTCCAGTGGTCTGCTTGAGCATTTGTACTGCTGCTTACATCCAGCAACTAGTAGCCTGATTTAATACAGGTCATGTCTCGAATACCTAATTGTCTACACCAAATGTCACAGACTCTTTGCTTTAGTTGAGGGTGGGTCATAAGTGGTTCTTAGGTCAGTGCCCAGTTTATATTTGATTCCCTTGTTGCTGCTGTCTTACAACTCTATCCAAGGCGCTGTCAGTTGGTTTTCTGTTCGCCAATAAAGCACTACCCCAGGTGTTCACTTCTATTTGCAAACAATTTGATTTGTCAACAAAAGCATTTGGCAAAACTTTGCTTGTCTTTGCAAACTCCACATTGGGTGTCACACATGACCATGGCCACCTTTGTTTTCCCTGCACAAGCACAAATACAGCAGCTGTCTTCCCCCAAATCACAAAACAATTAAGTTTGTCAACCAGAGGAGATACTACTAGATTTGGATGTTCAGGAGTCATAAATGGTTGGCTCATTCCCAAAGAGCTTGGTACTGAGCCAAAGAAACTACAATGCCCCAAACACACACACACACACACACACACACACACACAGAGAGAGAGAGAGAGAGAGAGAGAGAGAGAAGAAAACAAGGTAACAAGTGCCTCCAAACACTCCAAACTCCCCTCCCCATAGCTGATCCTGGTGAAACTGAAGGGAGGGAATCATCAGCCACATAGCAGAGTTATCTGGAAGGATATCAGTGAGGGTGACTGAACAGTTCAATAAGGTGCTTGGTGAATTCAAAGAAGATATAACTAAACTGATAACGACCAAACTGATGCATATTATCAGCAAGTCTAGATAAGACACTAAATAAAAATCTGGTGAAGCTAAAAAAAAAAAAAAAGATGCACACCCATCACAGAAAAGAACGGGAGTTCATAATAAATTCTGAACAGAAATCTAGGAGATGAAAAATATGATTGAAGGTATGGATGGTAAAAGTGACCAACATGAGGATAACGGGTCAGAAGACAGGGCTGTGGTTAGTGATCAATTAATGAACGATAACTTAAAAACAAAAGAAGATGACAAATGGATCTAACACCCACTAGATGACTCAAGGAAGGCTAATGTAAAAGTAATTGGAATTAGTGAAAAATCATAAGAGAGCAGAAAAGGCATCACAACCTGTTTACAGAAGTAGTAGCAGAAAACTTTCTAAACATGGAAAAAGAATTTAAAATACAAATGTGAGGCATATAGAACCCCAAATAGTCACAATCCGAGAAAACACTAGAGAAACTCTTCCATATTTACAAGTGTATTTCATTTAAGATTATGGCCTCAATATGCAGCTGACAAGGTGAAATATGAAGAAAAGGTCTAAAGGTGTAGGGGAAGTGGGAAGGATAGGAGGAAGGAAATAAGGGACAAGAAAATATACGAGAAAAGGAAAAAATGGAAACAAAGTCTTTGTAAATAAGGGAGGGGGAAGGGTGAAGGGAGGGCAAGGGAATTGGGAGAAAATGAGAAACAAGATCTATGATGTAAAGGTACAAGATCCCAATGAAAAATGTAATTTTACTGTATACTTAAAAGGTGCCAATAAATTCAATAAAAAAACACTCTATGCTACATAATAATTAAAATACCAGAAATCCAACACAGAAACAGAATCTTGAAAGCTGCTTTAAAAAAGTAATGAAGCACCTGTTTAGAATTACAACAGAAAAACCACATCTTCTTTATCCAGTTTCCAATTGATGGGCAAATGGGCTGTTTCCAAGTTTTAGCTATTACAAACTGGGTCGCTACAAACATAGGTGCGCATATATCACTGTGATGTGATTCTTTTAATTCTTTTGGAAAGATACCCAGCAGAGGGATGGCTGGGTCAAATGGAGCCTCTCTAGTCCCAGCTCTTTGAGGTATCTCCATATTGATTTCCATAGTGGTTGCACCAGTCTGCCCTCCCACCAACAATGGAGAAGGGTTCCTTTTTCCCCACAACCCCGCCAACATTTGTTATTCGTTGATTTCTTGATAGCAGCCATTCTTTGTGGGGTGAGGTGGAATCTCAGTGTTGTTTTCATTTGCATCTCTCGAATGACCCGTGATAGGAACCATTTTTTCATATATTTACTTTGCTGCTTTTATTTGTCTGAGAAATGTCTGTTCATTTCAGTTGCCAAGTTTTGAATTGGGTCTTTATATTTGGGGGATGATTTTTTTGAGTTCTTTATATATTCTAGATAATAGTCCTTTGTCTGAGGAGCAGTTGGTAAAATTTTTTTCCCACATTGTAGGTTGTCTTTCAGTTCTGTCGATGGTTTCTTTTGCATTACAGAAGCTTTTTAATAAGAGGAGATCCTAGTTGTTGATTCTTTCTGCTAGTTCCCATGCTACTGAGGATTTGTTCATAAAGTCTTTTCCTATGCCAATGTCTTACAGAGTTCTGCCTAATTTATGTTCCAGCAAATTTTAGTCGCTCTTTTGCGGTTTCCTTTTTTTTTTTGATAAGGTTGGCTAAGTGTTTATCAAATTTATGTATCCTTTCGAAGAAACAACTATTGGCTTCATTGATATTTTCATATTGTTCCCTTAGTCTCCATTGCATTAATTTCTGCCCTGATCATTGTAATTTATGAGTTTTGGGTTTGACCTGCTCTTCTTTCTCCAGAATCTTGTGGTTCAGCATCAGGTTGTACAATTAAACTCATTTTGCTTTCCTAATATGAGAATTCACTGCTATGAATTTCCCTCATAAGACTGCTTTCATTGTGTCTCATAGATTCTGATATGTTGTACTGCCATTGTCATTTAATTGTAGGAGCTGTCTTATTTCTTCTTTAATTTCCTCTGTGACCCATTGCTTATTCAGGTGTGTGTTGTTCAATTTCCATGCATTTATGAAATTCTTGCAGTTTCTTTTGCTATTCATTTCCAATTTCATTGCACTATGGTCTGATGGTATACAGGGGATAACTTCAATTCTTTTCACTAACTTAAGCATGTTCTATGTGTGAGTATGTGGTCTATTTTGGAGAATGATCCATGTGCAAATGGAAAGAATGTATATTCTGATTTTGTAGGGTGGAACACTGTAAACATCTTTTGTTTATTTGCAGAAAAGTTTGATTAAATTCTAATATTTTATTTTTTATTTTCTGTCTAGTTGATCTATCTATTTGTGACAGTGGGTATTGAGGTCCCCCATTATGATTTTGTTAGTGCTTATTTGATTTTTCATGTCCATTAGTATTTGTTTTATATAGTTGGGTGCACTATTGTTTGTTGCATATGTATTTATGATTGTTATCTTTTCTGCTTGGGTTGTTCCCTTTATAAGGATGTAGTACCCTTCTTTGTCTCTCTTAATCAGTGTTGGTTTGAAATCCACTTATTCTGCAAATAGAATAGGGTCTCCTGCTTTTTTTCATGTTCCTGTTGCATAGAGCATTGTTTTCCACCCTTTAACATTCAATCTATGAGTTGATTTTTGAATGAAGTGTGTTTCTTGTATTCAGCATATTGTTGGATCTTGCTTCTTTACCCATTCTGCCAGTATATTTCTTTTGATTGGTTAATTGAGAACATTAACATTGGTAGTTATAACTGATATGTATTGACTTACCTTGTCAGGACTTTTTCTTTTTGTTGGATCCTCCTCCTTTGCATTAAATTTCTTGTAGTGCCTGGTGAATTCATTGTGCTGGGCTTCCTAGGGTTGGGACCCTCATTGTCTTTTCTTAGGATATCATTTAAATTTTTTTTGCCACTCTGGTCCACACATCTGCTCCCAGTATGTGTGCACACAATTTCAGATGGTATGGTGGAACTCTGGGGGATGGTTTCATGCTTGGACAGCTCTTTTCTAGGTGGCCTGTGCCTTTGGGATGTTTGCCCACCCCTCTGTGGTCTGGACAGGGCCTTAGCTCCCTGTGTTCATTCTTAAAACTGTCTCTTTTGCCTGGACAAAGCTGTTACTAGCATGCACCCAGAGGCACTGAGCTAGAGGGACCTAAAATGAGTATTTGCTTTGAGGTGTCTACTGTCAACCATGGCAGTGCATTAGACTCACACATGGAGTTCTTAAAAATCCTGTATAATCAGCCCTCATTCTTCTGAGTAGTTTTCAGATATCTATGTGCTTTAGAAACTCTCCAGGTAATTCAAACTTGCAGCAGACACTCTGGTTTAAACTCATCTGAACTCAACAGTAGCAATGGGGTTAACCCTGAATGTGCATGGCCTCCACACAACAGAAAGGGCCAGCAGGAGTTCAGAGATCAACCTCTGAACTCACAGATGTACACAGCCACAAAACAACTCAATATATTAAAAACAGAACTATAAATCAGATTGAATATAGAATTGCCCAATTATGTAAAGTTCATGTTCCAAGAAAGACAGTATTACATGAGTGTCCTAGAAAGTGATTTAGTCAAGAAAGAGCAAAAATGCAATTATAGATTCTCAGGCAAATGATAAGTACATCAAAATTAAATCTATCTGAAATTGATACTGACTAATGTGCAATATAAAGTTCTAAAAGTTCTAAATTAATTGCTTACCACCCAAAGGCCAGTACTGGATTTTCCTACACAATATGGGATTCTTCTCTCCTCACGCCTCTCCCTTCCAGTAGAAGCTCTGTGGAATCTTTATGTTTTATATTGAAGACACTTACTAATATATATGTATTACTTATATTTTTACTAAGTTATAGTTTTCTACTTTTATCCTGTGCTGTTGTTTGAAATGATATGGAAGATGGAAAAGAAAGACAAAAACAAACGTAGGGAGGATATGAATGAAAAGTATCCTAAGAGATTTCAGAGGCACAGGGTCCAGGCTGTTTTTTATTTCACTAACACTTAGTAATTCTGCTATATTCCAACAGAAAAGCAATCAGAACATGTTCTCAGTGCTCTCACCACTGGGGCTTTCTTTCTCATGGAGTAAAGGGTAAGTTTCACAAACAAAGGTAGTGAAGAAATTCAACTAAAGCATGAAAATCAGTATACACTCACATGATTTATCTGAGCCTTAAAGCTTTCCCCTCTCCATTCATTCTGCTACTCTTCTACTTTCTATTATAATTTGAAACTTTCCTTTGCTAATATATTTTCATTTTGTCATTTATTTTATGCCTCAAAGCTCTTACCTTTTCAGCATTTTTTGCTGTCAAACTCTGCAGATTCTTCATCAGTGTAAAACAAATGCAGGTGTATTCAATATAGAATTATTCAGTGAGTAGAGCAGTTTGTATTCAGTTTTTAATATTATTCTATTAATGCAATAGAATGACAGAGGAATAAATGCTATTAGGTAAACATTAAATTTAATTTTGATGTAGTCTAATTTGTTTTTCTTGCGAGAAGGAGAGATAAATTTCTGATTTTTCTATTCAGTCTCAGTCATAGGATACATTGCTGAGTAAGACAATGAATGGATGATGGACCTTAGGTAATCTACAACCCCCCTGAAATTTTATGCAGAGTTAGACAGATAAATGTTCCTCACTAGATTTTCACTGGCATCTGTAAAAGTCTAAGAACCATAGTTAAATAAAATGTATGAATTTTAAATTTTGGTAACCCTTTTTAGTTTGCATCAGACTTCACATGACCAAAAAATAAAACTTACTTGTACACACTCTAAACAATAAATTCAAGAAAACAAATTATTACATTTAATTATAGTAAAATGATAAACTCAATAATTTTAAATAAATCATTTCATATTTTCTATTGTGTCATTTGTTAAAAGAAGTACATTTTTTAAAAAGGTAAATAGAGGGCCAGGGATTTAGATCAGCCGTTCAGTGGCCTGCCTTGCAAGCCCAAGGATCCGAGTTCAATCCCCAGTACCAAAAAAAAAAAAAAGGTAAATAGATTAAGAGAAATTTTTAAAGAACAAGACAAATTCAGTACAGGAATTTTACAATTTACTCAGATTAAAATATCTTCATATTTTAAGTGAAAGCAGGCTCATTTCATTACTTATAGATTACGGCTACATAAATTTTCCTATGTAATTGCTGTGACATTTCTGCAGTGCGCCATGTTCCCACTTGAAGAATAATGAAAGCCAGTGATGTTAAGTCACTTGTCATACCAACCTGCAAAGAACCAGTGCCATTTTATAGACTATGTAGGGCTTCTCATTTTCATTCCTATAGTTTCCAAATTTCTTCTGTTATACTGGATAATGAGAGAAAGTTTATCTGTAAGATGTGTGTCGGTACCTTGTGATGTCATTATAGCTTTACCAGTGTGTAAACACATTAAAGTTTAAAGAGATACCCTTCTATTTTCTCTACAGTCTCACAGTTTTGCCCAGTGCAAGGCAAATCAAGACTTCTTCATGGGCTTGTATCTATACTGTCTCACAGAACCTTCACAAATGGCCTGTGCACTTAAATAGTTTTTTAACTAACAAAGTTACATGTTTATTTTCTCTTGGCTCCACAAATTATGTAGTTGGGCCTATGTACATGTAGTTTCTGTGTATGTATCTGTTTATATCCATTAACATACTGCTATCAATTCTGTGGCTTTCAGTGATTAATATCTGCATGAGCTAAAATGACAACCAGGTGTCCTTCAGAAACATGGACAATTAAAATACTCTCCTTTTCCCCATAAATCGTCTCAAGTTCCCTGTACTGAAAACATCTGCTAACAGATTGCAATATAATTTTGGGAAATGTGATTTTCTAATATAGTTAGTCCATATGCAGTTATATGCTATGTTAATTTTTTAACTACATATGATAAGCTTTATAAGTTTCAGGAAAAATTGAATGCTATATCATTTAACGAAATGTTCTTGGTTCAAACTGTTTACTGAATAAAATTGTCTTTGTGAGAAGTGTTGGGCTCAGAAATTTCTCATAATTTTATGAAATTCATATATTAAATGTGAGACTTAAAAAAGGTATCACAGCTTCAGAAGTTTTCTTTCAGAAAATGAATCATAAATTTACACAACAGTTTCCAGCAATGTATATTTTACTAATGTTTTTTGGCTACAAGCCAGTAAAAATAGAGGAAGAGGTGGTAGAAAAATTTCATATGAATAAAAATTAGCATGTATTAATCAGGATTTTCAAATCACACCTGAAACAAGATTGAACTCAGCAATTCTGAAATTTATTTTATTTTATTTTATTGAGACAGGGTCTCACTATCTAGTTGAGACTGACCCGGAACTCACTATGTAGCCCAGGCTGGTCTCCAACTCACAGTGATCCTCTTGCCTCAGCCTCCTGAGTGCTGGGATTATAGGCATGAGCTACCATTCTTAGCAGCAATTCTGAAATTTATTTTATTTTATTTTATTGAGACAGGGTCTCACTATCTAGTTGAGACTGACCCGGAACTCACTATGTAGCCCAGGCTGGTCTCCAACTCACAGTGATCCTCTTGCCTCAGCCTCCTGAGTGCTGGGATTATAGGCATGAGCTACCATTCTTAGCAGCAATTCTGAAATTTAGATGAAGTCAGTGAAAGGCATTATTCTATTGCTTGGTTACTACTCTATGAATTTTAATTTAATTATTTTGGAATGTACCTGCAATTCAGTATATTTTAAAAATTTAACAGTATACTACAGTTGAATAACTTTGCTTCTTCCTATGACAGATGAAAGAATGAAATACTACTATAGTTTACATAAAAATTCCCCTAGCACCAGAAGTGCTAAAAAAACTAGAACTGCTGCAACCTTAAAAATGTGTATGAAATGAACAAATGCTCAGCAACATTAATGTATAATTCTAGAATATACTCAACTATAAATCAAATTAATAACACCCTTGTGAATGCATTTGAATTTCTCTAATATACAGTAAATCACTAAATTTAATCTTCAGGTAAATTGTATAAATTCTTTTATAGTTCAATATACATTTAGTTGCCCTTAAGAATATAAACCGGTTTCTAGAATATTATAATTAAGCAGATAAAAGAAACAAAAAAAACCCTAAAAGCTAACTGTTATTATCCTATTTATATCAGGTTTAAGCAAAGATTAGAGGTACTGGTTATTGCCATATTCACCCTAATCACTCTACCAAACATTTGGGAACAGAAGATCATATTTCATTTCTCCCAATGGCCTTCTGGGCTCCTTAAAATGCCCTCACTATTCTTAGGTCTGCTATAAGAACATGTTCCTTTTCTCATATTACTGAGATTAATTTTGACAGTTCAAAGACCTACTCATTGAAATCTGTAAGTATAGTAGCATTAACAGAAAATGTATAATAATCTGCTATAATGTATCACTTTAATATACATGATTTGAAGATGCAGTTCAGTTCTGTATATTTTAAACTCCATTACTTTCCAAAATTTTACTAAATACCTTGTATCTGAAAAATCTCCAAAAATGTATTCATTTACAATCTACTACTTAGCTCGCTTTGAATATTCTTAGGGAATTTAATATTCCCATATTTTTGTGTTTCTATTTTAATTATAATTTGTTTCAGTAAGCTTTTGATCTATGGGAGATGTGAGCATAAAGTTTACCCTGTGAAAATCCTAGGATATTTGTAGTCTTCTTCAGCCAGGACAGAATGTAACACCACTTAGTTGAAGAAAGTAAAGAAGGAAGAGAAAAATGAAAGGAGGGAAAAGAAGAAGAGTGTCCATAAAAATAGAATTTGGTTCATTCAATATAGTTAAAGATGTGAAAGTATCTAAATTTGCAAAAAGTGAAAGTCCAATGAGCTTGCCAATTGGTAGTCTCAGCTCTTGACACAGAGGGTTTAAGCATACTGTGATCTTAAATATGCCCTCTCTTCTACAACTTTGGAGCCTGAGAGAACTTGTTTTAATTTAGTGCATCACAAACATATGTAGAAAAATACAATAATGTTTTGCTGTACCTTGTAGAGAAACTTTAAATTTCTCTGTAAATGAAAGGTATACACTGTGACATGTTGACTCAATGAAAGAATACAAGAAAAATAAAACAGCATGGATTCTTTATTTTCTTTAGCAACTTAATCTGCCCTATTGGATGAGTGGATGGAATTTAAATTTGCTAAACAACTTATTACAGTCTTATTTCAGTCTTCAGTGAACCTTTGATTGTTTAGTTAGATGATCTCCCTTTTTTCTAAGAAGGCTATGGGGAACTTACATAATATAATGTCCTAGTATGAAGAAGGTAGGCTTCATCTTTTGGTTTAAAATGATTTTAAAAGGATTATACACTATATACTATCTCAAATTGAAATCACTTTCTTAAAGCATAGAAGAAAAGAACATTTATTTTTGATTAAAGGGATTAAGGCTGCTTTACTCTATTTTTAGGCATAGAAACATTAAAATGTCATCTGTGCCCTATAACAAGGCACAACAGCTGTTGCATTCCCTTTATCCAGTTGCCACTTTCAACCTATTCAACCACAAATTTAAGAGTAGTAGAAATACCTGTCATAGTTCTAAAAATGTTTTTGCAGTGTGCAGAGATGGGTTCCTAAAGCAAAATTTTTATTTGCATACTAGAGGTTAATCCTAAAATCTCAGAGTTGTCATTGTGAAAAAGAGGGGCTCATCCCTAGAACTGACCCTTTCATTCTCCTTGGAAAAGTACTTCTTCCTGTATCGTGTCCCATGTTTCTAACAAAAGAGGTGTAGGAGGATTCTAATAAATCAGAAAGTAATCACAGCCACAAAAGTCTATCTCAAATTGATTCAAAGTCATGTGATATATAAGAGATTGGTAGTTTCAACAGAATGACAACATTTTTGCTGAGTTACAGAGAATTTGTAAATTCTCATAACATCCAAGTGACAATTTCTCATCAGAAGATTTTTGCTTAAGGAAATGACACAGCAAGAATGAACTGCCACAGAAGAAGAATGGAAATGACATGTCATAGGCTGATAGCCTTACCTTAGTCAGATGAAGATGTACTGTCATAAATAATGTCTTTTGGTGCTTTTTTTTTTTTTTTTTT
>NW_022900921.1:38245951-38307547 GCF_012274545.1 Fukomys damarensis
GTGCTATTATTGATTGGCCGAACAAATAAAATTACTATCAATTCAATCTCTCCCCCACAAGAAAACAAGATTTTCATATGGCTCACATGACAATTTCTGAAATGAACCAGAATTCCTCTAATGATACAACTGAAATATCACAGGCTTTTTCTGAAATGATATTCAAATCAAAGTCTGAAGATACATTGTTAATAGCAAAAATTGCCAGGTAGATGAATTTGCCAAGATTTCTTAAAAATCAGTCGTCCAAATAAAATGTATAAACAACTTGTGTTAGTTACTTTTCTCTTGTTGCTGAGACAAAATACCTGACACCCAAAGTTAAAGTGGACATAATTATTTATGTCACACGTTGTAGAGATTTCATTCTATATTTGATTGGCTGTAAGCCAGGGTGATACATGGCAGAGTGAAGTCACAGAGGAGAAACAGCTCATGGAACCACATGGTAGCAAAGCAATAAGGGACTTAACAGCATCTCTCTGCCCTTTAATCTTACACTACTTAGGGAGGTTAGCACTCACCCTTAATCCTAGTGCTCTCAAACAATCATGCACTCTAGATTCTACCACCTTTGAAAAAGCCCCACATAAGACAGACCATATGAGGTTTTCAAGAACATCTAGACACAAGCCATAACACATCTTAAATAGGAATTTAATGGAAGAAAATATCCAAGTGGTATATACATACATGAAGCAACTCAAGTAACAAGGAAATGTAACTAAAAAACACTGTGTAGTAGCTTACCATTAGCCTATCTAAACAAGTCACACAAAACCAATGTCAGCTAGGATTTAGAATAAATATAGTTTTTAGAGGTTGTGAATTGGAACATAAGTTGTTACAATCCATTTGGAAAATCACATTTTTAAATTGAGTTTATTGGTACATTTTTGGTATACAGTACAGTTACATTCATTATTGGGATCTTGTACCTTTACATGACAGGTCTTGGTTCTCATTTTTTCCCCTTGTCCCTGCCCTCCCTTCACCCCCTCCTCCCCTCCCCATTTACAAACACTTCTTTTCCAATTTTTTATTTTCTCATATTTTTTTCTTTTCTCTTATTCCTTTTCCTCTACCATTCCCACTCTCCCTACACCTTTAGCCCTTTTCTTCCTACTTCACATTGTTAATTATATCATTAGGATCTTATTTACTATTATAGAGTTTCACACCAGAGAAACTATTCAGTATTTACATAAGTGTGACATATTTATTTCACTTAGGAGTATATCCTAAATACATATCCATTTTCCTATGATTGAATCTAATTTCTCATTCTTTATGGCTGAGTAGCAACCCATTTTATAGAAAAACAACATCTTTATACAGTTTCTAACTGATGGGCAAATGGACTGTTTCCAAGTCTTAGCGCAAACTGTGCCAGTATAAACATAGGTACACATATATCACTGTAATATGATTTTTTAAATTCTTTTGGAAAGATACCCAGCAGAGGGATGGCTGGATCAAATGGAACCTCTAGTCCCAGCTCTTTGAGGTATCTCCATATTGATTTCCATAGAGGTTACACCAGTCTGCACTCCCACCAAAATGGAGAAGAGTTCCTTTTTCCCCACAACCCCACCAACATTTGTTATTAGTTGATTTCTTGATAGCAGCCATTCTTTGTGGGGTGAGGTGGAATCTCAGAGTTGTTTTCATCTGCATCTCTCGAATGACCAGTGATGTGGAACATTTTTTCATATATTTACTTGCTGCTTTTACTTCTTTGTCTGAGAAATGTCTGCTCATTTCAGATGCCGATTTTTGAATTGGGGCTTTATATTTGGGGGAATGCTGGTTCTTATGAGTTCTTTATATATTCTAGATAATAGTCCTTTGTCTGAAGAGCAGCTGGTAAAAATTTTTTCCCACATTGTAGGTTGTCTCTTATTTCTGTTGATAATTTCTTTTGCAGTACAGAAGCTTTTTAATAAGATGAGATCCCAGTTGTTGATTGTTTCTGCTAGTTCCCGTGCTACTGCAGATTTGTTCATAAAGTGTTTTACTATGCCAATGTGTTCAAGAGTTCTGCCTAACTTACCTTCCAGCAAGTTTAGTGTTTCTGTTTTAATATTTAGATCTTTAATCCATTTGGATTTTAATTTAGTGCATGGTGAAAGATAAGGGTCTAGTTTTAATCTTTGGCATTTGAGATCCAGTTTTTCTAACACCATTTATTAAATAGGTTCTCTTTCCTCCAGTGGGGACTGTCAGTTCCTTTGTCAAGGATGAGGTAGCTGAGTACATCTGCAGTTTTTTTTTTAATTTTATTGAGTTTATTGGTACATTTTAGGGATACAGTACAGTTACATTCATTGTTGGGATCATGTACCTTTACATGACAAGTCTGGATTCTCATTTTTTCCCCTTACCTCTGCCCTCCCTTCACCCCCTCCTCCCCTCCCCATCTCCAAACACTTTATTTTCATCTTTTCATTCTCTCACATTTTTTTCTTTTCCCTTTTTGTTCTTCCCCTACGTATCACACCTTCCCTACACCTTTAGCTCCTTTCTTCAAATTTCTAAATGTCAGTAATCTTATTAGAATCTTATGCATTGTTGCAGAATATTCACACCAGGGAAACTATTTGGTATTTACACATGTGTGACTTATTTATTTCACTTAGGAGTATATCTTCAATATGTATCTGTTTGGAAATTCATATTTAAATCAGATCTCACCAAAGGAAATAGAAGATTGATTCTACTGAGAAGTAATTAGGACCAGATAACATTAAAAAAGATATAGGGACCTCTTTAAAGCATTCCTTTTAATAAAATGGCATAGGTTAAAAAGGGGTCCTACTTCTCATTATTTTTACTGGTTATTATCATCTACAAAGATGAAGTTTAAATGCTTGTTATATAAAATTATTTATAATGCTTGAAATCCCAAAGGGAGTCTTTTTGTGTCTCTACCACCTCAGCACCTGACACATCTTTAAATGCAAGTAAGAACAGCAGATGTCCTTAAAAATGATGTAACTTAATTTTGTAAATTTCCTTTAAACCCCATATATTTTCATATATAGCAAAAAATTTGCATCACCTCATAAACAAAGTTCTGGAGATTCACTTCATGCTATTTTCAAAGTTTCTCTGCAGATAAAATAAAAGGTTTCTCTGCTGTGATAAAACAAAAAAGGAAAATACTGGGGTTCTGTGTGCTCTCTACTAAAGAGATATGGGTTAAAGAAGGGATTGATTGAGTATCTCAGTAATGACTATAATTGAGATGCTTTGATTTCTTTACCCATAAAATTTGTGTAACAATTTTGATAGGTTACTATGGGGAGTAGAAGAGTGGGATAATATACCTGCACTTGATCTGAGACAATAGCTAACTATTCAACATTCATTAGTATCTTGTTTATAAAAATCGCTGTTACTTTACTGTAGTTGTGCAGTGTATTGGTGATCTATTTCTCATAACAAATTATCTTAATGCTTATCAGTTGAAAGCAATTGACAAAGTGAAACAGGAAGAAAAGGGCTAAAGGTGTAGGGGAGGTGGGAAGGGTAGGGGAAAGGAAATAAGGGAAAAGAAAAAATGAGAAAATGAAAAAATGGAAACAAAAATTGGTAAATAGTGAAGGGAGGAGGGGGTGAAGGGAAGGCAGGGGTAAGGGGAAAAAATGAGAACCAAGACCCCAATGATGAATGTACTGCACAATGTACTGTATACCCAAAATGTACCAATAAACTCAATGAGAAACAAAAGATAAAGCAACAAACATTTATCACTTTTCAACCTCTAATGAGGATGTATCATGCTGTTGACCAGGACTGCAGTGACCTCCCCACTTGTCTGGGACTGGAGAAGCTCCTTCTTGGCTTCTTTAGGGAGCTGGTGGCCTCTACTGCTGGCTGGCTCTTGGTCTGTGGCTTCCTCTCCCTGCTGTGGAGAATACTAAGGCTGTTCCCAGTGCAGCAGCTTGTTTCTCCCAAAGAGAGATCCAACAGATAAGAGAAACAACGAATCAGTTGCTGAAGTTTCTTATATATGTAAGTGACATATCGTCACTTTGAAAGAATGCTACTTGGGTACACAAACCAACGTTTGTGTACAATGTGGGAGGAGACCATAGAAGAGTGTGCATGTGAGAAGATAGAGATCATCTGGGATCATCTTAAAAGCTAATTCCAATAATTGTTTTTATTTCACCATATATTTGTTTATAATGATTGGTCAGATTAGTTTTGGTGTTTTTAAATGTATTAATTTATTTAATTCTCATAATAATCCTATGATATAAGTATAAAATATTTCAGATGAAATTAAAGAAAAATTCAAAAGCCAAAGGCACATATAGGTAATAATGGAAGAACATCATAAAATGTAGCTATTCTTTAGCCATACATGTTTTATTATGGTGTGAATTTTTTTAGAAAAGAAAGCAAATATTTCAAAATCCTAAAAGAGATAAAAGAAGTAAGACTTATTTTTATATTACTAATCTAAGGAAAATCTTTTCTTTTGGCTGATAAAATAAGACTAAGCTATTCCTTAAGAGAAAGTAATTATACCATACAGAAAGCATTTTAATATCTACTAAAAATGGGATATTTTACTTGACAATATCTGTGACTATTGTACCTATCTTTCGCTTTTCACTTTCTATGTCTTTCCCTTGTCTCCAGAAATAAGAAGATTCTCAGATCCTCGCCCTCATTTTTACACTTTTCTGGATTTTTATCCCATAAGCCTATCTACTATGATGCGTTCTCCCATTTCCTAATGGACATATTAGTAGCATTTTAATGATATAGGAAATGCATTAGTATTTTTCAAGAGGAATGGCCTAACTCAATTTAACTGGATATAGAAAGAAAATAATGACCCTATATTAGACATTGCAAAAACCTCTACAAAGTCCTGAATTTTCCCTCAGATTCCTATTATTTTCATGTGTGTATTAAACTATATCATTCTACCCTTTGAACAAAGGGTTTTTAATACCAGACTATTTTTTAAAAACATTTCTCATTAAAAGGAAGGGTATCAAGACATAGAAGGGGGAAGGAGAGAAGGAAATGAAAAGAGAAATGAAAATGAAGATGAGAAGGTGATAAAAAAATGAATTAATATGTATCATGTACATGTACCAACTTCCCACAAGGAATATAAATGTTACATACTACAAATGTGTACTAATAAAAAATTTCTCTTTGAGTATTTATACCACTGTGCTCAAGTCCATGAAAACACAAAAAGCTTCTAATAGGTGTATAAATGACCTGGAAATCAAGAAAAGTAGTACCAAAAGCTAACTACAACAATTTATCATTCTTCATGCTGCTTTCCTTCTGTTTTGATTTCATGTCCTTTTCTTTTCATTGCCCTTTTTCAGAAATAATGAACTTCTTCGTAAAGAATATGCAAAATGTAATTTTAATATCTTTTATAAATCTTGCTCATTCTATTGAAAAACCATCAAAATTCACCCATATTTTTCAGTACAAACATTAGAAATTGCTCTATTTCCTACAGTTTTATGAAGTTAAATTATAAGAAAACTAGAGGCAGCCCACAGAAGTCTGTAGTTACTAAGCCAGACACATTTATGCAACCACATTATAAATAATGGGTTGATTATGAACACCAGTGCCCTAATTTTATAATTTTTATGTTATCTAAATTTCTTAGTAAGACCAATAAAATCATACTTGTGAATGATTCTGAACGTCTACTTTTTTTTAAAGAAGGCCTTAATGAAAATCTTAATTCTTTGTAATTGACTTATATACACTAAAGCTACCAGACTCTAGACTGAAATAGATTGCCTCTAAAATTTCTATTTTGCCAAAAATCCTGTCAGTGTTTCTTACTTTACTGCCTATCACCAGAAATTTTCAGGAAGAAAAGTTTATAGTCGGTTGTCCTATTCCACTTGTCAGCTTTTACATATGAATCCTAAACAAAAATCTCAAAGTACCTTTGTGCAAGATAAAGAAACTTATACAACTATGAATGAGCCAGCATTGATTTAGTGACGAGATTGCTTTTGACATTCTTTAAAAATATATCAAAGAATGTATAATGAAGCATACTGTCTAGAGTTGAAATAAAAAAAAAAAGAAACAACTAACTGTTGGAGTTTGACACAAAACTAACTTTCCAGAAGAAAAACTGTCATATTTTAAAAATTCTTAAGATTCTTCATATGTATCTATTTTTAGGAATTGATACTAACATAATAGATATTAACTAACAAGTCTATTTATAATAAAAACTGTTCATCCCAAATATTTGTGGTTTTTTCATATGTTGTAATAGTTTTAGTCATAAATATCTCACTGGTTAATATTTAAGGACTTGCTAAAATGTTCATAAAAGGGGATTAAATTTTCATAAATATCTTTTTTAGACTTCATGTAAAATAAGGTTAGAATATATTAAATTTACATATGCATAGCCTCATATATAATGCATATATGTGATACTGTGTCTCTTTAAATACTGTAATGTCCCCTCCACATGAAGGTTTTGGACAGTATTATGACTTGTATTTAGATGTCCCCCCAAATCTTCATTTGGTCATAGGTGGGGCCTTTTGGAGGTGGCTGGATCCATAGTGTGATGCTGAGATTAAGGGTGCGATGCTAGAATTAATCCTGCTCCACCTTGAGTTTCAGGGCTATTCAGCCTAAGGGCGGGTAGCCTGGATAGAACAGAAGGGGCAGAGAGAGGGCTGCAGCTGTCTTTTGCTGCTTGGTTTCTTGCTGCCTTGCCTGGACTGTTTCTCCCCTGCAATGCTCCTCTGTGAGGCCAACCTGCCTTGGAGCCAGCCACCTATGAATCGAATCCTTTACAAACTGTGAACTAGAATAAACCTTTCCTCCTTTAACTTTGTGTGTTGGGTATTTCTGTCGCAGCAGTGAGAAAGTAACTGAGACAATCTGTTTAGTTCACCTCTAGACTTGCATCTATTGAGCCACTCACCCAGAAACCTGACTCAAAACTTGCCTTCAATCTGATGCCACCAGCAACTTACCCTGTGTCATTTTTCCTATATTCCTTTCACATTTCTTGTCTCAGGGTGCTCTTATGTAATTTAGTTCTGTGATCTCTGACTGCAGTATTTTTTCTATGAAATTTGTCTAATGCTAAGATCCTTTTCCTCTGATATAAATACAAACTGTTGACTTTAGTTTCTTTAATTTTAATTATTACTCCTAAGATAAGGTACTTTAGAAGGAAAAGTAATTCTAAATTACTGCAGATATGGACACACACATACACACAGAGAGGCACCCCCCCCACACACACACACTTGGACCATTCATGCCATCCACATAGTGTTAGTAAACTGAGATAAAGGATTCTGTGATCCTCAGTATCAAATGGAAATAACTGTTTCCATTTAAATAAGGGCCTTTTCTTTTTTTTAATACTTAGATCTTTAATCCACTTGGATTTTAGTTTAGTGCATGGTGAAAGATAAGGGTCTAGTTTTAATCTTTGGTAGGTTGAAATCCAGTTTTCCAACACCATTTATTAAAGAGGCTATCTTTTCTCCAGTGGGGATGGTCAGCTCCTTTGTCAAAGATGAGGTAGGTGAGTACACCTGGAGTTGTTTTTGTATCTTCCAGTCTGTTCCACTGATCCTCAAGTCTGTTTCTTTGCCAGTACCATGCTGTTTTTATCACAGTGGCTTTGTAGTACAGTTTCAAATTGGGAATTGTTATACCCACTACCATGTCTCTGTTGCCTAGGATGGCTTTTGCGCTTCTAGGTCTCTTATGGTTCCAAATGCATTTTTGGATTGTTTTTTCTAGTTCTGTGAAATATAGTGCTGGAATTTCAGTTGGCATTGCATTGAATCTGTATAGCAGTTTTGGTAGTATGGACATTTTCACTATGCTGATTCTTCCTACCCAGGAGGAAGGGATAACTTTCCATTTTCTTATATCCTCTTCATTCTCTTTTCTCATAGTGCTGTAGTTTCCAGTGTGGAAGTCTTTTGCTTCTTTGGTTAGATTGATTCCTAGATATTTCAATTTTTGGATGCTATTGTGAAAGGAATTGTTTCCCTAATTTCTCACTCAGTGAGTCTGTTATTTGTGTACAAGAAGGCTGTTGATTTTTGGGTGTTGACCTTGTATCCAGCTACTCTGCTAAAAGTGTCAAGTCAAGAAGTCTTTTGGTGGAGTTTTTTGGGTCTTTAATGTAGAGTATCATATCATCAGCGAATAATGACAGTTTAACTTCTTCCTTTCCTATCTTTATTACTTTAATTTCTTTCTCTTGTCTAATTCCTATGTCTGATGTTTCCAGAACTATATCAGAGAGGAGTGGTGATAGTGGGCATCCTTGTCTTGTTCCTGATTTTAACGTGAAGGTTTTCAGTGTTTGGCCATTTAATATGATGTTGGCTGTTGGTTTTTCATAAATAGCCTTTATTGGGGCAGGGATTTAGCTCAGCAGTTAGGTGGCCTGCCTTGCAAGCACAAGGACCCAAGTTCAATTCCTGGTATTAAAAAAAAATTTTTAAAAAATAAATAAATAGCCTGTATTAAATTGAGATATAGACCATCTATTCCAATTTTTGCAGGGTTTTTATCATGGATGGGTGTTTAATTTTGTTATATGCTTTTTCTGCATCTATCAAAGGATAATACGGTTTTTGTCCTTGACCTTGTTAATATAGTTATTACATTTATTGATTTACATATGTTGAACTATCTTTGCATCCCTGGTAGAAACACTAAACTTGCTGAAAGACAAGTTAGGCAGAACTCTTGAAGACATTGGTATAGGAAAAGATTTTATGAACAAATCCTCAGTAGCACAGAAACTAGCATAAAGAATCAACAACTAGGATCTCATCTAATTAAAAAGCTTCTGTACTGCAAAAGAAACCATCAGCAGAACTAAAAGATAATGTACAAAATGGGGAAAAAAATTTACCAGCTGCTCTTCAGACAAAGGGCTATTATCTAGAATATATAAAGAACTCAAAAGAATCAGACCCCCAAATATAAAGACCCAATTCAAAAATGGGCATCTGAAATGAGCAGACATTTCTCAGACAAAGAAGTAAAAGCAGCAAGTAAATATATGAAAAAATGTTCCACATCACTGGTCATTCGAGAGATGCAGATGAAAACAACACTGAGATTCCACCTCACCCCACCAAGAATGGCTGCTATCAAGAAATTAACCAATAACAAATGTTGGCGGGGTTGTGGGGAGAGAGGAACCCTTCTCCATTGTTGGTGGGAGTGCAGACTGGTGCAACCACTGTGGAAATCAATATGGAGATACCTCAAAGAGCTAGGATTAGAGGTTCCATTTGACCCAGCCATCCCTCTGTTGGGTATCTTTCCAAAAGAATTAAAAGAATCATATCACAGAGATACATGCACACCTATGTTTATAGCAGTACAGTTTGTAATAGCTAAAACATGGAAATAGCCAATTTGCCCATCAGTTGGAAACTGGATAAAGAATTTGTGGTTTTTCTATAAAGTGGAATACTACTCAGCCATAAAGAATGAGAAAGTAGATTCATTCATAGGTAAATGGGTTCATTTTGAGGATATACTCCTAAGTGAAATAAATAAGTCACACATATGTAAATACTGAATAGTTTCTCTCATGTGAAAATCTATAATAGTACATAAGATCCTAATGATATAATTGACAATGTGAAATAGGAAGAAAAGGGCTAAAGGTGTAGGGAGAGTGGGAATGGTAGGGGACAGGTAATAAGGGAAAAGAAAAAATATGAGAAAATGAGAAAATGGAAATGAAGTGTTTGTAAATGGGAAGGGGAGGAGGGGGTGAAGGGAGGGCAGGGATAAGGGGAAAAATGAGAACCAAGACCTGTCATGTAAAGGTACAAGATCCCAGTGATTAATGCTACTGTACTGTATCCCTAAAATGTACCAATAAACTCAATGAGAGAAAAAAAAATAAGGGCTTTTTCTACAACATTTTTATTTAGTTTGCAAGTAGTCAGAATAGGAAGCAAATGCAAATGTTCTTAATCTCTAGTATTCTTGTCTCATATTTGTGTATGAAAAACAAATAAACTATTGAAAATGAACCTTTACAGGTTCACAACTGGATGCTGATTATTAGTATGTTTTTCTGCCCATACAACTGGGTGGAGTGAGGTTGGACTAGGCCCTTTTGTTACATTAATAATGAAGGACAAATCTAACAGTGCCATGGAAATAATAATTAATTTTTTATCCCAATCAAAATGATCTTGAATATGTATGCATAAATATCTCACATACATGCATATGTATTATCATTAAGTTGACAAATTTCTCTGTATGAAACAAATTTCTATACCTTATTAAATAACATTATTTTATTAATCTATTGGTTATTTTAAAGATATGAATATAGAATTAGTAAGGTGGTAGGCATTCTTTGAGAAAAACTATTCCTGTCTAGTTTATCCTTTAGAAATAAATTTCTAGTGAAAAATCATTGGCCCTATGAATAGTGGCAGCCCCAGGAAAAGAGTTTCCTAGAAATATGTTTTCTCTAGCTACAGTATTACTTCTATGATATGTAATGATGCAATATTGTATCACTTTCTCTACCCAGGCATGCTAAACTGAGTTGAAAATAAAGATATCCCTTATTAAATTTCCATGGGACCACGATTTCATTGGCTTTGGCTAAACACACAGTTAAAATTGTAAGACTAGGCTGGAATTTTAGCTCAGTGGTTCTGTGGCCTCTCAAGTGCGAGGAATAATAACAATATAAAAAAATTCCAGGACCGTATGGATAAGGATATTATAAATGGAAAGATCTTTCCATTTCCTTGACTAACCTTCATATTTCTAAGAACATGGTAATTGACAACTGAAATAGAATTTTGAAACAAATATTTCCCTTTAAACTTATAACAGCAGAATGAATTATGCTTGAACTAGATATTGCTTTTTCTTGTCTCAGTAAATGAAAAGGAAAGATCAAGTTGGGTTGAGGAAGTGATCTGGCTCTCTAACTCTTACATATGACAGAAATCATAAATGTCACAGGTTACTATTACCTGTAGTGATTCAATGTCTTATAGTACTCAATACTGGCTCAACAAAGTTTAAACAGGTTAAAAATTTCAACTGACTCCTTGCCACAAGTATAGTAATCACAAATGTATTTTCCCATTAAACAAATGTTATAAATAATGATTTGATTCTAAGTTCAATACAAGCCTTTTTGAACTACAATGTATAGAATCTATAAGGAATAACAACCTATAAGCTGTCAGAAATGATAGCTAATCAGCAGGTTGGCTGTCATTTCTTAGGAAAATTGTTAAGTCTTATCCTTGCAGAGTCTAGAAGTAAGGAATGAACTGGATTAACTTTGGCTGGACAGATGAAGAAAGAGTTGATAAAGAATGTTTGAAAGAGTTAAAGAATCAAGACTACTACATGCAAGAATGCTTAAGTAGCATAAATGACATAGACTTTTTTTTCATTTCTTTGCTCTTTACTATTATCATAAATTAAAGATTCATGTACAACAGGTACTAGTGGAAGAGTTTAGATTCATTCATGTTCACACATTCCTCTTTTAACATTAAAATATTGTAAAAATTGTCTGCAGTTTACCCAGAGGTAAATTATATTAAATATTTGATATATGTCATTCAACACATTTTCTAGTAATAAATAGAATATATATGTAAAGGTTCACAGATTTTTGGATCATGCTGCCTATGTAGTTCTGTATTCACTCTAAATGAGTAATAAGCATTTACTTAAGTGATGTCTCAATATAATTTTAATTACTGTATAATATTCCATAATAATTATTTATTGCATTAATTTTTATTATCAAAATTATGTTGATGAACACTGCAAATTTTTACCAAATTTAAACTTATCATATCAGAGAATTAGAAACTATGTCAGAACATATCTTAAAGTTTTATTTATTTATTTATTTTTGGTACAGGGGATGGAACTCAGGACCTTATGCTTGTGAGGCAGGTGCAGAGCCACTGAGCTAAAGCCCTGGCTCTAGTGTTTCTCAATTCTGACTGCATGTTAGAGTGGAGGAGATATTTTAAGATATTAGCACTTGTCATCCACTGTTAATGCTCCTGATTTGATCTACGTGGAATGAAATTCAAATTTCTTTTTTGTAAAAATTCCCCAAGTGATTCAAGTACGAAGTAATATACCTCCATTAGAACAATACTAATTCAGACTTTTATAGAATTATAAACAACTGTCTCTTTTGCCCAATATTTGACAGTTTTTTAAAATTTCAATTTTTTTTGTTTTTTGAGACAGGGTCTCACTACATAGTTCAGACTGACCTGAACTCACTATGTAGCTGAGGCTGGTCTCGAACTCACAGTGATCCTCTTGCCTCAGCCTCCTGAGTACTGGGATTACAGGCATGAGCCACGACATCTGGCCTTATTTCAGACTTTTTTAAATAGGTGGCAATGGTATTCAGCTATAATCATAATTTGCATTTTTTGTTTCTAGTGAGACTCAGAACTTTCCCAATATTTATCATGGATTTGTATTTTCCTTTCTTTATATTCTATATCTACTTTCCAATTGTAATATTTAATTTATATTACTATTGTGTATGAAAAATTTGCATAATATTTCTGCCAAATACAGCAGTTTTATCATTGTCTTGGTCCATTTTGGGCTGCTATAACATAATATAGACTGGCAATTTATAGAAATAAATAATTTCTCCAAATTCTGGAGGTGGGAAAATTCATTATTAAGGTGCTAGCATCTGGTGAGGGCCTTCTTGAGTACTACATGGTGGAAGAACAAATGATAGATGACTTACTTCTTATAACAAAATCCCTCTGAATAACTCACTCTTATAGTAACAACATGAATCCATTCATGAGGCCTCTGGGCCTCTCTACAATCCCACCTCTTCATGTCACAGTAGTAGTTAAATTTCAGTATGAATTTAGGAGGGGATAGCCATGTGTCTTTGAGGTTTATTGATGTAACAGGCTATATAATATTGTAACATATTTAATCTAATTTTATAGCTATTCATTATTCTTATCCTCATTTAAATCAAACAGCAACTAATATCACTAATACGTCTTAAAACCAAAATAAAAACATGTCAGCAAGCTCATTTTCCAGGTTTCCTCAGGCTCCAGGGTTCAGAGGTCATTGAATTAGTTCAATGTAGTGTTCATGCTTCCATCTCATTCAGGCTACTGCTGCTCTGGCTTACATTGATTCCGGCTTAGTACTCACTATCTCTTCTTAATTTATTACAAATTATTTCCACAGGGCAATAGATTTTCATTAGTCCATATTAGTGACACAGAATAGTGAGCTTCACTTTGGTATATTGGTACATGCATGTAGCATACCTTGACCATTACTGCCCTTGTTACCTCTGTCTTCCTTTCTTTCTTGTCACCTAATCCCCATACTTATTTCTTATAGTCTCCTTGCTCATATAAGAGAAAACATGGAATACTTAACTTTCTGAGTCTGGCTTATTTTTCTTAACATAATGGTTTTCAGTTCCATCCATTTTCTTGCTAATGACATGGCTTTAATTTTTGTGGCTAAATAATATTCCATTATGTCTATATTTTGCATTTTCTTTATCTGTTCATCTGTTGAAGGGTGCATAGGCCATTCCCAGAGCTTATATACTGTGAATTGCACACAGTAAATATTAATATGGAGGTATCACTATAGTGTATTATCTTTAATTTTTTCTGGAATATATTGAGAACAGGTATAACTGAATCAAATTGGATCTCAATTTTTAGTTTTTAAAAAATTCCATACTGATTTCCATAGTGGTTGTACTAGTTTACATTCCTACCAACACTATGGACAAGTTCCTTTTTTCTTGAATCATTATGAGTTCTTTTTTTTTTTTTTGTAGTATTCATGATAGACATTCTGATCAGGGTTAAATAGAATCTCATGGTAGTTTTCCTTTACATTTTCTTAATTGCTTAAGATACTGAGCAGTTTTCATTTATTTAGTAGTCATTTGTACTTCTTTTGAGAACTAGCTATAAAACATTTGCCCATTTATTAACATTTTTATACTGGAGAAAGAAGATGTGGTTTTTCTATAAAATAGAATATTACTCAGCCATAAAGAATGAGAAATTAGATTCATTCATAGGAAAATGGATACATATTGAGGATATACTGCTAAGTGAAATAAATAAATCACATATTTGTAAATACCGAATAGTTTCTCTGGTGTGAATAAACTATAATAGTAATAAGATCCTAATGAAATAATTGACAATGTGAAATAGGAAGAAAGGGGTGAAAGGTGTAGGGAAAGTGGAAAGGGTAGGGGAAAGCTAAAAAGGGAAAATAAAAAATATGAGAATATGAAAAAAAGGAAATGAAGTGTTTATAAAGGGGGAGGGGAGGAGGGGTTGAAGGGAGGGAAGGGATAAGGGGACAAAATGAGAACCAAGACCTGTCATGTAAAGGTACAAGATCCCAATAATGAATGTAACTATACTGTATATCTAAAATGTACCAATAAGCTCAATGAGGAAAAAAAAAATTTTTTGAGCTAACTTTCATGTTTTGCTTTTTGACATATCCTATGTTGGAAGAGTAGTATTAATTTTTTTCTCCTATCCTGTGGGCTATCTCTTCACTCTGATGATTATTTCTTATATTGAAAAATATTTTATTTAGTTATTTCATAATTAGATTATTTTTAAGTATTGATATTTTTAAGATTTATTTTGTATGCAATACACATCAAACTTTATCCAAAAGTTACCCAATTACCTAGCACTATTTAATGGATAATTGAATTTTATCACTTGATGTACTATTTTCATACTATTTTATCATACTGCTTAAATATGTATATTTATATAAAGAGAAAAGAATATTTTATGCTATAAATTACACTTTCATATGAAATTACATTTTGATAAACCACTATTGTGATCATTGTGACTTTTTAATAAACTTTAGTATGTACTATGTATTGAAATATCCTGTTACATTTACTTATAAACATATTCCTTTTTTTTTTTGGTGGCAAGATCTAGCTCTGTAGGCCAGGCTGGCCTTGAATTCACTAGGGAGTCCAAGCAGGCCTAGAATTTGTGATCCTCCTGCCTCAGTCTCCCAAATGCTGGGATTACAGACATGTGCACCATCATGCCCAGTGTATATTTTCCTTCTTTAATCTGCTTATCTTCCATGTATAATTCACATAGGTTCAATTTTATGTCTGGAATCTATTCCTTTTGCCTAAAGAACTCCTTTAATATTTCTTGTACAAAAGGTCAACTAAATAAAATTTCCTCCAATTTTTCCCTTTATTTTGCTTCACTTCTGAATGGGTTGAGTTTGTTGATTTTTACAAGTTGTTTTGTTTTTTGCTTATTTTCCCCTGAAATTTTGGTTAAGATAGTTATAGATTTAGGTGCCACTATAATGAAGAGCAGAGACAGATTTCATGAATATTTCACTTACTTCCTCCTAACAGTAACATTTTGCAACCTATTGCACGATAAGGATATTGACATTAACACACTGCACTGATGTAAAGTCTTCCCACACTCATTTGTCTGTCGTGTGTGTGCGTGTGCATGTGTGTGTGTGCATGTGTATGCTTTAAATTCTATGAAGTGTTATCAGTTACAAATTTATGGATTTCTCATGCTCTTAAAATGTATTTTTGTTGAGTATTTGGTTTTTTTTTTAACATTTCAGAGGTTTCATTCCATTTTCTTTGGGTTTATTTGGACTCAGATTAGAAGACAATTATTCTTGTATTTGGCTTTTAAATAGAATGTTATCTTTTCTTTCTGCTTGCCTTCAAAATTTTCTCTTTGCTTTTGATTTTCAACAGTTTGGATATGACATGTCTAGGGGTGGATATGCATATTTTTATAGAAAGTATAAATTCCAAACTGCAGCACTTTTGAAAGGATTAGCAATTCATGAGTAGTTGGATATTGCTCAGTAGGATAAAAAGCATTTCCTCTAATTCTTTCCCTTAGGAGACAACTACCATTCTTTGACCAAATAGAAAACAAGAACCATAATAAAGAAGTTTCCATATTTTGAGTTGGGATATGATTTCACTTCATTCTGTTTCATAAATATTACTTCCACAGACCTATTCTTTGGGGGATTTTTTTTCACCTTATTATGAGTAGCTCCACCTCAAGAGATTCATGGTGGAGAAATTACTTATTTCCTTTTCATCTTGAGCAAACTAAGCAAACAGCTGATATGTGATGACAGTTTCTTACATTCTTATCAACATTCCACAATGTGCAACATAAAAAATGTAATAATGGCCTGATGAATGCATTATGTTTTGGTCAATATTTACATGTACAAATTTATACTTGCCATTTTCATGAAAAGCCCTGTTTTATTGTGAAGTAGCAGGTATAACTATTAACCATGGAAATATAAAAACATCATCAGAATAAATATGCCAAGTCTATTGCCAGTAAACAAATCCATATCTTAGCAGCATTCTATATCTAGGTAACTTTAAGAGAATGATAACAAAGCCCCAAGGCCTGGCCACACTCCTGCAGAGATTGCAGGACATATTGGCATATACACTGCTCCTCTTAAAGAAAGAATCATTCAACTTGTGCATTTTATTTCCAACAAAGGGAGGATCACTATGACCCAAGATTCTTTCACCCATTCATTTGTTCAACAAATATTTTTGACTGGTTTATTAATATCCATATGAGCTAGGTAATGGACCAGGTAATCCATAACAAACAGGGACTGCAGAGCTCAGATGCCTGCTCTCAAGAACTTAATGTCTACTAATGATTTTTTAATGAAATTTTATACAGCAATACATAACTGCATGCATTTTAATGAGTTGACTTCTCTGTTCCCCCATCCCAAAGCAGCTACTCTGACTGTTCTCACTGCCAAAATTTCCTTCTAAAAGAACATATAGTTTTGCTCACCAGCTGCAACTGATCACAAATACAGTGAGCCCTACACCTCCACCAAGCCCATGGTCTGGTGTCATCGTGGTGGAACAGTATTCTTCTCTTTCTTTCTGAAGTCCATGTTGGTGCATTTTATGGGGCTACCCATCTTCTGACTGAGGTCTAAGAGGTTCGGATCTAAATAAGAGAGGAGAATCATAAACTGCCACTTTAGAGCCTGATGCCACAGGAAAAGTCTAAACCAAGCCCTTTGGACCCATCCACATTGCATACAATTCCAAACATTTCCATGAGCTGAGTTTGTAAACCAGAAATGAAAATAAACTCTGCTTTCTTATATGGAAAGAGATGCTCTCTAGTTTATCTTTGTTGCTAGTAGCACCCAAGAAACAGTTTATGTAGTCACACCTATTGAGGACCTCACCAGATTCTGAGGACCATTTCTTCCTCGAATCATCTTCTTTCTCAAAAGGGCTGTGTATAAGGGGCTAAAATATCAAAATGGAAAATGCTTTTACTTATGTTTTAAAAATAAATAGTGAAGACCATTTTTGTCTAATCCATTATTTTAAAAACTCTTTCACATATTTTATTGGCTCAAATAATAGCTGTGGCCTATTTTAATAGTGAAAGCCTATTTTAGATATGGGGAATGAGCTCAGATTAGCCTAGTAATTTTTCCAAGTTTACAAGGCTAATAACTAGATGAGAAAGCATTTTAACTCATGTCGTTTATATCCAAAATTTTGAGTTCTTTCTACCATATGAAAATTATATTTTCCTTATTATTTGTAAAGATTAATAGCAAACAATTTTAGTTCTAGATAATAATGCATTTTTCTCATTCACATAAGACACAGTTCAGTAAATATTTAAAAAACTCAAACTAGAGTAAAATTTTAATTGGTACACCAAAATTTACAATCATAGAAAACTGGCTTAAAAGAATGACCTGAGAAAAGGGATTGTAGTAATTTGGGCAATGGATTCCAAAGATATCCAGGTCCTAATCTCTAGAAATTGTGATTTTTTTAAAACTTACATGGCAACAGAAACTACAAAGATATGAAAAAATTAGACATCTTGGCACTGAGAAGTCATCGTGGATTATCTGCATGGACCATCATGTGATCATAAGTATCATTTTAAGAATGAGGCAGAGAGATATTCAACTACAATGTAGAAGACAGTGTGATAAAGCACAGATTTGAAGATGTTATGCTGCTCTTTGAAGAACAAGGCAAAGGCTAGGAAACAAAGAAAGAAATTCTAGAATCTGTAATAGGTAAACAAACAAATAAAAGGACAAAGGTGGGTGCAAAGACAACTGAAAAATTTATTTTCATAGTTTTAAATCATATAACTTCTAGGAATACAACATAAATCCCATTATCTTGGTTTAAATTGTGTTTCAGATAAATTACAGAAAAACATTAATAGTATAATCACATATAAACATAATTAATGGGTATTGTCTAACAAGTAGTTGTGCTCTAAAATAATTACATAAAATTGTAAAAGGCATAGTACATAACATTTTCTAAAAAGCAATAAAGTGTCTTTCATATAAATACATGCTTGGAACATTTTCATGGGTTCTTTTATTCATTCATGGAGGGAAAAGTAATTCATTGTACAATAGAACATGTCACTGCCCCTTATTTAGTGTAAAACTGTTACTCGGAAGCAGCTGCTCCCCAAGGGACTATGTCATTAAATTTCCTTTGCAGTCAGTTGTGTCTAAGTGACTCAGTTTCCACCAATGGAATAGAAGAGCAAGCTGAATGTAATTTGCAGGTACCACTCATAAAAACAAAGTTCACCTTATAACCAACTAGAGAAAGATGATTAGAAAGACTTGCAAGCCCACTGTGGATAGTGGAGCTGCAAATTAGAAGGAACCTAGGTCTATGAATCATTATGAGGAGAAAATCACTCACAGATACTTATACATGTTTTCAAAATTTATGAATGGGAAGAAAATTTTTATTCTAAGCCACTATATACTGTGATTGTTTATTGATGTTTGTTTTGTCTTCACCTCTAAGTTCGTGGACAAGTCCACAAATAAAGAATTTTTCCTCATGTAGTTGACATCTAGCATCAGAAAACAAAACAAATTAAATGATGGGTGAGTGACTCCACAGAAAGAAGAAGAAAATGAAAGTAGAATTAAGGCGCATAAAATAATAAAGCATTACTGTTTTAGACAGGCTGGGCTAGTTAGGAAAGGCTATCTATAGGTGATAATAAAATAGAGACCTGAAATAAATGAGTGAGTGCCTATCAAGTGAACACTTCTTGGCAGGGTGTTCATTACGTTGGAACAGAAAAGTGAAAGGCCCTGAGACAGGTGTGCACTTTGCATTTTTGGACCTCAATGAAACCAATATGGCTGACTGTCTATGAGCAAAGGGGAAAGCAGAGGGAAAGCAGTTCATGGAGATTTGCCAAAGAGAGATCAAATAGAGCCTCATGGGGTTTCCAGTCAAAGTATATGGGGAAGCAGAAAGTCAGGAGTTTAAAAGAAGAAAGTGATATAAAATGTTATAGTTTAAAAATTTCACTCTGGCCTACTGTGGAAGATAAATGCTGGTGGGGCAATGATGGGATTAAGGAGTACAGGTAAGAGAAAGTGCGATGGGGCCCTCAAAAATAACATTGCATCGATAGATGGTAGAGAAAATTCATGTTTTTAATTTAGAGATGATAAGGTGAAGTATAATAAAATGTATAAGTGAAGAATTATTTCATAATTTTTGCCTGCGTAAGTAGATGCATAGTGGTGTCACTTCAGAAATGATGAAATGAATAGGAACGGGATGTTAGGAGAAGAAACCAGAGTCTGATTTTAGGTTTGTTAATCTTAAAATGTCAATTAGAGATGAATTGGAATTCAACAGGCAGGTGAGAGGTGGAAATAGACATGTTGGAATTATGAGCATCTGTGTGACTAAGTGTCTTAATTGGATGGTGGCATCTCTTAGGGAATTTTAGGCGAAAGATTTATATGATCTGAAGAGAAAGCAGAGTATCTTAGGGAATTTTAGAAACTTGTCACAAAGTTTAGGTTCTCTCATTATTTAAAGTGTATACATGAAATTTAGTGCATAGAAATTAGGATCATCAGATTTTTAAATGTCATGTAGCCAGAAAACCCATGTGTAATTATTTTTTCTTTGACTGCAACTACAATTATATACAATTTAAAAAAATGATTTTTCTATATGTTCAAGAAAGGTGATCATTATGCATATCAATCAAAGATTGATCTTTTTTTTCAGCAAATAACCACTGATCACAATTTAAGAATATCACGTTACCACTGGCAAGGTAGCACATGGTTTTGCATTAACAACACAACAGATTTTATTAGCTTGCATTTACAAAAGTTGAGTACAAGCTTCTGGATATTTTATTATATCTTCTAGTGTAATTGTACTTCAGCATTTACAATTGAATCCTGTCATTTCATTAATCATAAGATTTTCACTTAATTTGAGTCAAAATTGTTGAAATAAGATAGACAGATCAAATTATCTATTCATCTAATTTCAGGAAGTTAAAGGGAGAGTCACAAAATACTGATTATACAAAAGTACTTTGCATCTGGTTAGGAAATATTGGCTATACAAAAAGGCCAAAGAGTCTAATAAAATAGACCTGTGGAATAAGCAGAAGTAGGAAAGTCAAAGGCAGTACTCTGAGGCAGTCCAACATTTAGCGTCAGAAAGAGTAAGTAAATACAAAGTTGCTTCTGTATTAGTAAAATAAGAAACTACGACAACCTGAGCATCAAGTAAATTATAATTTTAGATGGAGAAAAATGATCAAAATTGTCATGAATCAATTTAGATAAGGATTGAGAAATGTACTCATTTATCAAGTTAAATGAGGACCCAGAACTGATCATGAGGCCTCACTGAATCTTTGAAGCAGTTTAGTGGACTCATAGATGCATAGTCTTGATGGGCTATCATTGAAAAAAAGAATGTGGACATCCAGTTCAGCCAAGATGAAGAAGCAGGTCCTAGATTCATCTACCTATGTGAAACAATTAAAAAGATGGAACAGTATGTAAAAATGACTATACAAGGCTTGTTTATTTACGCACTTTAAGATGTTTCACAGGCATATTGAAGGAGCATAGAAAGCCAGGATGATCTTGATCACAACAGATTTGGGTAGCCATGCAGTTTATTCAGTATTTTTTTTTTTGGCTCAGAAAAAAAGCCACAGTAAATTGTGAGACCCATATCTTACTTTCTCTTCATCAGTTAAAGTAACAGGAGAAAAGAAATAGGTGTTTTAACAATAGGAAAAATTGCTTAATATCCAAACATTGAAATTTTTAGAAATAAATCAAAGAAGGAAGGAATTTGACAGATATTTCATATTTCTGATGTCCAAAGAACTTCAAGAAAAATTCTAGATAAACCAAGCAAAGAAAAACACTGAGAAAGCTATTGATAGATTAGTGATTAAAGAACAGTTGAAAAATGTACAATGAATATAATTTAAAAAGGGAAAAAATAGAAACAAATTCTTTGTAAATAGAGAGGGTTGGAGGAGTTGAAGGGAGGATAGGGGAGTGAGGAAAAAAAAATTCAAGGTATATCATGTACAAATTCCCAATGATTAATGTCATCATGTTGTATATCTAAAATGTACCAATAAACTTAATTAAAATTGTACAAAAGTATATTCTTTAAAATATATTATTAATACACTAAATTTTTTATTCTTGAAAATCTATAAGCGGTCATACTTGAAAGAGCAAACATATAACTGGGAATACATATTAACTGCTGATATTCCCCTCCTTGAAACCCATATGGCAAGTAATTTGGTACCCAGTGCAGACTGTCTCAGTTGCTTTCTTGTTGCTGGGACAAAATACCTGATACCCACAAATTAAAGGAGGAAAGGTTTGGTTTTAGCTCATAGTTTATACAGGTTGCAGTCCATAGTCCTCTGGCTCCAAGGCAGAATGGCACAGCAGAGGAGAAACAGCACAGCAGGCAGAGGGCCTGAAGTGAAGAGTGAAACTTACCCTCCATCTTTCCCTTTACATTCCATCCAGGCTATAAGCCTACTGATTGGTGCCACGGAACTGATCATAGGGCTTATGATCCACACGCCCAACTATGTTAAACCAATTTAGTTGTCACACATCTTTTATCCATATTCACATACACTAGAACCAGCCACCTCTGAAAAGCCCCTCCTATGGGCATGAAACCTGGAGGGAGAGGGACACCTAGACATAAGCTGTAACAGAGTCCATCCTGAGGTAGTGTCGACATGACACCATCCTATATGTGGCCTCCTTCCATCCAGGTGGAAGTGTACCTGCTTCAATGAGTAAGTCATTACCTGAATAATACAAACGTACCCAAATTTCATAGTAGCGATTTACTTGAGTTGCCAGTCATACTCATCCAAGTAAATAAATAGGCTCTGGAAAATATAAATTCTGGAAATGAAAATGTAGAAAATGATATCAAATGACATCAGTAATCCAGGGTTGCTTTACATAACTTGAAAACATATTGAGGGCCTTGTTGGAATAAACTAGGAAGGGAATCACGATCTTCTAATGGTTAGGTTACAGCCTTAGGGAAGGAGGTCTTCTGCTCTGGGTGAGATTCCAAGCACATTAGTACTCAGCTGCGGCATTATTCATTCTCTTTGGATGTGTAAAAATGCCTGCTCACAGACACAAACCTTATTGCAATTTTGATAGTGGAGGATTTGGCAGAATGATAGATGGCAAAGAATGGTAACTGAGTTAGAAAGTTGAGGCTTGATTCATTGGGTGACATCAGCATGGTAGCTGACTAGAGGCACCTGATGTACTTCCCTCCACATAAGAGAACCAAAACAAATAAAAAATTACTAATGTTTAAACAGAGTGTGCTCCAGAGTGCAGTAGGCTATAGTAGAGATGCCAGAGGGCACACAGATGACTTTTTAAAGAAGGGAATGTGACACAGCAATAATCATCCCATCTTCTAGGTCAAATAAACTGGTAAACAGAGGGGCTCTGCAGTGGGGAAAAGTAATTGAGAGGCCCCCAGAAGTCCCCAGTAACAATATTTGTTGCTGTAGAAACCTAGAGAACTCACAGGCTCTGAACCCTGGAAGAGGAATTCAGGGAAGCTTACACTGCTACATTTCCCCAGTGAAAGAGCCAAACCATGGTGTGTCCTGCTCCTTTCAGTGTAACGCTGCACATCAATCCCAAGGTGCTGTCTACCTGCAGACCTGCAAAGCAGCCAGGCAACAGACTGATTCTAATTGTTTAGCCACAGTGACGAGGCAGGCAAAGTACAATGGTTGCCCCATGCAGCAACTCTTAGCCCCTTGAAGCAGTCAGTCAGCCCGTGGTTCCTGTTCCCTCAGCAAAATTATGCCAGCCACTCACCCACAGACCAGCAGAGAAGCTAAGCAGTTCCATCCTTTTACCTGCAGCCCCCCAAAGGACATGTTCATATCCTGTTCATGACAGCAATGACCACCTGCTTATATTTTCACCACCATGAGAATTCCCTCTGTGTTTCCAATTGAATCTGCTGGGAAAATGGGCTAGTAGGTGTTGTGTGCTTTGTTCCCTCCTAAACAAGGCTATTCTGAGTCTCTGAACTATTTTACCAAGCAGCCCATCACAGGTAGCAAACTCACCCACACTAGGAGTGCCATTTCCCAGATGGCAGAATAGACCAGAAACTCCTGCAATCTAGGCCACTGCGGAGCTACCAGGCATTGTAGGAGTGGATTACTGATGACAAAACCGTACAGAGAGTAGACTTCTATGCTCATCTAGGGTGAAAGCCAATATACCTCACCCAACAGATATCTTACATTTCATCTGTAGGAAAATAGATCTCACAATTTAAAAAACTATGAAATTTGAAGGAAGAAATGTTTCACAAAATGTGCAGATACTAACACAAAGACATAAGAAATATGAAAAGTACAATAATGCAATACTTCAAAGGAAGATAATAATTCCCTAGCAAGAGACACAAAAGAAAAGAAAAATCTGTGGAATTCTTAAAAAGGAATTAAAAAGAATAACCTTAAAATTCAATGAGATACAAAAGAATACAGGTAAAAAGTTCAACAGAATCAGGGAAAAACCATGACATAAAAATTCAGTGAGAGATAGCTATAAAAAACAAATATATATTGGAGCTGAATAATTCAATTAATGAACGGCTTTAAAAGTTGAGAACGTTAACAACAGACTAGATCAAATTGAATAAAGAATTTCTGAACTTGGAAATAGTCTTTAAAAATAACCCAGACAGACAAAAAAGAATAAAGAAGAATGGAAAAAGCCTGCAAGACAAATAAGGCATAATTAAACAAACAAAAGAGGAGTTAGATGATCATAGAAAAATAACAAAGAGCAGCAGGAATGCAGACATCTAGATGCAGAAAGTTCAGAAGTCTGCAAGATACATGTCCAAAATGACCCTCTCTAGAAAATAAATGGATGACCCTCTCTAAGGTACATTATAGTCAAATTGTCAATATTCAAAGAAAAGAGAGAAATCTAAAAGCACCAAAAGTACCAAGCCAATCCATCAAGAAACTGACACTACCATCAAAGAAAAGTAATAAAATTCCAGTATCTAACCCTCACACAATGATAAACTGCCAGATCAAAAATTCAGCTTAATTTTTTTTAAACCTCAGCAAGCTAAGACAGAATGCAATAGGTACTTCAAAAATATCAAGAAAATAATACATAAGTAAATAAGTTTAACAGAGACAGAAAACATCAAAAAAGGAAGTTCTTTAGCAGAAGAACTCGATAGATGAAATGAGAAACGCAATAAAGAGCTTCAATGACTACTCTGTCAAGGGGAAGAAAGAACTTATGAACATAAAGACAAGGTACTGTAAAATATTCAGGGGAGGAAAAATATTTTGTAATATTCTTTGCATTGGTTCTGTTTGTGAATTCTTGAACTTTATGGATCTGGATGCTCACACCATTCCAAAGATTTTGGCTATTATTTTCTTAAATACATTTTGTGTGTTTTTGCCTTTCTTAAGTCCTTTGGGACTTTTACCATGTGTATATGACTTGATTTGATAGTGTCTTGTAAATACCTTTAAAAAAACTTTTTTTTTCTCATTTTTAAAGTATAAAATTAATCGGAAGTGAAAGTATATAGCAATTCAGAATTTAATTCTTTTGTTACTTCATTTTATTGGTATATTATAGACACACATAATGATAAAATTCATCATAGGGCATTTGTACCTATATATGATATTTCTTAATTCTTTTTTTACCTTTCCCTTCCCTTCCTCTCCAATTGCTGTTCCCACCTTATTTACAAGAGCTTTGTTGCTATTTTTTCCTTCTATTTTTTTCTTTTCCCTTCCTTCCTTTCTCACTCACCCCTCTCCTGTTCCCCTTCCCATGTAAGAGTTTTCTTCCTACTTCACAATATCTATTATACATTTTGGTCCTTATTTATTCTTTTGGTTGCTTACACCAGAGAAACAATGTGATATTTAAACATAGTGTCCAATTCACTTAAGAGTGTGTTCTCAAGTTGAAACCATTTACCTAGAAATGTCTCATTTATCCTTGTTTCTGGAAGAGTAGTATTCCATTGTATATTTGTAAAAAAACCACTTCTTTCTCCATTCATCAGTTGATGGGCATTTGGGATGTTTCCAAGATTTAGCTATTACAAACTGCACTGCTATAAACATGGGTGTGCATATATTACTGTGGTATGCTTGTAATTCTTTTGGGAAGATTCCAAGAAGGGGAATACCTGAGTCCTATGAAACCTCTAGTTTTAGTTTTTTGTGAAATCTCCAGATTGATTTTTACAGTGGTTATACTAGTCTACATTCAAACCAACAGGGCAGAAGTGTTCCTTTTCCTCCACAGCCCTGCCAGCATTTGTTATTGGTTAATTTCTTGATAACAGCCATTCTTTCTGGAATGAAATAGAACCTCAGTGTTGTTTTAATTTGTATCTTCCAATGACCAGTGATGTTGAACATTTTTTCATATATTTATTTGCCTTTTCTATTTCTTCATCTGAGAAGTGTCTATTCATTTCAGATTCTCATTTTTGGATAGGATCTTTAAATTTCAGGGGTCTGATTTATTTTTAGTTTTTTATATATTCTAAATATTAGTCCTTTTTCTGAAGAACAGCTGGCAAAAAAATTTCCCACTTTGCGCGTTGTCAGTCAGTTGGTGATTTCTTTTGCTGTGCAAAAGCTCTTGAATAAGATGGGATCCCAGTTGTTGATTCTTTTTAGTATTTCCTACATGGTCAGGGTTTTGTTCAAAAAATCCTTGCCTACACCTATGTCTTAAACAGTTCTAACTAGTCTATCTTCCAGCAGATTTAGTGTTTCTGTATTAATATTTAGGTGTTTGATTAATTTTAATTTTACTGCATGGTGAGAGATATGGGTCTAGCTTTAATCTTTGGCATATGGAAAGCCAGTTTTTTGAGTACTACATATTAAAGAGGTTATCTTTTCTTCTAGTGAAACTATTTGGCTCTTTTGTCAAAGATAAGGTGGTTGAATGTGTCTGGAGTTGTTTCTGCATCTTCTAGTCTATTCTGTTGATCCTCAGGGTTTTTTTTTTGTTTTCTTTTGTTTCTTTTTGCTAGTACCATGTTGTTTTTATCACAGTAGCTAAGAAGTATAATTTCAGGTAAGGGATTGTGATGCCCACTGTCTTATCTTTGTTTCTCAAGATTGCTTTTGCTACTCAAGGTCTCTTCTGGTTCTAAATGCATTTTAAAATTATTTTCTCTAATTCTGTGAGGTGTGCTATTGGTATTTTGGGTTTGTATTAAACCTGTGTAACAATTTTGGAAGTATGGCCATTTTCACTGTATTGGTTATTCCTACCCAAGAACAAGGGCTATCTTTCCATTTTCTGATATCCTCTTCCATTTCCTTTTTCAGAGTACTGTAGTCTTCAAAAATCTTTTGCCTACTTCATTAGACTGATCCCTGTTTCATTTTTTATGGTGTTATGAAAGATGTGGTTTCTTTATATTCTCTCAGTGAAACAAATGTTCAATTCATTGATTCTTTGTATTGTTTTCTTAGTCTCAATTACATTAATTTCTGCTCTGCTATTTACAATTTCCTCCCTTGCATGAGCTTTGGACTTGACTTGCTTTATTTTCCTAGAAGTCTGAAGTTCAATATTAAATTGTTTATTTGTTTTCCTGACACAACAATTCACTGGTATCTATTCACTCTTAGGACTGCTTTCAATGCATCCAGTAAGTTCTGGTATGTCTACTGGCATCATCATTTAATTATAGAAATTGTCTAATTTCTTTCTTTTTTGGGGGAGTACTGGGGATTGAACTCGGGTCCTTGCGCTTGCATGGCAGGCCACCGGACCGGTGAGCTAAATCCCCTGCTTGTCTAATTTCTTTTTTAATTTTACCTGTGACTCATTGATTGTTCTTTATGCAGCTGGTATTGACACTTCAATAACTTACTCTCTATAATGGGTAGATTGTCAGGCATAAAAATCAATCAGGAAAAGGTAGAATTATTCAACATTGTAGCATATTGCAACCACAGGACATTTTCAAAATTTTCTATTCAATAGCAGTAGAATAGGTATTCTTTCGAAGTACACTGGGGACATTCTTCATAGCAGAACATATATAGGTCATAAAATAAGTCTTAGAAAGTCTTAGGAAGTTGAAAATCATCCCAAGTTTCAAACTGAAGCAAAAGACTTGTACATAGAAGATAATGAAACATTTATGACTAAAATTAAACAAATAAATACAAAAATTCTGTATTTATGAACTGGAATACCTAATACTGTTAAAATATCCACACTACCAAATGAAAACACCGATTCAATGAAGTTACTTTCAAAATCTCAAAGGAATTTTTATAGAAGTAAAAATATCTAAAATTCACATTGAATCACAAAATAGCCAAGCAGTACTGAGCAAGAATGAAAAAGCTGAGGGACTAAATTTTGTGATTTCAAATCTACTTGAATTTAAAGAATATTGTGCTGAAATAATTTTAAGCAGAGGCCAATGAAACCCAGCAGACAGTCCAGAAGTACATATATTTAGGGTCAGGTAATCTTGAATAATTTAATCATCAGATGTCAAGACATACATAAGGTAAGACAGTCTCCAGAAGCATTAGATAGTCACACGCAGAAGAATAAAATTGGATCCTTCTCAGAATAGGCACAAAATTCATCACATGATTAGTTAAAGATGGGAGTATGTGGTTTTGCCATCAAACTTCTAGTAGAAAATGTAGAGGAAAATATCTTGCTATTCCTCTCAGCAATTATTTTTTCTAGACAACACAATTACTACAAACCATCAGAGTAAAGATAGACCATTGGGATTATATTGTACCAAAAGGCTTCTCCACATTAAAAGAAACCAATGTAAAACAGACAACATATGGAACGGGATAAAATATTTGTAATCCATACAACTGATAAGTGGTTAATATTCAAAGTATATATAAAGAACTCTACTGAATATCAAAAACAAATGACACAACTGAAATAGGCAAAAGACTCTTGATAGACATTTTTCAAAGTAGATATTAAAACAACCCACAAGTAAATGTGCTCAACATTGCTAATTATAAGGGAAATGCAAAGTAAAACTGTACCTTTTAGAACGGGCATCATCAAAAAGACAAGAAAATACTGTTTGCTGCACTTTGTTTCTCTTCAGTTCTCATTCTAAAAGCTTGATCTGCAGTTTAATGATACTGAGAAGTAATGGAACTTTTAAGAGGTAGGGCTTAGTGGAAGGCAATTAGGTAATTTAGGGTGCTGCTCTCAGAAGTAGTTCAAGTGGGTCTCTTGAGATGCCAGTGAGGTGGTTTCAAGAGACTGTACATATCCATTTCTCATTGCTTCACAGTCATGTTTTGAAGTATCCAGCGGGGTTTACTAGAGGCAAAGGTTGCCCTGTTTTGGACTTACAACGTCTAAACTGTGAACAAAATAAACCCCTTTATTTTACTTTATCTATATTCAGCTTCAGGTATTCTGTTATAGCAACAGGAAACAGACTGATACAATGACAAAATTTGTAGGGATACAGAGAAAAGGAAACCCTTGCAAACTTATTTGGAATGTAAATTCATAGAGCTATTATGGAAAACAGAATGGAGGCATCTCAAAAAATTAAAAACAGAACTACCATATGGTCCAGCAATCTTTGTTCTGAAACATATCCAAAGAAATGCAGTGAATATGTCAGAGATATCTGCACTCTCGTGTGCATCACTCTTTACAATAGCTAATAAGTGGAAATATATGTGTAGATGGATGCAAAGTTTAAAATGTGAGCTATATATATAAAGAAATATTACTGAGCTGTACATAAATTGAAAATATTATCATTTGCAACAATATGAATGAACCTGGAGAATATCATGCTGAGTAAAATAAGACAGGCACTGAGAGACAAATACCACATGATCTCACTTTTATGTGCAATCTAAAAAGTCAAATTCATAGAAGCAAAGAATAAAATGATGGTTTCCAGAGATGGGAAAGGGAAAGGATGAGATTCTAGTCAAAGTGCACCAAGTAACCTCTCACATGGTGAATAAGTTCTGGGAATTTAATATAAAGCACAGTAACCATGGTAACTAATAGTGTATCATATGATTGAAATTTTCTGTGAGAGCTGATCTTCAGTGTTCTCACCAGAAAAAATAATTACACCTTTGTGAGGAGATAAACAATTAGCTTGGTTTTTGGTAATTATTATCAAAACATTATATTGTGTACCTTAAAGCATAAAATTTTGTCAAGTTGCCTTCAGTGAATTTGGAAAAGAAGAGAATTATCTTTTCTATATGCTGTTCTACCACAAACGGTCATTTCCTGCCCAGATTTGCTCAACAGTCTCCTACTGTTCTTGCCTCCAGTCTGTCCCACTGCAACTTATTCTCCACACTATAGACTGTGAACTCTATGAAATGTAAATCAGATATCACACCTTTCCCTGCTATAAAATTCATGATTGGCTCCTTGTAATCCACAGGATCGAGTTCACAGTTCATTAAATTATAAGTGGACAGGAGGATCTGGATGCAGGTTGATTCTTTACAGGTGATCCTGGAAGTAATAAAAGAAAAGTAAAACAAGGAGAGATCTGCCTTCCTTCTCCCTTGATCCCCTCTACTTCCTGCTGCCTTCTCAGGAGTTCTTTCCCCTGTGTCATACCACACTGCCTTAGACCAACCACTTGTGGATTGAGACCTCTAGAAACTGTGAGCTACAATAAATCTTTCCTCCTGTAACTTGTGGGTATGAGGTATTTTTTCCTAGCGATGAGAAAGTAATTAAGACAATGGAAAAAAACATATTCTAAAATATAAGTAACAAGAATCAAATTTGCCATTTTTTAGCTCAAGCTTTTGTTATTTTCCCTGAGTCTGAAGTACCTAGAAAGGCCAGAAGAATTGGCTTTGTTTATTTAAATATCTGTTTTAGTATCTAAATGTCTACTTGATATCTAAGAGGTACTATTAAATATTTACACACTCTCCCCTTGTAGACTTTTAGAAAGTTCCAGTAGCCCACTATTCTTATTTGACTAGACTATTTGTTCAGCTGTCATTTCTCTTTTCATAAATATGTGGTAAGTAGAAAAAAAAATCAATTGGGAAAACCCAATGTTTGATTACTAAAGTTTCACAGAGGTAGACTGCTGTTTGAAATCTGTAGGTTGTTCGTGCCCTGTTGGCCTTGCATCCTAGTCTGGAAAGCAAAATGCATGGCTCTGTTCAAACTGGTCTATGTCTGTCGCCTCCCATTAGATTGAGCAGAACATTTAACTTTTGTTAGAGGACTCTTCTATTTCCCTTCTGCCTATTCAAGAAGAATATTGGAAAGTTTTTGGAATATAATTTGAAAATACTGCAGTTCTGTGAGGGTAAATAGAGAAAAATTTAGAATTAATGGATCTTAAATACATTTTTGTTGGAAGTGATGAAAAACAGTCAAATGCAGGCTGACTAGCCAATAAGCTGGAATTTATTTATTTTTTTTTGTAATTTTGTAAGTAAAATATTCTTTTGCTACATTGACTCCAATATTTGGACCAGCAGATTGCTTTGAGGTACTTTAGAAGAGAGATGTTTCAAAGGAACTCCCTACATAAGATACTGACAAACTATAGTGGTTAACACAGGTGATGCTGGAGAGCAAGACCAAGGCCTTCACAGAAAATGAAATATTTTATTCAGACATATGTGGATGAGAAGGTAAAAGAGGAACAAATGGCCTGATGTTTGGGCAAAACAAATGGTAAAATATAATGAAATCAACTTAAATGACTGCCTTTCAAGATGAGAATCATAGTACAAAAGGCCAACATATAAACTGCTTTATCAGTATGCCTCTTAGTGTTCAAATGAATGCTAATTATCTTCATACATAGCGTTTCACAAATGCGTGTGGCCAAGAGAACAGAATGTGTTAATGACTAAACTCTGAATCATCATCATCGCTTTTATTCTGCACACAGAATCTGTTGCCAAAGCTTATCACTTCTTTCTTCAGAATGTCTCCTATAATTATGCTTCTTCCATCTATGATGTGGTGTGGTCTACGGCACACCTCTTCTCTGTGAAGTTCCATGACTGTGGCAGGACACTATTCCATAAATTAACAGAATGTACAGTCAGTAAAATTAGAAAAAAAATCACTAAAGTAGTAAATGTATCGCCTCAATTTCTTGTCTGGAACATTATGGATAAAGTACCACCCAGTTCTAAAGTGCTGTGGATTAATAATGACATGCTCTTCTCTCCATCTTTTGTCTATCACTGTTGAAGCTAAGACTTGACTATTTCATATCTGGAAAACTACTTCTCCTTTCCGACAACAACCGTGCCAGGAAACACAGCTTTCTTCTCCATTCAGCCCCCATACCATGTTGCACTCTTTTCTAATGCACGAGAAACCCTCTCTGTTCTCCCATAATCATAATTAAGATGTTCAGACTCTGCTGCAATCTTTTCTCAAAGACCGCATTGTGTGAGTTAGCTACTCCTGTCCAACCTATTATAGATTCATTTCCATGCTTCTTGTTTCTTGGGGCCACCTTACCCTAATCCTGAGCTTCCTGATAAGGAAACACATGTCTTTTATTTTATTTTTCCCATCTAGCTGCCTGTATCTTTCTCTTTTCACTTCAACACTAAAGTCTATCCCAGTGAAGCAGGTATTTTTCTTTTATTGAGTTTATTGGTACATTTTAGGTATACAGTACAATTACATTCATTATCGGGATCTTGTACCTTTACATGACAGGTCTTGGTTCTCATTTTTTTCCCCTTGTCCATGCCCTCCCTTCACCCCCTCCTCCCCTGTTAAGCTCTCTGTAGACAGCAAACTCCTGAAGTCAGCAACAAAGCATAATTACCATACTGTACTGTAGAGTACCAAAAATTAATAGTTATTAGGTGTTAAATAAAGGAAGACCAAATTTTTAATTATGTTGCCATTTGGTATTTTCACATCATATTTTGAAAATATTTTGCTCAAAATGCAGACAGGATCAAATCTCAAAAGGATATTAGGAGAAGTTACCCTAAAAAAATTCCTTCTCAGAAAATGAAACCTGTAGATACTTTACTTTGTTGCTTTGACACTTAATAAAAATTTGTAGAAATTTTACATAGTGATATATTTGCTGTATTCACATATATTCTTTGGGGTTTATAAAGAATAACATGAAAGTGATGTTCTTTTAACTGTTATGTATATTTTTTCTGTGTTATATTGTGGGTCTGTGCCTCACAAATACAAAACACATAGAATCTTTCATAAATAAAATAAAACTACTTGAGGGTATTGTCCTAGTGTTGCTTTTGGTATTTTATTGACTTAGAAGAAACCCTCAATAAATATTTATTAAATTGAACATTAATGGAGAATAACTTTATTTATAAACCACATATAAGAAATGAAATGTGCATTTTTAAAATTTATTTTTTCACATGATATACTCTCAAAAATGTGCACATTAATTTAAAGGTGGCTCATCCCCACCATTGATTCAGCCCTACCTGAATTTATGGTCCTCCTAGAAGTGGCTGATGATTAAAACTATATCCAGGTTACCACAACAGATTCCAGCTTTTCTAAAGCTCACCAAGGGTTACAGGTTTCCGAGGTGCACACTGTTAATCAGTTTCTCACCTTTTCTCATTTCCAGTAAAATTCAGGAAACTATTTCCTCCACAGTGTCTCCCGGGGACCAGTTTTCCTGCTCTAAATCCCATGGTGCAATCTCTTTAACATTTTACATAAACTCCTTATACCAACAGACTCCTCTCAAGCTTTCCTGACTCTCATATTTTATAATTCTTATTTCTGATACTGTAAATGCATCCTTGCTAAACAAGTACATTATATCACTAAAATCCCCAAATTATTGTTTCATGGTATTCACTTTTATCAGCACAGATATTCTCTATTTCACTTTTGAGACTTTCTGGAATCCAGGTTAAATGCAGATACCTTTCTTGAGTTTTCTCTTTATATTGCTCTCATCTCCCAAAGTAAACCTCTAATCTAGCACCATCTCCTAAGTGTTCCGCTCTCAAATCCAAGACACTGGCTGTCTTTCGTAGACTATAGCAAGCCTGAATTGTTTCCTGGCTGTTGCTTACAGAAAAACTCAGACTGCTTCAGTTTAATGCTCAGCCTTGTCATTTATTAACTATGTCTAGCCAAAGTAAGTGACCTCTGGAACCCTAATACATACTTCCATCTGTAAATTGGGGCATAAGGGTAGAGGCTGCTTCATAGGGCTAGATAAACTGGCATTTGTAAAGGATGTACATAGAACGACATGCACACATGGTAAAGTGCTGAATAGCCAGTAGCTTGATGATGATGGTGGTGGCAATGACAAGATTACCTGCTAATTTACTGCATATGTGAAAATGAGAATGATCTTTTCGAACCATGCATCATGTTTGATCTTATTCTTGCTTAAAATTCTCCATAGAATTCTATTCATTGTACTTCAAAAAATTCAGATTTTTCTACCGAGATCTTTAATGCCCATCATGGTCTTGATTCTGTATCCTAGTGTGATTAATTTTGAACTCTTTGTACCCAAAGTAAGAAAGGGTACAAAGAGCTCAAAATTACTTACTTTGCTCTAGGATCTCAACTTCTGTTAGTTTTTAGAATTCAACAAAATTTCCCCATGTCACCTATTTTCTTCCAGTTCTATTAACTATTTAGCTACTTTTAATCCTTTTGGTCTCTACTTCACAGTTGACTCTGTAGATGCTGTCTGTAACCAACCTACCTAAATTATCCTCCTATACTCCAATCTGGCTATTGCCTTTGCTATGATTACTTACCACAAACTTGCATCTCTTATTTATTTGTTTGCTCACATAGTAGTATATGTTGAATAAGGTAGTTGATCACTCTACTTTTTTCACTGAGTAACCAGCACTGGAGAACTTGGCACACGATATGTATGCCATCTTTATTTATGGAAGTCTATCAATGGCATTGTTTTCCTCAGCTAAATATCTACCTTTATTTTCAAATTCTCCCTTCCACAGTGTTCAGGCCATTTTCACCAGTGTAAACTGTTTCTATCTCTGATATTTCACTCAGTTCCCTTGACAAGAATGTTCAAACCTTTTACTTCAATATTTCTAAATTCTGAAAAAGATCCACCTCTTTTAGAAAACGTCTATGAAAACTCTTGTTATCACTAATCTTTTGTACCTTAGCATGTAGGTATGACTTAAAATTTCTCCCACAAAATTGTAATCTTTATATGTATAACAGTAGTCGAATTCCTCATCCTGCATTGCCAATATTATATCAATAAATTCTAACTATGTAATTTTGTACTTATATTTATTTCTGATGTGTACATTGCCAATAAACAGTATTAAGATTTACAATTAGATAACCTTATTTTGGAGGAAGACAGATAGACAGACAGATACACACGCACATACACACACAGGACTACCCAAGTAAAACTTTCATCTTAGCACCTTAATAACTATGTTTTAAAAATAAGTTCATTTCTATAGCCGAAAAGATTCTTTTGTGCGTTCTGTAGGAATTTGGTCTTGCTTGGGTGGTGATGACATCTAACTTCCCAAAGTATTCCAGACTCTAAAAATTGCAGGAACAAAACATACTGGAGAGCATATGGAAACCAAATTCTGCAAAAATTCTATGTGGTTTGCATCTGCTTCTATCAAAATTGATGCAGAAACTAATGTCCTTGGAATTTTGTTTCTTCTCTCTGACCAATGCTTAACTGATTGTTTAATCATGTGATGCCATTAGAGAGTGTTTTGGCCAAGATCTGAATTGATGACTTATTTTAATAAAGTTAAATGATAACTGATACTTAGTTTCCATTTCATTCAAGCTGGTTTATTTCTTTTTTCAAGGCCACATTTCACCTGCAATTCTGAATATCAGTACTCTGACTCATGGGTCTTTGTGTGTTGTAAACTCAGAGATCAAGTTGAGAGTAACCTTTAGGAACATTATTAAACCTTCAGAGCCAGAAGAGTGTGTAGGTAATTGACTAGGGCTGCTTTCTCAGGTATTCATGCTAACATGCCACGTTGTGTAGGCTGTTTCTCCTGTACATATACTGATTTTGTTAGAGGAGTCTGAGTGAAACTCATGCTCAACATTCAACCTCAACAAAAAATAATGAGAGGTAAGCTCTTTCCAGACATTGTTTTGGATGTAGGGATTTTGATGCAAAAGACAGGTAGGTTTGACTCTGGTAAACTAAGCTCATATCACTGGTTGACAAAGCATACATAGTAATCTTTAACTCATTCTTTACCTCTCTCAATGCTGAGGTATAAAAATGAAAATCTTTTCATTATCATTTATCTAATTCTTGTTAAGATTCACATTACTTTAATTTATCAAATGTTTTCTACCAAATGTAATAAAACTATGTTTGTAAATCTTAAATGTCATGGGCCGTAAAAGTACATCATTATTTTCTGGCATTATTTTATAAAATTGAATGATAAATAAATATGCCAAATAAATTATGTCATAATACTTTTATCTTTGGGAATTTTATTTTATATTATTAAAAGTGTTTATTTAAAATGAAGATTTGGGCCAGGGATTTCTCTCAGGGGCACCACTGTCCGCCTCACAAGCTCAAGGTCCTGAGTTCGATCCCCAGTACTGAAAAGAAAATAACAGTAATAACAATAATAATAAAAGGAAATAAAATTAAGATGCACTAGTGTGCATTTAAAATATAAAATATAATATAAGCAAAATAAATTGGTTAAGAATAGCTGAAAAGATTCATCACGTTCAGATTCCAAGTTACTAATTTGGACTAAATGAAATTCATAATTTCCCATGTAGAATATTCCCCTGAGCTATCAAAAGCACTCAGATTCAGCATATTCTAAAATTTGTGCTTCATTATTGTTTTGGGGATTCCCTTGCAAGATACCAGAAATGTGTACACCTGTGTAAGCGTCTATGCTCCTTTACAACCTATAATGTCATATATGTCAGAATCAATACATTCTAGTTTCACACATATTGAAATGTAAAAAGAAATGAATGACTTACTAATGATGAAATATATCACACTATAAATTTTAACCTAGTTTTTAAAGAATTTGCCTTATAACTATGCATTTTAAAAGAAAAATACCCCTGAGTTTATCCACAAAGATCCTCAAGGGAGAAATTAGTCTTGTGCAGGTCAGGAAGACTGTGTGGTAAACTCCAAAGCTGTTAAAATCTGCCAGAAAACATGATCACTTACATCAATTCCTAAGGCAGAAACAAGAATATGTTCCTCTTCAGAAGTTATTAGTGTCTGCTGTTTGTTATGTCTGAGAAAAACAGCTCAAAAGTCAAACAACGTCATCTGAGACTGCCTACAGAAACAGCTTTGCCAAGAACCTTAATTTAGCATCATAAAATCCTAGATCTGGTAGAGGATTTGTAGAATGTCTGATCCCAAGATATTCTTTTACTGCTGAGGAAACCAGTGCTTGTGGTCATAGAGATAGACATTGGCCCCTTTGCTCTTTCCGCCACATACTGTAAGCTTTCTCTGGGAATAATTCCAGCACTTAAAAGTCTTGCACTGTTCTCTCCATGTGATACTAACTGGCATGGAAAGGACACTAGCTGCATGCAATAGGATCCTTGATGAACAGTCATGAATTTAAAAGAACTGGAAAATGCTTTTAAAAGCATTACTGAAGCGAAGCTGGAAATGATGTATCTCCTAAGAACCCTAGAGCGATTAATAAGCATAAATCAGAAACTAGTACCTAGATGAGCAAACTACTGTTCATGGGCAAAATCCCACCTGCTAACAGTATTTGAAAATAAAATTTAGTTGAAGCATTGTCTTGCTGTTTTACTGTTATCCTGGGTTTGTTTGCACATAACAGCAGAGTTGAGTAGTTGCAGCAGAGGCGATGTGACACGCTGAATCTGTCTGCACCTTAGAAAAAGCACCTTAGATATAGGCTCCTAGGCTCCTGGCAGGGGCAATAATAGGCTACGGCTTTAATCCTCATGAGTTAACAGGACGAGAGTGGCACCATTGTGTAACCACAGCAATCTACCATATTTCACACTCAGTGTATCGTTTTTAGGGCAGAACACGCACACGCGTACACTAGTTGAAATAAGGCCATAGGTTTATTCTGTTATCTGTCATAGCCAACTACATCACAGTTAATTAGAAAATTTAGTTTGTTGGCTACAAAGAATTCTTCAATTAATCTCTTAATTTATTCCATATTAAAAGCTAATTGATGTGTTTGAGATCTGAGTTCAAACTTTTAATGCTTTTAATGGTCTCACCATAAAATTCATATTCAACAGATATCAGCACTTTACTGAAAACATCTTGCAAGGTTAACTTTCCATGAGGATACAAAAGTTCTATTATTAAGAAATATTACAAATTAAAAATGCTGTTTTTATTTTTAACCAAAAAACTGATGAATATGCATGATGACTTTTTAGAATATAATCCTATAGCTCCAAGAAGCTGAAACTTTTGGAATAATTGTGCTCCCCACTCAGCACAAAAATATCTACTTATGCAAAGTAAATCAAGGGACTGCTTTGATGGTGAAAACTCAGCAGGCCTCTTTAAAGTGTCATCAACATAAATAAATCACGAATTTAGCTCAAAAATAACTGGATTTATTTGTGAAATGATTGAAATAGTGATTCCAGATTTTTTAAAAATTAGCACATAGAAAATGTTGTGCAATTTATGAATTTAGGATTTGAGATATGCCAAAACCTTCAAACTAATATAATTTACTAGATGGAAAATATATACCTAAATGAATGCTTCATTATGTACAAAATTTTCTATTGCCTTAACATGCCACCTGCTAATATTTTATAGGCCTTCCATACAGAAATGAAAACATCCTGAAATTCAATTCACTAAATGAGTCCTCCAACCATGCTCTTAAAAAATATTCCAAACTCTAATTGATTCTGTAAATGTTCCAAATGAAAGCTTTGTGTATGCTAATAGAATGTTGGCCAGCAAGTCTCCCCAACAATATTGCCTGTGTAAGTAAACCTAAAAGAGATGTTGGCAGTCATCCCCAATGAGGTTTTCCTAAGCCTGCAAGAATGCCTTTAAATCCCAAAATTGATGAAAATAGCCCTTTGGATATTCACACTTTCCAATACCTCATTTTCTTCCCAGCTTGATTTATAACATTTTGGCTCATTTACTTTGAATTCAAAATAAAATAAAGTGAACTTATCGAGAATTCCACCAAGAAATATAAAACAATCTAAGGATGATGAGAAAAGAAACATGCGTGCACACACACACACACACACACACACACACACTTGGCCCTGGACTTTAGGAAAAACCTATAGTAGAGGTGCAGTAAGAAAGAGCATAGTTTTACTTAAATAAAAATTAGAAAGTAGGTTCCATTAAAAATCTGGATGGAGTGGGCAAGGAGGAGGCAGAGAACAGAATAATGGCAAATACAGTGCCCCATGGAAACAGCACTACTAGCTCTTGAGGCTTTTAAACAGTGGAATGATTTAACAATATTCCTTCAGGAGTTGTAAAATGTTTTGTTCCTGGAAATGTTTTTACAAAATCTACGTGAGTTGATGCAGAGAAATGATTTACTTGACATCTGTAGACGTCCTTCCAACTCTGATTCTATAATTTGGTAACTCAGGAATGACTAAGGTGATGCCCCAAAATTACAAAAAAGATCTATGCTTATGTGAAGCATACATATAAGATTTATGGTCTTCCTCAGAACTCTGTTCCAGAGAAACATGGTGTGAATTTCAAATGCATCATTCTCTGCTAATCATTTTCTTAAGTGCTAGAGTCACTCCGTACAATTCTGACAATATTCAGTATATACTGGTAATTGCTCTTTTCATTGTCCTCATCTTCTAGGTCCAATGTTTCTATATTTCAAATCAAATAGACGTATAAGTAGCTTTCCAATAGTCTTCTTTAACATATCACTTTTTCTATAAACTCTACAGACAGTGCCCAGTATAGGTTATAATCAGCTACAATTTTTTTTTCAAATTTTGTAAAATGTTGACTCCATTCAAGTACAATATTATTCTATACCAGGGAGTATACTTCTCAGGAAAGTATTTTACCCTTAAACAATTCATGATGAATTTCTAACAACAAATGAGACTCATGGTAGCAGAATTTTTCCAAAATTTTGCCATTTATTATTGTTAGTTTATAGGCCTATTTTATCAGGGGTAGCATTTATTTTTAGTTCCCATAATCAATTACATATATGGTACAGAGTGCTACAGTATTCATACCTAGTTGAAACTTTGACCGGGATTATTTGCATGGTACTATTTCTCTACCATTTCAAGTGATCTGCCTTTTTTTTTTTTGAACATGTTTCGAGTAATACTGAACTACCATTCATTATTTCTTTGGAAAACTATTTTCTATTTCCTTCCTCTTTTAGCTCCAGTAATTACTTGTTTTCAGTTATTTTTATGTCAACCAATTCATCACAAATATTTGGCATTTGTGTCATAATTTTTATTCTAAACACTACCCCAGATACCTTGCCAATATTTTATTGGATGCTGCTATTTCTGCTTTTATTTGAATATTAGTTATTTCAGTTGTAGACATTTGAAAGGATGAATACATGCAAAAATAAATGATTTTAAAATTTAAAGATCATTAACCTAGTTAGTCATTAGTTCTCATAAAACATCCTCACAATAGGAAGGAAGATGATTCTTAATCTTATAAAAATTTTTAAGAAAAAAGACCTATTTTCTCTGATATAAATGTTTTTCAAACATAAGAGTTTCAAGACTATAAAACAAGTTTAGAAAATTGCAAGAATAATTTTAAGGATAATTATGCATGCTATTTATAAGTAAAACCAATAAAAGGCTAATTTCATTCCTCAAAATAAAATGGGGCAAAGTTTTAGATGTAGATACTTTGCAAGTAGTAAGCTTTGTTTTCTTTTGCTTAGGTAAGCCGAAGCCAAAGCAAAGCCAAGGCCAGCAAAGAGCCAAAAGAAATCTGTACAAAGAAACCACCCTGCAAGTTTGTGACTCCTATAAAATACAGAACAAGGTCTGCAGTGAAGCACATGCAACCAGCTATCTGTGCCATTTGTTATCCACTGCTGCCCTGCACCATCTCTGTAGCATTTCTCTTATGAGAATTTCTCAGCTCTTCCCAATTTCCCTAAGCCAACTAAATCACTGGACTTCAATTCCTCATGATACAGTGAGTCAAGCTGAAAGTCACCCAGGGGTGTTGGCTTTAGCCTAGTGTTTGAGACTGAACACTTACTACAAAGCTGGACAAAAAGTTAAAAGACCCAACCTCCTCTGAATAAGGCAGAAATCATGTACATGTCAAAAAACACAACACAACACAGCAAACAAACAAACAAAAGCCTGACAAACTCAGTTATAGATCTAATTGGTTTTTATTTGTAATACATGAATCCGTTCAGCCTCCATTCTACAAAACAGTATGAGCACTCCCATCAGGCAATAGAACAATATGTTCTGTCACGTGTAGACAGGACAACAAAATTGAATGGTTAACCTTTTTTGATAAGCATTAAAGTGGAAGAAACTTCCTTACTACACTGACTCAGATAGAGACTGCATTCTCCAGTTTTCGGAAAAAATTAAATGTGTTAGGATCTAAAGTTTTCCTTGTGAGGAACCATCCTATTGATTATACCCAAAGCAGGCTGTGAGCAGTATAGGCCGTTAATAGTTAACCCGGGAACTGGCTTGTTTCCAGAAGGGAGTCTGGCTGAAGCTCATGTGCCGAGGTCAGAGTGACTATGAACCAAATTCTGTTCCCAGAATTAAAACCTTCTTTACTAAAAAGACAAGGTTAATTATTGACCACAGCCTTCATTTTGTCTGTTCTGTTCCTAATTCAGGAATGCTTTGGCTCTTCCTTTACAAGCCTTGCCTGCATCAGCAATGTATCCATGGCAACTATACTTAGTTCCTCCACAGAGCCCCTTTACCTAAATCTAACCATAACGTTACCAATAAAGGCACCTGCAGTGGTCTCTGATCTCCTGCTCCGTGCAGGGGCTCCAGTACTTCTTTAGGGTTTTATTTTGATTATGTGGCATTTAGCCTGAGGAACTATATTTTGATTTGGCCTAGATTGTTGTGGCCTAGTGCAGAAACTGAGAACAAAACAATTGCTTTCTATAATTTTTGTTGAATGTATGTGTTATTATGTCTCTGATTTCTTCCTTTATTCCAACCTCAGTTAAAAAAAGTTTAATTGCTATAATATATCCATTGCTTTTATGTATTTGTAGCAGGAAAGTTTCACATGTGTATTGCTTATATGATTTTTTTGTTGGATGTTGTCCTAATTTATTTATTTTTTAAAGATGTTCTTGGCAGAGTTTAAGAATTTCCACCTAAGACACTTTCTCTTTTCTATCTCTTATATTCACTACTTCCTTTACCAGTCTGTAACAAGGATCTCAATTTTAGGTCAGTCTTTCATTATGATCCTTACTTTTAACCCACTTTCAGTTGACCTTACCCACAATTACTTCTTCCGTGCATAAAATCCTCAGCAATGTTCTATCAGCTAGTAAAGAGTATGGACATCTTGATCTGTCCAATGACACCTCCCACACTCACCTCCACTCCAGTCTCTCCTAAATATTTGAAGTTTTCTGAATATCACTAGAAATTTCCAGCCTTTCATTTGGTTTATTTCTAATGTCTAGGCTGATCTTTCATTAGCTGGTTGACTTTATTTATTTCTCCCTGTAGACAAAAGAAAGGCAATTTCTGATAACTGAGTATGAGAAAAGGAGAAAATCTTTCTGACCACTCCAATAATGTTTTTAAAAAGCTTAATGACAAATTTCAGTCAATTTAAACTCACAACAGTTAGAGGGTCTACATTATATACTGAGAAAAGCAAATATATTTTCTAATGAATACAGTATATTTGGCTACATTTACAAAATTGCATAGAAATATGTTACAAATATATTTGTTTATTTTGATACCTGGAGAATCAAAAGTTATGAATGAAAAAGAATAAAGTGTAGTCATAGTTTTTTTGGGGGGATAGAAAATCTTTAGCCAGGTGTGGTGGTGCATGCCTGTAATCCCAGCACTTGGGAGGCTGAGGCAGGAGGATTGCTGCGAGTTTGAGACCAGCCTGGGTTACACAGTGAGTTCCAGAGCAGTCTGAACTACATAGTGAAACACTGTCTCAAAAAAAAAAATTAAACACAAAGAAATTACATTTAATTAAGGTAACTTATTTTAAGACCCTTAAGATGAAAAAAATGAAAGTGATAACTCAATTTCAGGGAGGAAACAAAGCTTGAAAACATTAGTCCTGGAGACTCCTATATTGTTGAGTAGAATTTGTATTTCAAAAGAAGAAACAGATACACTACAAAACAGGCATATTATTGATTGATGGAGTTATGTCCATGAAACTGTATTTGGGCTGAGTTACATGCTTAGAAAATACTTTGTAAGTATGTGATAGTAATGAAACAGAAATTTGTATAAAATATAAGCAGATTTTTTTTTACCTGAAACCTAAAAACATATTTTTAAAAATACAAGAATATGTTCCTTCAGTCATAGTGGAAAACAGTGTGGAAGTTCCCAAAAAATAAATAAATAAAATCAAATAAAACTTCAGTTTATATGTCACCACAGAGTACATATCCAAGAGAAATGAAATCAGCATTTCAGAGACACCTGCTCTCCATGTTCTTTGCGACACTGTTCACAGTGCCCACAACAGCAGTGGAAATGCCTGGAGTGTCCTTGGACAGATGAACCCATAAAGAAGAAACACAACGGGATCACACGCAGACATAAAAAAGAATGAAATCCTATCCTGTGGCAACATGGATGGAGTGGGAGATCATTAGGTCAAGTGAAATAAGCCAGGCACAGAGACACAGTACCACGGGCTGCCAGCCTTCTGCAGAATTCACAGTAGAATGGTGAATACCAAAGGTGGGAAGACTAAATGTGGGGAGGCTGGGGTAAGTGTTGCCCAGTGGTGACTGCGTTACAGTCAGCAGCAAGTCCTAGTGTGCTGTTGGTTGCACAGTGAGGTAACTATGGATAGCAATAACATACTGTATATTTTTTAAAGAATTTTAAATGTTTGAGAAGACAAATGTTTAAATATATGACAAATATTATGCATGTATATGTGTATTCTCAAATAGATTGTCTTTGAGCTTGCTAATTCTTATTTGATCTTTCCTGCTATTGACTCCTTCTATAGCATTTTTAATCTTGCTAAGTGAGTATTTCAGCTCCAGAATTTCTATTTCAAATCTAGAAGTTTCTTCCATCTCTCTGTTAACTTCCCCTGTTAGGGTATTGAAATATTTCTCTTTGTTTTATTTAAGTTATTTTAATTTCAAGCTATTTCTCTATGTTTCTTCAGCTATTTTGCCAACTGCAATTCTGGTGCTTTAGTTTAGATATTAAATCAAGTCTTAGTCTTGTTGAAACTTAATGTTTGTGATATGTGACATTTGTCTGAGCATTCAAAGATTAGTTTCTTTTCTTGTCTTCCTAATCTGATTATGTCTATCCTTCCAGAAATTCTAAGTAGGTTGCTTCTTTTCTCTGATCCTGCAATTACCTCCACTATTTCATCTTAGGAAGAGTATCTATCTGCACAAACCTCTCCCTAGGGCCAGGATATGTCCAGACACCTCATCCAAAGACACTGGCTATGATCAAGCACTGCAGGATTATGCCCAGTTCTGAGCAGAATCACTGTGGATGGACTAGCTCAGGTTTATATACACTTAGAGCCACCAATGATGTCAAATTCTGTCACATTCTTTGCCCATTGTCCATTAAGACCAGCACATACTGTGTTGGGAACAAGGACCACAGGACCATGGGCTGCCTATTGCTCAAGTGGAATCATGGTCCACAACCACTGAGGCCATCCACAGATGATGCTGGTTAGAAGAGAGGTTCAGTAGACTGTGGCCATGGCTACATGCCTTCACTCAGTGCTAGAAGTGTTTCAGAAGCTTCATCCACAGGTGGGCCTATCAATTATATCATTTGGATCTTATTTGCACTTTTAGTTTTTTTCACCTGAGAAACTATTCAGTATTTACACGTGTGTCTTATTTATTTCACTTAAGAGTACGGCCTCAATATGCAATGATTTCCTATGAATGACTCTAGTTTTTCAAATTACATCTTTGAAGATGCAAAATATTTCTAATCATTTGATACTCAACAAACCATCCAAATCAGCTTCTTATAAACTCTGAAATTTGTATTAGTTATTAGAAAAAAAATCAAAGAAAACATTAAGAAATTTAATAGTGTATTATCAAAGCTGTAAATAAAAGTCAAAATCAATTTCAAAGTTGGTATTGCCACTGTTTCTTATTTTAACTATTCTAACTTATTTTCACTACTCTAACTAAACCGATTAGTTTAATGATGTTAAAATTCTTTTCACATGTTTGTTTTCCATCTGTGTATCCCGTTAAATAAAATAACTATATGGAAGTACCAAATGCATGGATTGAGAGTAAAAGGTAGTAAAGATATCATAGTAAAATGTAATAATAAAGACATAGGCTCTTAAAAGTGACAAGGCTGCACTGAAGTTGGTGGTTCAGCTGGCGGTGATTCAGGCTGAAACATGAACATATTCCACTGGGGTTTTGGGATAGGTTTTTGCTTAGCTCCGGAAAGTTCTAGATCCCTGTGGGTAAACACTGGCTAGCCTGGCAATTTCTGTGCTGCCCAAGTTTGAATGACTGGGTGATGGAGAGACAGTCTCATAACCGTGATCATTTAAATAATTCAACCTTGTGCTGACTTGGGTCATACCTGGGTCTCACAGCTAGAGGGTACTAAATAGTCTCTGGAGGTGGGTGCTTGTGCCCCAGACCCATTCCAAGTTTAGAAAAGGTGAGCACTAGAACTCAAGCTTACCTAACAGTGCACGTGTTTCTGCTTGCTGTGGGTCAGTCTAGGAGCTCCATCTGTGTGTTCTGGCTTGCATGCTTGGCCTGGTGTTTCTACAGAGGCTGGGTCTTTCCCAGGCCAGGCTCCGGGCTCTGAGACTCAGCCCTGTGTAATTTTCATGGTCCGCTCCCCAGTGGGGAAGTTTTGCTTCTTGCTGTGCTATAGACATTGAAGGAAGGTTGATAGAAGCAATCAGTTGTGTGGCCTAAGAGGAAGGCTCAGTCCACAGATACTGGCCTGGAGGTAGGGTCATGGTGCTCTGCCCAGTACTGTGTTTCACCATGGCTGGCCTAGTGCTGGGTTTCAAATCTAGGGCAGAGACTTACTCATATTTTCTGTCTTCCAAGCAGAAGACATCTTCATGTGTACCAGGCTGCTGGGAGTGTGGGAAGAGTCACACAGGCAACTCATTCTTCCTGATGTCTTTTCATTTTCTTACACTAAAAGCAGGCAGTATCTACCATCTTTCTCCCAATTTCCTTAGCTCTCATGAAAATAGTTTGTACACAAATTAGCTGTTCAACTTGGGCATGTCCATAGAGAGATGATCGCTGCAGGATTTCATTAGACTGTATCTTTTTTCTATGCCCAAATTAATACCTTAATTAATACCTTAAAAGATAAGCCAAAAATATTTTCAAACAAACATGGTATATCTTTTTTTTTTAACTGTTATACACCCAGTGTTTATGACACAGGACAAAATTGTTTGCAGAATTTTAAAATACATATCCACCAGAGCTTTTTCATAATTTGAATTAAATTCTTTTTTTTTCAGCTTTAATTGAGTTTATTGGTACATTTTAGGGATACGGTACAGTTACATTCATTGTTGGGATCTTGTACTTCTACATGACAGGTCTTGATTCTCATTTTTTCCCCTTACCTCTGCCCTCCCTTCACCCCCTCCCCCTCCATCTACAAACACTTCATTTCCATCTTTTCATTCTCTCACATTTTTTTCTTTTCCCTTATTACCCTTCCCTACCCATCCCACCTTCCCTACACCTTTAGCTCCTTTCTTCCCATTTCTAAATGTCAGTAATCTTATTAGGATCTTATGTATCATTGCAGATTATTCATTCATAGGAAAATGGATACATATTGAAGATATACTCCTAAGTGAAATAAATAAGGCACACATGTGTAAATACTGAATAGTTTCTCTGGTGTGAATGAACTAAATTCTTTTTAATAAGAGGCAAAATAAACCAAAGTGGTATCTAAGGTGAATCACAAAGAAACTCCCATTACAGCACAGGCTATTCTGCTAGGAAGTGATTTGCAGCACCTAGGTCAGTGGTGGCAAACCTAGGGCACACGTGCTGCCATGGGCCTGCAGAGCCCCAGATGCTTGAGATACAGCAGGGAAAGGACACAGGCACATTATTTTCATGCAACTTATATTATAGTTGGAGGGGATGGGGAAAAATACAATCATGTCAAGTAGTGATAGGCAATAAAAAAAAATAATAAAGCAAGTTAAGAACAGCTCCGGGACTTAAATTGCTATTTTGCTTAATAGTAGACAGGGTAATGTGACCATTGATCAGATGCTTGAAGACAGTAACAGATTGGAGGGAAGAAAGATAAAAGCATGTGTTTATTTTTGTCATTTTGAGTTGTAAGAATTAAAACAATCCAGGAGAGTGAGAAATACCCTAAAATTAAACTTAAACACATGTAAATATCATGTCATTAAATGGATAACATGGCCACACAAAATGAAAATGTAATTCAATTAACTGAATACAACCTCAGAAGAAAGTATTCTAAGGGCCAAATAGCAGTAAAATCCTGCATGTACTTAGGAGATTTGCTATAGTATTGCTACTAATATTGTAATTCTGAAATAATTTTATTTGTAAGATAAAACAAGTGAGTAAATATGTTGTTCTTTTTGGAAGTAATTATTTCCTCTGTGGAAAAAGAGAGATTAAAAACACAGGGCTATAGAATGTTAGAAAAAAACCTGAGTTGGAACACAAAGGTCACCAGGGATAGGTGTAGTTTTCGTGCAATTTGAAGCCTGTGTAATTTGGGGGAATCTCCAAGGACGATTAGACATACAAATTAGGCATAGTCTCTAGAAAAAGTTCATTACCATCACAGTAACTCTCTGACCTGGTGGTCTGGCTGGTGGATTTGACTTGAAAGCATAGAAATATTCACTTGCTCTGTAAACTGAGAGAGCCTGGAAATATTAGTGAGCTTTGCATATCATGCATACCTAGCATCTAGGATTTATTCTCTTCCCAACAGACAGGAATGAGGAATTTCTAAAGAACTACCTGAGTCTAGTTCTGAGCAGGAAAGTATGAAGAGACCCTAAAATATTTCGTGCCAGATTGAAGGAAGTGCTTAAAGACTGACTAATACATAGGCTCACATCAAATATGACACAAGTTCCACAAGGATTCAAGCGGCCAAATCTATAAGTTTTTGGAGTATCAAAGTAACTGACAGTAATAGATGACATATTCAAGTTTTTAAAATCTGCATCTATAACAATACTGAGAGATAGAAACGGAGAGCAACAAAGTAGTACAAATGGTTGCTTATACAAGAACTTCAGTTAATAAATATTAAAGTAATGGCAGAAAGCAAATTGAACCCCATTGTATAATAACAAATTTATGAAAATCATTAATGGATGACAAAATTATTTGGTGAAATGTTTAAGAGAATCAGGAATTTCATGCAATAACAAGAGTACCAGCCCAAAGATAATTTGTCAATTTTAAATTGACTAGTATGTTGGTCATTCATTTAACTAATTAATTTAACATTACTTATTATTAATGACAGACTGAAATTAGGTGTTCCTAATATGATACAGTAAAATAAAATATGCAACCAGTGCTATGTGACATATTAGCAATTACAGCAAATCCCTGGCTAAGAACCAGTTCTGTTCAGAGAGAACATTCTTATGTCAGATTTATTTGTAAGTCCGACAAAGTTAGTTTTAGATATCTTTGACACAAATATAAAATGTAAAGCATGTGAATTAGGAAGCAAAGGGCTAAAGGTGTAGGGAAAATGGGAAGGGTAGGGGAAAGGTAATAAGGGAAAAGAAAAAATATGACAAAATGAAAAAATGGAAATAAAGTGCTTGTAAATAGGGAGGGGAGGAGGGGGTGAAGGGAGGGCAGGGACAAGGGGAAAAATGAGAATCAAGAACTGTCATGTGGAGGTAAAGGATCCCAATAATGAATGTAACTTTGCTGTATACCTAAAATGTACCAATAAACTCAATAAAAGAAAAAAATTTAAAAAATGCAAAGCATAAAAAATCCCTAAGACACACAAATACAGTAAGTCCCCAAGTGTACTGTATATGGTGCACTGTCACACTGTACACCGCAGCCCAACTGTGACAATGTCCAGCAGACATGTGAGCTACTCCTGTGATCTTTTCACATCTACCAATGTTTCTAATGCAAGGTATCTGCTTGTATCTGTGAAAGTGCACAACTTGAATGTTTGTAAGTCAGGGACCTACTGCATGTTTAATCCAATATGAGGAAACAACTAGACAAATCTAAAATATGAAACTTTCTATAAGAGAACTTAAAATAACTTGACTGGGGGAAAAAATCATAGCATTAATTTCAGATCAAATTAAAGCAAGAAAGTAGGCAAATGTTTGTGAACTTTGTTTTGATCTTGACCCTGTGACCCTCCTCCCAAATAGTAGGTATAGAAAGCATTTGGGGGACAATTAATCTAGTTTAAATATGAATGATATATTAAATAGTATATTGTCACTTGTGTTCGTTTTCACAGCTGTGATAATGGTATCATAGATATATCAGAAAAGGACTTTATTTTTAATAATTGCTTATTGACATATGATATGCAGCTTTGATACGATCCAAGAAAATGTATGCGTGTGTACATTTCTGATAAGTGTGTACGTACTGGTTTTAACTGTCTGAAGCATCAGAAATAACTATGGTAGTTATTTCAGATAATATACTGAATAAAAACTAAGCCAAATATGAGTCCACAACGATACTGAAACACACACAAAAAGAGTGAGCGACAGAACTTGAGTACGGTATTTACATGAAGTGAGTGTTCAAAAGTTTAACAGTTTACAAGTCTAGCAGGAGATATTTTGATGTTTTTTGAAAGTTTTCCAAAGAAAATATTGGGAAAAAGGCAAAAAATATTGAAAGTGGATCTGTAAAGCAAGGGATAGCTATGTGGTGACACTTTCCTCAACCCACATTCCCTGTAAAAGAGTAAACTACTTGCTCTGACACAGGCAAACATAACTCCATACACAGTTTGCTCTAGATGATGAATTCTAAAATATTATTTTATTTAAAAATACAAAATATTGCATTGTATGATTGCCCGGGAAGTGGAGTTGACATTTGATACTAACTGAAACATAAACGTAAATACTGTAATAGCAGGCTATTTTAAATGTCTACTTAATGGGGAAGCTGAAACACCATCCTAATTAAAAGCAGTCTCTAAAGAACTGCACACTAAACGCAAAATAGTTGTAATTTTAGCAAAATATTTTCTCCAAAATCCAAAGGTGATTTAGGTAATGTTATATACTAGGTTCCGGGAAAGTGTCAAATTAAGCTAAGCAGAGCTGGCCTCAGGCAAAGCTATAACATAGGCAAGTTTATCCTTCATTGCAGTCCTCTCATTTTCAGACCTTTCCCACAGCTTTCCCATAGCTCAGGGCTGCCATCTAAAGCAGATGGTCTTGGCTATTCAATTTGTTTCTCCTTGGCACCAAACACTTATCTCTGCCACGTGTCTGCTTTACTCACCCTCTGTTCCCTGATTCCCATAATGTTGCACAAAAATTCACCTTCAGATTCTCTTTCCTTCAAAACCATTATCAATCAATAAGATTACAATTACAGTCACCCAGGTAATATTGATAAAATGGAGATCAAACGGGAAAATACATCAGGTCAGGTAGCAAGCTTATAAGGAATTTCCAGAAAGGAAGTAGGCTAAGGAGATTGATGTCTATTTAGAATATCAATTGCTGCTGTTTATCCCCAAGGGAAGTAAGTGGGGGCAATAATTATTCTCTTTTTATAATACTAACTAGTGAATGTGTCTCAGTTGTCTTTTGCTCCAGGGCCAGCTCTGTCTACAAGATAGCTAATTAACTTATCTAATAACATAGATTTTTGTCAAAAACCTCAGTTACATCAAAGTTATTACTCAAGTTCCTCCTTGAACCCCTATGAGTAACTTTCGACACACATATTACTTAACAGTGTAATTATTTCACTAGATCTTTTTCTTATCCAGTTAGACAGATTTCCTTCTGGAAAGATACCATGTCTTGAAAATTTTTGTATTCTTACATGTAGCCCAATACTCAGCACATTATAATACTTAATAAGAGATTACTGAACTTTAGTGTCAAACTAAAAACAATTTATTTCCAAAATTACTTTAAGGTCCAGAAGAAGAAAATCTCATTTCAGAAGACATTCTTTCAGGAAAAACAAAGAATCATAGCAGGTAATTCTAGAGAAGACTTGAAAACTTTCTTAGCTTGTGGGAAAAATAAAAAAATAAAGAAAATAAAACCTACATGGGTTGAAAGAAGGTAGATTCAAAACATTCTTTTTTCCCAAAACACAAGTACAGCCCACTGGGATCAGAATGCCTTGAATGAAGTTTGCTTAATGCTCAATCTTTTGATTGCCCAAGAAAACAAAACAAAACAAAAAACAAACAAACAAAAACAGCAGATGCGAAAGAACAGAGCTCTGTCCATTCTCTGTTTATCCTTCACTTTTATGTGGGTAACTCTGGTAAGCAAATTCAGAAAGTGAAAAGAAAATTTTACCCCAAGATATTACTCACAAAATATGCAATATATTATTTATACAGTCATTCTTTGTATCCTTGGGAGGATTTTTTTCCAGGACCCTATGTCTGCTAATGCTCCAATCCCCCCACTTTTGCATATAAATTATATAGTATTTGTACATAACTAACACACATCCTTCTACATACTTTCAATTCTCTAGGTTTCTTATAATACCTAACACAATCAAATGGTAGGTAAATAGTTGTTATGCTATTTTTAAGGTACTAATGGCAAGGAAAAAGTCTGAACATGTACAGTAGAGATGCAAAATTTTCTAGTTATTTTTGATCTAGGTAGCTGAAATCTGACACAAACTCAGATAAGAAGGGCTGATTGTAACCACTGATGTTTAGTTGGAGTTTAATACTTTAATCTATTTGATATCCTGGTCTTACAAAAAAAAATAGCAGTGCTTCTAGAAAATGAAAAAGAAGAAACTACCTTTAGAGGCAAACTACAAAGTGAGATAGACATCTATAGCAAGTTTCAGTGGAACTAACTAGATTCTCAAACTTCTACAAGAGAGAAGCAATTTATACCAGCATTGTTCTCTAGCCCTTCACAGACCTTAAAAGTGAAAGAACAATGGGGTGCACGCAGAGGACTGGAACTTTAAAGGCAGCCTTTAGTGCTCCCAGGAGTAATCAGTGTTACAACTACCAGCAAAAGCAAAGGACTTCACTTACCTGCACCTCAGTTTACTTGGGAAGATCAATTGTACTGACCCTGATGTGATTTTCAGTTTCTTCCAGGCATATATTTCAACAATTTCATGTTTGATTTGTTCTTTGTAGGGGAGCAAATGTACTACATGGTAAAACTGACTATAATCTACATTAATACCTGTAAATTTGTAACAGTGCTGGAGCTGCTACTCTGACCAGATCTTGCCCTTAAACCGAAGTTCTCCTCCCCATAGCCGGTAAGGAATGAATGTGAATGTCACACAGCTGAGCTCCCCTCTCCAGAAACTACTCCTAAGTGCAGGAAGCTGACTTGCAGTGGCACTCAACAATGCACTGGTCTCCAGCTGCTCACTCATCAACACAGGGACATGGGGACTTGGGCATCTTGGCTAATTCACCCTTATGGTGTTGGTTGGATACAAGGGTGATCTTCAACATCCTTCTGCCAATGCATTTCCATTTCAGGTCATCTCTCCGGGAAATTCAACCTCAGTTATTTAGTGTTACATGTAGTCCTAGTATGTAAATTATAACGTGAAATTTTAAAAGATAATAATGTGGATCCCTTCACAGATGGAAACTATAGAACTGATCTTTCCTGGCATGGCCTAGTAATGAAATTAATAAAACTATTCATTTTTATTGGTACATTTTAAGTATAGAGTACAGCTACGTTCATCATTGGGATCTTGAACCTTTACATGACAGGTCTTGGTTCTCATCTTTTCCCCACACGCCTGCCCTCCCTTCACCCCCTCCTCCCTTCCCTGTTTACAAAAACTTTATTTCCATTTTTCATTTTCTCAGATTTTTTTTCTTTTCCCTTATTCCCTTTCCCCTACCCTTTGTACCTCCCCAACACCTTTAGCCCTTTTCTCCCTACTTCACATTGTCAGTTATACCATTAGGATCCTATTTACAATTACAGTTTTTCACATCGGAGAAGCTATTTGGTATTTACACATTTGTGGCTTACTTATTTCACTTAAGAGTATAACCTCAATATGCATCAATTTTCCTATGAATGACTCTAATTTCTCATTCTTTATGGCTGAGTAGTATCCCATTTATAGAAAAACCATATCTTCTTTATCCAGTCTCCAAGTGATGGGCATTTGCCTGTTTCCAAGTTTTAGCTATTACAAACTGCGCCGCTATAAACATGGGTGTGCATATATCACTGTGGTGTGATTTTTAAAATTCTTTTGAAAAGATACCTAATAGAGGGATGGATGGGTCAAATGGAACCTTTAATCCTAGTTCTTTGAGGTATCTTCATATTGATTGCCATAGTGGTATGCTTAAAATGTACCGATAAACTCAATGGGAGAAAAAAAAACCTATTCCCTGTGGTAAGTTGTAACAAGACTTCAGTGAATCAGAAAACACTGGCAGGTAATATAGTATCTTAGGATTTTGAGAAGCTTAGGGGAAAAATAATTTTAAAAACCATAGAATCAGACAACTGTTGCTGGCTTCTACTGATGAACTATAGAAATTCATAACATGAGGGGATTAGTTTCAATTTTAAGGTAAAATAGAAATGCCAGAGGGTTTTGAAGCATAGGAAAAGATTCTTATGGATTATAACCAGAGAGCAAAATGGCTTATGATCAGGTTAAATACTGAAATGAAAGCAGAGGTTCAAAGAAAAGAAGTTGAATTCTCAGTTTCAGCTGTTATACCATTTGAAATGGAGACATCTGGTTAAGACACTCAGGAATCTTGAAACTTACATCATATTTCTCTACATTGGCTTTTCAGGGTGGCTTAAGCCCCTCCTGCAATGTTTAGCACTTTTCTATAGCTTGAAGACTACAGAGCCATGGAGGAGAACACATACCCTTTTCATATTGCCACCTCCAGTCCTGGCACCAGACTAATACCTAGGCTCAAACCACATCATACCCGAGCCAAGAAGGGGCTGGATATGCTGGCAGAGAAGGGTGCGAGGACCCAGTGAACATGATAGAGCAGAGGAGGGTGTGGGGTAGGTAAGGACTAGATCTCCAGGGTGGTAGACCAAGGACTGTGGCATATAGCTGTGCAAGGGAGGGTTTTAACAATATGGGGAGTGCCCCAGTGATGTGGGATTTAAGCATCTTACTGGACACCTGGAAGCAGGAGCTAACACCCTGCAAGATGACTTTAGGAATTCTAAAAAAAGTGACCCATGTGAAGAAAACTGAACTATCAGAATAGCTGACACAGTGGAAAATGGGATTCAAGATGGTCAAAAGAGTTAAGATGCTGGGTCAGACATTCTAATATAAGGGGGAAAAAACACAGTTCCAAGGATATAGCTCATCAGTAAGTCACTTACCTGGGATGTAAAGAGTTAAGATGCTGGGTCAGACATTCTAATATAAGGGGGAAAAAACACTCAGTTCCAAGGATATAGCTCATCAGTAAGTCACTTCTCTGGGATGGATGAGGCCTTGGGCTTGATTGCCAGTCCTGTGAAAAATAAGCAACAAAAAAATAGACAACAACAAAAAACCCTGGAAAACACACACACACACACACACACACACACACACACACACACACATCACTCACTAGCCCACTGTGTTCCAGAGAAGGGCTCACTGGGTACTTATTTTATAGAGGTAATAAAGAAGGTGTTAGTGGAAGAACATCAGGAATGATGAAAAATTTATTAGTGATTTTTCTTTCTAAGCTAGAGATAATTATAGCAGATGTTGTAATAGAGATTTTACAATCCTAATATATAACTCTGAGATATAATAGTCCAGGAGCAAGGGTATGCAGTTATTACAACAAGCAACAAACTGGAATGGTGAATTTTACCTTGTTAAGAGATGAATGGTTTTGTGCTTAAAATATGCTTAATCTCAATCTGAGAAACAGTTAAACTAGTGCAAAACAATTTGATTTTTCTTAGGACAGGATCAAAGCAGTTTTACTTTGGAGTCCATTTTATCTTCCTAATGAGGCAACAAGTATCTTTCTTAGCATCTTGCCCCATACTCCATCTACTTGGTGAGAAGACCAATGATTTTGGGCCATGTTTCCAGTCAAGAAATTGTTCCGATTGTGTTTCTTTTTCCAACCTTGAGAGGACTCTCACATGAATTTTGACTCTCTCTCTCTCTCTCTCTCTCTCTCTCTCTCTCTCTCCTTTCCAGTATTCTTCCATGAGAACTCTAATCATGTTGGCCTTCCTGAACTCCCAGCCCTGATACCCACAGATCTCCTCAGCTTTAAATATTTGTATCAGGAATGGAGGGTATGTTTATAAAAATGTAGCCAGATAGTAAATTTGGCCAAGATTATGTATTAATCCATGGAGAATGGTGTGAAATTTCTCAGATAATTACTGGATGATGTATTTTCTGTTTCCTAGAATCTCAAGCATATCTGATATAAAACAAACACCGCTCAGAAAATTTTATTAAGATGTTTCATTAGCAGAAAATCACATACAATGCATAAACAAAACACTACAAGCATGTAACTGTTCATATTTCGTAGTTTTCAATCTACAAAGTCCTATCCATGATACATCCCAGATCAACTTCCAGGATCTGAGCTTCCAGAACCCTCCCTATGGCATCTTCAGCACACTTCCTTGCAGTAAACCAAGGTGGATTTTCAGAGTCTGTTGCTCAACTAAGTCCCTGCAGTCATGTTGGAGTCACATCCCCTTGTCCTCACAAGTAGACATAAAAGTAATGATGATCCCAGGAGATTCTCTACCTAACACAAATGTGTAATGGGACCTAGGGACACTGGCTAATTTCTTTAGTCTTGAACTGAAAAGACTTCTGATGCTGCCTTCACCCGTCACAGGAAAAAAGCTGATCTGCACAAAGAGGAGAGCAGAGATCCAAGAGAAATAGGGACAATTTGGGAGAGCAATGAGTTTATTGATAGTTTTGCAATTCTTGGTAATTTCCCTGTAAGATACATCTACAATTCTTGATATTGAATTCCAATATGAAAACTATTTCCAAGATGTCTTCTTTTACACTTAAACTAGTATAAGAATAAAATTGCTATAGTTTGTATTCTGGGTTGTAATGCAAATACAACTCATTTTTTAAAATCTCCTATTGTTTCTTTAAAACTTACCTACTAAAGGAAAATTTTTCTCTTGGCCTTGAATGAAATTTTTTCTATAGTAAAGCCTGTGAGTTTTCTGTTTCAATTTTCTCATTTAAAATATTAAATGACCTCAGTTACGTTACAACTCCAAAAAATCCCTTGGTTCTCTAACTAAAATTACCCAGCCATATATAATAGCTCACACTCAACCTTCCTCTTAGGTTACAACTTAATGTTAGTCTCCTGCAAACAGGAAAGGGGAGAAATGAACGGGGCATACCATCTTTTCTTCTTTACTTAGTGCGTCTCTTCTTCTGCTAACTGCAGTTTCTGACTTCCCCATGGGAATAGCCAGAAGGGAAACACACCTTGTGGGCAAGTGTCGTGCCATGTGGTGGCGTAGGTACCATTGAGCAATGGCCATTCTAAGTGATAGACGTGGAGATGGTGGCTCCATCATATCAGAGCCTGTGTGACCTTCCAGACAATCCTCTCCATCTCCTGCTGAGCCCTTTGGCTGTACTTCTTGCAATAGGAGAAATGTACTTTTTCTGGTAGCCCTTTCACTTTCAAGCCCTAGATTGATAGTTACCTACATTATATAAAACCCCATTTGAAATGCTCCAGTTCTGTGGGGTTCTTCGATTGCATGGGACTGTTAATGGCTAGGCCAGATTTATCTTTCTGTGGAGTCCACCCTGGGCACAGGGCCATGTATTCATTGCACCTTAAGCATTCATGTCTCTCTCCACCCTGCTGCTACCATCCGACGACAACGTCTCACCTCATCCAGCTGATACATCTTGTGCTTTCTGAGTCGTCATACTGAAGTAGCACCACATTTATCTCTTCTCAAGGAAAATTAGGAATTGAGAGTTTACAAATCCCTTCTTATTTATTCCCTTGATTATTTTTATACAATCAGCCTGAGTAATGGTCTCTGAGGGGAGCACCCACTTACTAAAATATAAAAATTTGCCTACTGATTCAGAAGTTTTTCATATCAATATAGTACCTTTTCTTTGTGGGTAGAATCTATTGAACCTTGGTGCCATAGCCAAAAGTGAAAATTTACGGGAGATGCAGTTCAGAAGTAAAGCACTTGCTTAGTGTGCACAAAGCCCTGGGTTTAATTCCCAGCACTCCCCCCCCCAAATAGTTAAATTTTATCATGCAATATAATTTTTGTTACTATCTCTCCACCCCTGCCAAAGAATCATTAATGAAGTATCGTGCCAATATTCGTAGTAAACATCTGCTTCATAGATTTCAGGAAGCTGGAAGTCTGAAAGTAAGTTTCACAATTAAATGAGAAGAAAATTTCATGGAATGTAACAATTTGCTGAATCAAGAATTTGAAACACATTAGCTAGCAAATGAAGTAGCAAACCATTTAGCATTCTTATGTGTATGCGATCTTGATTTCCTTTACCAATAGTGGAATAGAAAGCAACTTTTGTGAAATAGCTTTAGGAAATATTCTATTTGGAAAATTAAATAAAATAATATATATATATATATTATATTTGTTTATCAAAGGCTGCACTGTAGGATATGACTATAGCTAAGCTGTATGATTTTTACAACCACTAGATACTTTGTCCATTGTATAAATATTAATTGAGCACCTGTCATGTGCAAAGTATTGTAATGAATGCTAGGTATAAATGCTGAATAAAATGGAGATGCTTCCTGCTCCTTTCAAGTTGGCTATCTACATTCGTTCCAAATAAAAACATAAAAATGTGATTCATAAAGTAATTTCCACCAGTGCCCTGCTTACACATTAAGGGAGAAAGAACGTTTTGATGAAAGGTAAAATCTGCTCAATTTATGGTGTGAAAATATGCACAGCTACGTATGTCTTTAGTAAAAAATGTGAATCTTTAGAAAGCCAGGTGCCTGTACAAACTCTTTTCATGAAGCAAAATAAAAACCAAATAAAATGCCCATGATTGATAAGAAAGATAAATAAATATATTTGTTGCATATAAATGAAATTAACAGGAAAAATTCATCAGAAGAAGCTAGTGGGAGATGGGGGTGTTCCCCGAACATGTGCCAGTGTGTAGGAATGAGGTAGCTCCTCACACTCACCAGCATGTCAGGGCTGCCAAGGAACGGCAGCTCTGTTCTCTTGCAGCAGCTCTGCTTTTGTCTTGTATTTTTGAGGAAGCGAAATGTGAATGCTATACAATGATGAAATCCAAGATTCTGCAGGATTTATTTTGCTAGCAGAATTCTAATTTTAAACTTCATAAATTTTCTTTTATTCTGTTTTATTAGAGAAGTACACGTGGCATGGTTATATTTACAAATTTGGAGACTAAAGTATTATCCGTAAGAACATCAGAACTTTAAGACTACACAAGACTTGTCCATACATATTGTCAGTAAATCCTGTCTTCCACCAGTTTTATTACCCAGCTGCAGTTGAAGCAAACCAGTCACATGTACATTGAAACTTGTGATTAAAACCTTACCAAAAAATGATAATTGGTGACTGGCATTACAATGTATTCCTGGTTTCTTTGCATGTACTTTTCCAGTCTCTACTATGTTATACTACTAACTATAATTCTTTTCCAATTTTTGGAAAAGCGGAATAATCCTTTGGGGAACAATTGTATATGAGGACTAATTTATAATTCAGTCTGGTATTTTTTTTGACAGAAAGGGAAGTCATTCATACACATGCTAAAATAAGATTTATACATGTGTGAGCAGCAACTTGAAATTACTGTCATTGAGGTAAGTTCAACCTGAGTGCAGTTTAAGATATTTGCTTTCCTTGATTTCTGGAACACAAATGCCAGCTCCAAAGGAGGGAGCAAGATGTCAACAATACGAGAGATGCTACCACAGGTAGAGCTCCTACCTTGTCAATTGCTTACACTGCTCAGGTGGTAGCAACTGCAGAGAAGAAAAAGATGACCTCTCACCTTACTGCCCCCACAGAAACTGGCTTTTCCAGTGAATCACTAGTGTACAGGGTATGACACTGGCTCATGAAACATGAAATTCCATAGTTGGAATAATCAGACCATGTTGGAGCAGTAACAGATTCCCTAAGAGCAATTTTTGCCAACTCATCTATTTAGAAATTGTAACTTTAGACAAGTGTTTGGGGGAATTTATGCATTTAAAGTTTACTAATTATTAATTTTAAATACAACTTACTTCGAACTATTCAGTAGAATCTTTTATGTTACCAGAACTCTGACACTGTAGCTTTTCCTGTAACCCAAGTTTGGATCTCAAATCATATCTCATACTCCAGAGTGCTACTAATGCATCCAATTTTCTCCCTAACAAATTATCAGAAATTCTTGGGTTATACCAAAATTATTGATGCTTATTTCTAGTGGTGAGGCACAGCAGTGTTTGAGCAAATTACACTTGAGGGTAATTTAGAAAATATTAATATAGATAATCAGGATTTTATTAAACATATTCTTCCTAGTCCTTGTTTCATTTGTTAATAACCAGTGTCTTACTTAGTATGAACCAGTCATTGTGTTTGGTTACAAGAAAATATGAATAATAAAGGGATTCTGCCTTTATAAAGCTTACCATTGAAGAGACCATAAACAAGTAAACAAACATGAGAGCCAAGGTGGAACCATTAACAAATATAATGAGGACAAGTTTAGGTGGAGTAGTCTAAAGAGGCCCTTGGAGAAGGTGAAATTTATGTCAAGATTTAAGGGGAAAGAAAGTATTCTCATGATCCATTCTTTCTTACTGTCTTTAGATTCTTTTGTATTTCTTCTGATTTCTTAAGCATTATGCCCTCGTGAATGTATCTTTTGTTTTTGCATGCCATATTAATTAAGTGTACTCTTCTTGCCCCTCTTAGTCACTGCATATATAGCCTCTTTGCATTAAATAGACACTAAAGTAGGAAGAAAATGTTCAAATGCAAAGAGGAACAAGGGGGTGGGAGGGGGAAAGGAAAAAAAAGCAAAAAGAAGGAAAAAATAAAAACCAAACTTTTGTAAACAAGGAAGGAAGGGTGAGGGAGGGGAGGGGAATGAGGGAAATGTATCATGCATAGGTACAAATCCTCTAAGATGAATGTGATCATTATGTAAATCAGGCGGACCAGTAAAATTAATTTTTAAAAGGTTGCACTCTTAAAAAATTAGATATTTCCTAGTTTTAAAAAAATTTTAAGAGAATTCATTTTTTTTTCTTTTGGTCTATGAGAATTTACATTAAATTCTTTACTCATCATTAACCTCATACTCATAACTTAGTCTCATAATACCGGAAATGCTCTTAAGATATAAAATAAGGGTCAGAAGAGGTCTCCAACTATTTATTTGAAGTTTCTCGCATAACCAGAATTTATTGGAGCGAAGAAAAAAATACTTATATAAGTCTTACGGCTACTGTCACTCAGACATGACTTGGTTTTCATCCTTTTTCACCTCTGATGTTTTCCTTCCCACAGTCCATCTATTAGTGGATTTAGAGACCCTCCTCACTCTCATTGCTATTGGTAAATCATCCTGCCTGTGACCTCTGCTGGTCAGTCCCTGCTCAATGTCACCTCTGTCACACTAGATGGAGCAACTTCCTCTTCTTCGATACTCACTTCGTTCAGCATCCCAGGCACCATCTCTTTTGACTTTTCCCCATTTCATGCTATAATCCTTACTCTTTTCATGGATCTCAATATAGAAGAGGCCTAAGGATTCTTCCCAATCAACACTCATATTTTTAATGATGTCTCTTGGTTTCATGGTAATGAATTTTATGTGTATACATGAACATATGCTTCTGCATGTGTGTCTATGTATAGCTCAAGTCTCTCTTAATTCCAAAACAGTATATCCAATAATGCTTTCAACTGTCTCACTTAGTCATCTAATAGATACAACATAGTACCACTGTGTCCAAAACTGAATTACGAATTCCTCTCCAAACTTGCTTTGAAAAATTTTTTTGAGACAGAATCTGGCTTTAAACTCATGATGATCATCCTGCCTCAGCCTCCCGAGTGCCAGGCTTGCAGGAGTGCATCACTACACCAGGCTCCAAACTTGTTTTATTCACAACTTTTTTTCCCCTCAGTTAAAGGCAATTCTATACTTATAGTTCCTCAGGCTAAAATTCTTGGATTGACCTTTGATTCCTTTGTTCCTTTTATACCATACCTGAAGCACAACCAACAAATGCTGTTGGTTCAATCTGCTGAATAGCCAGGATCTTGAGACATCTGACTTCATCTCTCAATTGAGTTTCATTCTGCATTGTTCCTAGAATGGATTTCTGTTTTTCTTTTTCTTACTCCAGCAGCCAGAATGTTCCTTGTAAAACATGTGTCAGATAATACCTACCATCTCCTTGTTCAGAGTCCCCCAGCAGTTCTACATTTCACTCAGAATAAAACCAATGACCTGAAAAAAAAAAAAAAAGAGAAAAAAAAAAAAAAGG
>NW_022900921.1:38308159-38353675 GCF_012274545.1 Fukomys damarensis
AAAAAAAAAAAAAAAAAAAAAGAGTAGAATAAAAGCCAATGCCCTGAAAGCCTGGAGGGCCTCATATGATGTGACCCCAGCTGTCTTTCTAGTTCACAATTTTCTCTCACTTGTAAACCAAGCACACCCAAAACTGGGATACTCACTTTCTGTCCCCTCTCTCTAAAATTCCACCTTCAAGATTTCATCATGGCCAGCGCCCAACCTTCCTTGTGTTTCTGTGCAGTTGCATCTAAGTGAGGCCTATCCTATCCTATCCTTTCTATTTCACATTTAGCTAGGGCCTCAATAGCACCCTGGAAATCCAAATTCCCTTGCTTGGCACTTACATTTCTTCTTTTCCCTTGCATTTATCATCTTCTAATATACTATATCATTAGCAAATTTATAATGTGCATTACTTGTCATGTTTCCCTTGTTCAGAAGTACAAAGATTTTTGTTTGTTAAAGGATAATACTCCAGGCCTAAATACAGTACTTGACATATAGGGTGTAATCAATAAATATCTATTCCTCTGGGTTAAAACTGGGACAAATCAAAAAAGTATGGTAAAGTGTGGTATTTTAAAAAAGGGGGATGAATAGAATAATTCAGGGACATGGATAAAGAAGATTGCTTTGTTTGTTCCTTTTCTGCCTAGAAGCTTTGAGTAAACTTTGAGAAGCGCTGGAACATGAATGGAGTCTGACAGATCTTTTACAAGTGGCAATGATGGGGGAAGGACGTTCCACAATAAGAAAAATGATTCATCAAGCTCTAAGTTAGAAAAAACATGAACAGAATGCATGTGAGAGGTGTAAAATATTTTGGGTTGACCAGAATGTGGCCTTTGGAAGTAGGAAAACTGAGACATAAAGCTAAGCTAGATAAAAGAACAGGATTTATAGTCAATTGACTTTATCATAATAAGCAAAGTTTAGATACTATCCTATAAGCAATGTTGATCTAATTAAAGATTTTAAGCACAGAAAGGATAAAATCAGACTGGAAAAATGCACCAGAGTAGGAAAAAGAAAGGGAGCATTGTATTGTGGAGCACAGCAGCAGTTTATCAGATGAGAGATTGTGAAGCACTCAACTATACGATGCTACAGTATATTTAAGGGTACAAAAGTCAGAGGAATCAAAATGAACAAATCTTGATAACAGAATGAAACTATGAGAAAGGATGCGGTACAGACATGGCAAGATTGCTGATCTGAATAACTTTAAGTAGAATAAAGAATAGACAGTGGTGAAGGTCTATGAATGATCTTTGATTTGGAAGGATATTTGAGATATCCAGGAGATAAGTTAGAAATATGTATTAGTTGTCAGGAAAGAAGTTTAAGCTGGAGCTGTGTATTTGTGATTTTTGTGGTTAATAAGCATGTTTATCAAATATCTGATCACTGAGTCAGAACATATACAGAGAAGCAAACAATGATAGATGGAAATATTAAAAGAGATGGGGAAGGATATCATAATGTACTTAGGGAGTAAAATTAAAAAGTAAATAGCAGAGGGCTGGAATTTCGCTCAGTGGTTCCACTGCCTGCCTCGCAAGTGCAAGGCCCCAGATTTGGTCCCCAGCACAATTAAAAAAATAAAAAGAGAGAGAGGGAAAAGTAAATAGTAGAAAGATAAGAGTAATCAGAGGTGGAAGGCTGAAGTTCTAGATTCTTGGAATGTCAAAACAAATGATGACGAACTTTATACCTTGAATAAAAAAGAATAGATCAAGATCATTAGAGTGGAAGAAATGAAAGATTGGTGAGATCAGAGGGAGCATGAGTCATTAAAATGAATGCTTGTATCTGAAAGAACAACAGCAATAATTTGTGTCAAGAGGAAGACCTATGCACCCAGAATGTATTAGGGCCATGAGTGCAGAAATCGAAAAGCAAAGAGATGGAAAAATATGGTTTATTTCTGTGTAAACACTCAGCATATGAAATGAGAAGCTTTAAACTTCTTAGATGAATGTTTCAAAAACCATTTTAAATGCTGGTGCTCAGAAAAGGATGTAAGGCATGTTAGTAAGTTAAATATATGAGAAAAATAAATTGGCTACCTGGAGAATCATAATAATAAATTACCACCTACTAATCTTTTGTAATAATATACTCATAAGTTGATTTGTTTCATGATTTAATTTTTATTATTCTTTGTTTCATTTATATAATCCATTTAGAACTTTTCAATAAGAAAGCAATAATTGACATGAACATTTTCAATTCATGATAAATTTGAGAGTGACTAATGTCTTCTGTTCTACTCAGAATCAAGTTCAATTCCTGGCAACATATGAGCTAGCATTGTAATATGTTTTGGAATCCTCAGATTTGTACTACTGGAATTTTTTACCTACACTATAGTGACACACTATAAATTTATTTTAAATTTTTAAGTTCATAAATATTTCTACCATAAATATGGATGGATGTCACTGTACCTATTTTAAGTAAGTAGGCTTCATTTATGGTTAAGTTTAATTGTGTTGACTTGATTTGCTTGGGAGCTGCCTAGAAAATTAGTAAAGCACAATTGTGGCTCCTGGTTGGGTCATGGAGCTGGGATTTGAGAATTCTGGCCCTTTCCTCTCTGCCACTGCTCCCTTACCTTGCTCCTCAGCTACCATAAACTGAGCATGAACTTTACTCTGCCAGTCCCTTCTGCCATGATAGTTCTGCTTAGAGCTATGTGACAATGGACTGAATTCTCTGAAACCATGAGCCCAGTGATACCTCATCTTTAAGTTGTAGGTGTTGGGTATTGCATCTCAGCAACAGCAAATTAACTAATATTAGTTCTTTTAACATAAAAAATAAATCTTTACTTTTGGTTCACAATAAGAGCTATTTGTTAGAGTTTTATTTTTATTTTTTACAAAAAAATCAATTTTCTATTTAATATTTTGAGGCCAAATCATATGATTCACCATACTATGGATGACAATTGCATAGCCAAAGTTTGGAACTATCTTTCCAAAACCGTATCTCATCATTAAATATTGAGATATCACATTTAAAAGTAAGAAACAAAGGCAACCACAAAGATAATTAAGACTAGAAAGGAAAAGTAATGATAAAAATAAATGATCTAAAATAATTCTGGGTTTTAAAGAATGTTAAATAATTTTGAATACTAGAAAAAATTCCTGGTCCCTTTTGTTCATTTCCTTCTTCCGTGTCTTTCTGATTCATTATGCTATTTGTCTCTCACATGCAAGGCAATGCTTAGACCTCAAGTACATGTATGGGGATTTTCTTTACAATTTTTATTAATGTTACTTTTCTCCTACTTGTTAACATGGGAGATGAGATGTTCCCATTGTTGAGGATGTTTATATTGGCACCTGAATATTTTGTCTTAAGGAAAGATGAGATGGGGATTTGAGTTGTCAAGTTGATTTTAGTATGAAATATATTGCTTCAAGAAAACAAGCACAAGTTTATATTTGTCAGCAATTGCCAAGAGCAAACGTGTTTATCCCTATATGGCTCTATTTAATCTTACACAGAAGACAGGAATTATGAGCTGATAAAAAGTAAATCTCCCACTTCTAGTGATTGAATTAAAAAGACACCCTGAGCAGATCAGAAGCTGGGGGAAGAGAGGGAACTTCTGTAATTGGACTATAAGGACTGTTCTCCAAACTCCTTGTCAAGACTATAAACAATTTTTTGATAATCCAATATAAATAAGTCAGCAATATACTTAGTTTCTTGTCAGACTGATGGCAAATGACCACAGAAGAACCCTATGCTTTGCAATGCACTTTCATTAGTTCAGGAAGCTCTGTAAACAATGCAGACCAATTTTAAAGGTTTAACAGTTTCCCTGTATGGTGAAGCTTCTGTGGATACCCACTTGGATTCAGTCCTGACTCCTATTTATGGGTCTGTTGGACATTTTAAGAGGGAAGTCCTCTACTTTTATGTTTATTCATAAAACCTAACCAAGTGAAGGAGCAACAGTAATAGAAACTTATCTCAGTCACAAAAGTTTTATTAATCCCTAAAGGTTGCAATCCTATACAAATGGAGATTTAATATTTTTCTAATCTCAAAAAGAAAAAAAATGGAAGTATTTCTAAATCCACAGAGCTCTTTCAAAAATAGAGGACAGTGTTTCATATTTTTAAATCACTTATTTTCCCAAGAGCATTACTAATCTTACTAGCTTCTTCACTAAACATGAGTGATCAAGCATCCTGTCTGTTGCTTTTACTATAATGTATTCCTCAACAGTGAGCCAAAGATAGTTGTCAAGCTTAAAGCATAGGTTCATTTACCTTCATGTACTTTGCGGAGAAAGCCTCTGATGGTTATGCAAGATGCCCTCAGAATTAATTATCAAATGGATGAGTGATTTTTAAAATGAAGTTATAATTCAATGACCAGAGTCTTCTTGCTCACCATTCTTAAATTAAGGCGGGCCTTTTCCATCTTGCATTAATATTCTTCTTTCCCTTTAACTGATCTATTGTCATCCTTGAATAAAAAGTTATTTGTTAGCACACAAAGAAGAGCTAACTATGGATCCCTGTAATGTTGAAGTGCTCAGACTCTTGGAGAGCATGGTGAACAGGATGCAGGCAATGAATAGAAATGGAACACACACAACAGTTACTACAACTACAACAACATGGTGGCAATTATGTTTTTCAAGGTTGATCTTCAAAACATGTAACAGCCGATGTATCATGGGTACCAACCTTCAGGATGGATGCACGCCTAATCAAAATAAGCACAGTGTATCCAATATAGCCAGGTTGATATATCTGATTCAAATCAATGGATTGAAAATTCAGCTTTGACAAATATAATTTACACTCCTCATCTTGATTTTATAATCATAATGTCACTGATAACTCTTAAGCAGAAACTATAATTCTCTAATTTTCATTGACATTTGTAGTGTATACTGAGAGAACTTTGAATGCTACAGGCACAAAAGGCATTAAGAACCAGTAGGAGAGGAGAGAGAACAAGGAGAACCAGGAGAGGTGTGTCTTGTAAAACCAGAGATGACACACCACAACTAAAGATATACAAATGCAAATTTGTTTTAAAGCCCCTGGCCAAAAAATACAACATACTAGAGCCTCTTTCAGGCTCAAACGTCTTCAGATACTGTAATGATTTCCAACCTAATCAACTACCACTAAAACATGTTGCATTCCCCATGATGGACTATACCATTTTGTCAAGACAGTGCGGACACTTATAACAAAAATAAAAACCAAAAATTTTCTTAATATTTTCTGATTGCAAAAGAATCAGGGACTATGCCTTATATTATCTTTATATCTAGCAGAGCATTCCTCATTTTGTGTATTATCCATAGTAGAATGAAAAAAAAAATTTCTGTTATTTGCCTTGTTTGTTCTTTTGCTACTCTGATGTAAGGGCTATTTCTAATGAATCAAGATACAGTAGAAACAGAAAACTATTTCCCAAATGCCATTATAAATTCTGGAGGGTAACATAAAATTATAGCATTATTACTATACACATCAAATGAACCAATACTTATAGAAGTCATGTGGAAAAATATAAAATTATGTCAAAAATACCACAAAAATTATGTTGCCCTTTTATAAAATGCCCCCTTTATGTAAACAAAAATATTTTGTGAGAATCTTGAAGTCCACAAATCTCTCCATAATGAACATATCCCATGATCCAGAATTAATCAGCCCCATGAATTCAGCAATTCAGTGGGAACTCATGAGAAACATAACAAATTTGTGAATACACCATGGATTTGAGGCAGAGATATCTTGAAAATGCTGCAATCCAAACAAAACCTTAAGGAAATCATTTCAGTTATGAAATGAAGTTGAAAAAAACCCACAGTTCAGGAGTGACTGTTATCACAGGACCTAGTGCTCTGTTCTCCTCAGGTGTGATAATTCTCTAGCAAACATTACATAGTTGCAAAGTCTGAAGATTTTCTCATTGAAACTCAGTGATTTACTTTGTGTATCTCAAGCTTCAAATCTACAATTTTGTGAATAAAAATGAATTCAAGAAAATGTGGTAAGAGATATAAGTGAAAAAAATAAGCAGGCTTGAGTTAACATAATAGAATGACATCATGGTTGATCACTTTTAAATGTCCAGTGGTGACTCTCTTCCAAGGTTGCTGGACAAATTGGTAAAAATAAATTGAAGATAATAGTGGGAGAGTTCTCTAAGGCAACAACAATCAAGGACACTGACTTCATACCAAGAAAATTCACAAAACAATACATTTTGTGAGGTCAGACTACACAAAATTAGAAACCACACCATATTTTTCTTATATTTTGAGATAATGCTGGTCCATCACACTAATATGACAGCTCATTCCTTGCTGCCGTGGCAGCCTACATGTGTGCTAGATGATTAAAGACCAGCATCTCTGTATTTTGACATTTGATGAAGCCTGAAAATATTTCTTATACAGAATGTGTAATAGAAACATTAATCAACTCTTCAAATCAGTTGATTCTCAAGATAATACTATAGATTTTTATCCTTCCCTTGGCTATCAATTTCCTAAAGAGAAAAATTACACTGAGTAAAGTTTCTGTCTGTTAAGTTTTTATTCTTAAATAGCTACCAATTTTAAATGCTTTGACATAGAGAAATGGTTAATCAATTAAATCTGTATGAAAGATAAGATTTTAGCTAGAGAAATTCCATGCAGAACAGAATAATTATATTTATTCTAAAAATAGTCACAAAATCTGTTTAGAATATGATCATGTCCTAAATAATAATTACTCAAATTCATATTTATTTGTATCAATGAACTCTGGATTTCAAAGTAAAATTATCACATACATTCCTAATTTGATTATAAGATGTCAAGGATATAACTTTGTGTTTGCCATTTAAATTCAATAACATGATAATTCTCATATAACCAACGATTTTACATAATGAATTTACTTTTCTAAACAGCTATGGATTATACCAAATATTTCTGCTATCTGGAAAAATTCAGACATTGAGAATAATTTTACATGCCTACTTACTAAAGAAAATTAAAAATTTTAGTAGTCTTTTGGATATATTTCACCATACTTACCAAAGCTTAATATGTAGAAATGGTAATACTTTGACAGAAAGTATGCACAGAACATGATTAGAATAAGTGGTGAGACAGTTAACATGCAATAATCTATTTCAAATGTTAAATTCACTACAAATTAATGTATTGACCTGATTAAATTCAGTGAAAATTCTGGGTGCATTTTGAAAGGACTTTTTTCTAGTGTATATTTTTAAGTTATATGAAGCCATAGGGGGAAGCTATATAATAACATCCCTACAGAAAAGACATCTATTTCATAAGGGGAAATTGTCAGAGAAATAATCATAACACTAAGACAGAGAGAAGTCAACTTTGAGAAGAATCACAGAACTATCCAGAAGACTCTATAAGCACCAGAATAAGAAGAATTAAAGCTGACTCTGCCTAAGAATCCCACTCTGAGAATGACCCATGTGAAAAACACACACCAAGAGTCCACAAGTCATATATTTTTCTGGAGGCTAACATAGTGCTCTGAAATCAACATTCAAATGGAAAAGGGACTCATTTGTTGGGCTAGTGAAAAATGAAAATGTAGGTAGTGTAATGAAGAAAAAAGTCATTAAAAGTACAAAATTGTAATAGTTGTTGTTTCTTCCATCATCCCTTTCTCAACTTGTTATGGTGAGTTTTCTATGTAATGTTATTCTAAATTAAGTGAAACTTACATTTAAATTATTAGCATAAATTTCACCACTCATCTTTATATTATTATGTGTTGGTTTTAAATGTAAATAAGAATATCCAACTCACATGGCATTACCAAAATTGCAGATTTTTTTGTAGCTCACATAAAAAAATACATTTATTTATTTATTTATTTATTTTTGGTACAGGGAATTGAACTCTGGTTGATGCACTTGTGAGGCAGGTGGCAGAACAACTGAGCTAAATCCCCAGCCCAAACATATTTATTTTCTTATAAGAACAGTGAAAAGTCTTCACAAAACTAACACCCGTGATTTTATTTTAGTTCTTGATATGTGTACATTCAAGCAATATTTGTTAGCTTTAGCTTACTGATGAGTAAAGAAGGATTGAGAAAAAGAAACTATAGACTGCAACATTTTTTCTTTCCTTCTCTGTCATCATTTTCAGCATAAGTAAATGACACATACAGGAATATAAGAGAGAACACAATAGTCATTTGGTCATGTTTTAGTTACTTTTCTTTTCACTGAGAGAAAATACCCAACACCCAACGTTAAAGAAGGAAAGTTTTATTTCAGCTCACAGTTTGTAGATGTTTCAGTCCATAGCTGGCTGTCTCCAAGACAGGATTTTAAAGCAAAGAGGCATCAGAGAGGAGAAATAGTTCATGGTGTGGTAAGAATTTCTTTTAGGCTATAAGCCTATTGATCGGTTCCACCTACATGCAGGGCAGGGTTTCATTATCAGTACTATACTAATTCTAATCAGTAGACTAATTTAGTACCACACACTCTTAATTCCAGTATCACAGGCTGTAGATCCAGTCAGCTCCAAAAAATGCCACTGAGTGCATGAGGCTTTGGGTGAACATCTAGATAAAAGCCCTAACAGTCACATATACATTTGTTAAAGTTCACTGACTTACTTCTACATTCAAAGTGAGTTCTGTGTTAAACAGAAACCATAGACTTTTATGGTTGTTAGCATTCTTTGTTTCTCTCTTACAGACAGAACATGCAGTATTAGACACTTTTCCATTGACAATCACAGCTTAAAGAAGGAAGAGGTATATTTAGCTCACTGTTCTGTGGCTTGGATTCATGGTCAGAGACAGAAATAGCATATTAGAAGGGCATGGTGGAGGAGTGGTGCTCACTCTGTCACATATTGGAATAAGGGAGAGAAGGCAGGAGTTAGAGATAAGAATACAGCCTTCAAGGTCATGGTCCCCATGACCTGCCCTCTGTGAACAAACTGGCCCTTCAAACACATAAGACATATGGGGAACATTTTAGATCGAAACCCATAATATTCTTCCCTGTCCTCCAAAAGACTCATGTTCATCTCATTATACAAAATGCACTTAGTCCATCTCTAAAAGTTGCCAAAGTCTTAACAGTTTCAACATTGCTGAAAAGTCTAAGTACAAAGTCTCCCCTGAGACTCAAGGCAAACTCTTTAGTATGAATTCCTGTAAAAACGGAAAAGGAAGTTAAATGCTTTAAAATAGAATTACATTCAATAAACATTCCCATTTCCTTTAGAAAGGAAGTGCACCCAAGCAAGACTGAAAGCCAGCAGGGAAAGCATTGAATCCTGTAGCTACATAGGGAGCACCTAGGGAAGCTTGTAGTGAGACGGCAACACCAAAGGATGTGGGTAGTCCCACCACTGTGGCCTTGCTGGTTAAATCCCACATGGCCTCTATCTTGGTCTGTCTCCATCTACTGCTGTGTCTTTTCTCAGCAGACAGTCCATGTTCCTGGCACTGCCATCTTGTTATCTTCACTGCATGTGGTACACCTAATTTTTGAATTGTAGATGCCTGAATGCGGATGACACCAAAGTCTGCTGCCACCTCGAGCAGTAGCCTACTCCCGCCCCTGACTATGTTTATAGTGGCTGGCGACTGTCTGAATGACTGAGTACAGAGAAATGAATCCCAGGGAATCAATTTCATAAGCAATACTACTTGAGCAGACATGTTTGGGGATCTTTTTTTCAAGTGAACACTTCATAGTTTTGCATCCTCAAGCCTGTGGAGGGTAGAATATGATTAATTCTTGGAATGTTTTCAAGCCATCTTTCCCACTGTCCTGATGCAAAGTACTTGGCTTCTCTTTAAAGCTAATCGTTTTAGCAATCACATTTGCACCACTCTCTTGGACCCCAAATTTACAGACTCTCTCGAGCCCCAACATCTTTACAGGTGCTTCCTTTCTGGCCAGATCAGCCATCTCTGCTTTTTTTCTTCTCATTCTCTCTACAGATCTAGCTAAAAGGAGCCTGCAGTGCCAATTCCACAGCTTGAATGTTGGGCTGCCTTGAAATTTCTCTACTAGATCAATCAGTCTACTGCCTTTAATTTCAGTCTCCTGAAAACTCTCTGGACATGAAGAAGGAATACACACTTTTTGCTGGAGTGTAACACACACAGCCTCTAGTCTAATTGGAAATAGAGCTCTTATTCTCAGCTGAAATCTCTTGAGTCTGGCCTGGCCTTTTCTATCCATATTGCTAGCATCATTCTTGTCTTCTGAGTTCTGACCAAAATCATCCATCAGATTCTATTTACAACATTCTAAGGCTTCTCTAGTCCACATCTCCAACATTTTCTAAAATCCCCCAGTAAACCTGTTTCAAAGAGGTCTGAGCCACATATACAGGGTCCTTGCTCTTGATACCAATTTTCTTCATTAGTCACTTTCCTGTCAAGATCTAAAATTTAAAACATGAACAATTTCTTTTCTCATGGTTTTGTGGCTTCACTTAGATAGTTAGATAGATAGTTAGATGGATTCAAGACAGAAACAGCATAATAGGCAGGAATAATGGAGGAAAACTGCTCTTCCTGTGGTAGCCGGAAACCAAAGACAGAGAGGAGGAGCCAGAGGCAAGAATACAGTGTTTCAGATTATGCCCCAAGTTACCTGCTTTCTCTGGCTAGGCCCTACCTCTGAGCACTTGAGGCTTTGTGGGAAAATTTTAGGTCTAAACCATGGCACAGCCTTACCAACTACCCATTTTGTTTCTTACTGAACTTCCACTTATGGATTGTGGTAGGTTTAATGAATAAATGACATCTAAGTTTTCTGCTTCCAGTATACACACACTGTATAATTCTCTCCTTAGAGTATGGTGAGAAGCATGAGTGTAATGGAATATCATTCTTTCAATTATGTTACATGGAAAAGAGATTTTTGAAGCTGCACATAAGGCCCTGAATCAGTTAACTTGGGTTAATCAAAATGTTAATTATCGTAGGAGAGCCTGACATAGACAGATGAACCCTTTAATAGAGGGGCTAAAAATCAGAAACTCCAAGCAATAGCAGACTTTCTGTCTCCCTGTCTTTTCTCACCCTTCTCCCTCATTTCTTTAAAACACTGAAAAAGAGCCAGCTGCCATGAACTCTACTGCCACAAGGAAATTAATTCTTTCAACAATCTGAGGGAACTTGGAAGTAGATCCTTCCCTTATCAAGAATGTAAGAATGTAGCTCAGCCAATCCTGAGTACAGCCTTGTGAGTCTTCAAGCAGATGATCTAGTTATCTTTTTGTTTTTTACCAGGGATCGAACTCTGGTACTTGTGCTTACAAGGCAGGCAGTGGAACCACTGAGCTAAATCCCCAGCCAGATGATCTATTTAAACAATGCCCAGACTCTGGACTTACAGAAAATTGTTCCATAATAAAAATGTGTTGATTTAAACACCTAACTTTGTGGTAAGTTAAGACATAGTGCACAACACTAACATTTGCCTCCACTGGAATTCTGTGCTTATGGAGCGTCGCAGATGCGGTGTGTGAATAGGGTCATAAAGAACAGTGGTAACGTACATATTTTATTGGCTTTGCTCACACATACACTGTGTCCTGTCGGAATTTGCCTGCAAAACACAAGTTCAAATTTTAAATTGTTAAGAAATTACAATTGGCAACAGTACAGTATTGCTGACCATGGGGCACATTAAATGCACTGACATGAAGCTGGCCTGGTCTCCAGTGACAGCCCACAGTACTCTGCATGATCTGTATGATACAATGTTCAATGCTACATACCTGCCCTGTCTTTTTCTGTGGAAGACATATTGTCATGAGAAAGGTAGTGAGCAATTAGGATAGCAATCTATGTACTATGTGTTGTTACCTGACAGATCGGTTTAAATGACCATATCATTATGAATTTACACTAATTTTTATATATAATTACTTTACCACCTTCTCTCCAATCCAACAAATAAGCCCCCAAAGAAATATCAGATATTTTTTCACCAAGAATGTTACACCATGCAATTTCTCTGAAATCTAAGTTTTAGTGTGAAAAGTACATTCTGATACCATTTTTTTGTGTCATGGAATTTAAACTATATTTTAAACAAATCTTGTAAAGTTATACAATATCTAGAAGAATAAATCCCTTCCACTCACTCTCTGGAATTGTGTTCATTCTGCTTTTGTCCTGGGAGATTCCAATAAGGACAAAAATTGTTAGAAAAGATTTCTTGAAAAATTCTAAATATAATCATCAATTTAATTTCATATAACCAACAATTGTTAAGTGCTTGAAATATCACAAAATGCTCTTTCCTAGCTGCTGTGAAGATAGAAATCACATAGATAGTGTTTGTTTTTTTTTTTTTTCTTTCCTCTAACCACCTTGGCATTTGGAAAAGCTAAACTGTAAGCTATTTTATTCTCCCAAGGGAGAAAACTGAAAGAAAAGGATTGTGATGAAAAGGGTTCCAAATTTATCTTGATCTCCACTCCCTCTCAAAGGTTGTAAACTCATGCGTACCAGCTCTTAGGTGGCACTGAATTTCTAAAGTCCGCCTTTTGTATTTTACCAAGACTCACTCAATTGGCAGTCAAACTGCAGGGGCTTAGAGCCTATCCCAAAGAAAACTGGTTTTCCATGTTTCATTTTTCCTGCCTCAAATCTTAGTCCATTTTTATTTTTCCTATTTTTAACACTTTTCCTTTGAATCAAATTCCCTTTATCAATGCACCTCCATTTCTTCTTCCATTACCAAACTCCAGATTCCAACAACTTCACAGCTGAATCATTTCAATATTTCTATTACTATTTGAAAGTCTTTTGTGGGATATTTAATAGAGAAACACTGAATATTGTCTCTGAAATATATCAAAGGCAAATTATTCTGCCTAGCATGAAAGTCTCTCCTCAGCCTGGACTCCACCTTCTTTACCATTGGCAGTTTTCTGTGTGCTGAACACAAAGAAATCGTCTTAAAGGCCTAGCCAGGTTTCCTGGGAATATTTCTGATAGGGAAATTCCATCTGATTTCACACTTGTGGACTTAATTAAGCCAGCACTTTACTGAATGTCATGCAGCATACCCAACACTGGAGAAGTATCAAGTGAGACAAAGCCTTAGATTTGAAGAGCTCAGTGTATTAGGGAAGAGAGGTTAAATGGCTTCCTGCTCCCACTCCTATTTCAATACCCAAAAAATATCTGGTAATTACTGTATAAGGGTACGCATAAAATATGAGAACACAAAGAGGGGAAATAGTAAATGTTAAGATTAGAAAGAATTGGGCTAAAAAGGCCCATGTTAATAAAAGATACAATAGGTTAGCCCACTTCTTTATCTTGATGAGGCATTTAGACTACTTAGTTATTATCCTGTTCAGATAAGTAGGGCTCACATTCCTACATGACATCCAAAAGAGAAAAAAATAGTCTTACATAGTATATACAAGGCTATGATTTCAATTAGAAGGTGGCGAATACCACCTAGCTTAGGTTAGGAACAAAGAAGCAGGAAAGGCAGATGAACCCATGTAATGAAAAATCCATAGGACCTGTGAATAACTATAACGATGAGATAAAAAGGATCAAATGGATCCAAATTCTTAGGCCTGAGTGTCAAAAATAAAAAAAGGCTGGTATTAATACACAACAGTCATAATAGTCATAATAGAAAAAAGCTGGAGAGGGTGAAGGAAATGTGTTATTTTAAACACACAAATGGAAGAACTGCCTCTACTTGTAGCAGGGATTTAAAGTTGAGAATCTGATTTTTTTTTTTTTTTGTACAGGGAATCGATCTCAGGCAGCAGAGCCACTGAGCTAACTCCCAGGCTCCAGAATGCATTTTGATGTAGACTGGGGAACATTATAAGAATATTAAAGGAGAGGTACAAAAAGAAGAGCTGAGAGACAAAAAGCCAGAATTTTAAAATTCATCCACATTGGGAATCAGCTTAATATGCTGAAAACACATTAGGAAAATTAAAAACAGCCAGGAAGTTATGGAGAAAAATAGCATATAATCCAGAACCAGTTCCTTTTACCATATATTGAACTGAAATAAAGATTATGAATTATTTTCTGCTCTAGCAAATTTTCTCTCTAGGTGCACTTATTTGATAATTTGTTAGTGGTCATGGAAATGGGGATGAACTTTTGGAAATTAGTTTCAAAATATGAAGCATGGAATTTTCATAGTCCATACCAGGGGATGGTTTCATTATGGAATGACAATATGAGGGAAAAATCTAATGAAATATACTGCAGTTCATTTTTCTTATTTACTGAGAAAAATATAGACACAAGGCTTCTTTCCAGCTGACCTGACTGCTCCTCACAGCCACCCTGTGAGAAACTGCTACAAGCGAGCCTTATACTTCAGTCAAGATAGAGAGACCGTATGAAGTTCTGCACAATAAGTACAGACCTGAATTTAAAAACAGTATGTTTTATGTATTGATCCCAAGAGCAGATCTCTTTCTTATTGTTATTAACATTGAGAGGGCTACCCAATAGCTCCTAAATTTAAGCCCATAGTATTGCATACCTCTCACTGATACTCAGTGTTGCATGTTTTATTGGCCCTCTCCAGGGCACAGCACTTAACTCCACAGGCCATAAAAGTTGACAAAATCAGAGGGATATAGTTCTGATCAGATTCAAACATTAGCACTAAACAATTAAGATGTAATCTACCCAACTTACAAATCAATATTTGGGAAGCAGTAGGATTTGAGGTCAGACCACTGTCAAAATTCTAGCTCTGTTTCTTAATAGTTGTGCAACTTGACAATGTTAGTAAGTATCGATTTCTGCAGATAAGAGAGAGATGATTGTGTACAATATGTAGGGTTGTTGGAGGGTAAAGTGGGATCCATAAATTTCCTATAATACAGCCTGGTGTGTATCTGTGCTACATAATTGGATGTATTAGTTTTAAAGAAAAATCATTAATTTTGTTTGCTCTCCTTTCTCTAACTCAATTTTATTAACTTGTATTAGCAAGAAAACAGCATTTTTGCAATTTGACATTTTCAAGATTGCACATGATTAACACAATTTCCAGCAAACAGTATTGTTAATTTTTCTAGCCTTTATGACCATCTATGATTAATGCTCTCTTAGCTAGTAATAAATGTGCTAATTTTATGAGTTCTGCAACTTGAAGCATTACAAATAGGGTAAAATGAGTTGATGTATGCAATCAAAGACACATAGGACACCATAAACTTGACCCTCTTTCAAGAAATATAAAATAATTTATGATAGGAATGTAGAGCTACTTAGGAGAGAGAAAAATACATCATGCAAAGAAAAAAGAAATATATTTAAAAGGTAGTCCAAACATGATGTTAATTATGAAATATGGTACATTTACTAACAATGTGGCTTTTGAGTGAAACGTGCTTCAAGTGAGTTATAGCACTTCTCTGTGCCTCAGTTTCATTGTCTATTAAATGCTAATTGAAATATATGCATCGTAGTGTTTTATAGACTAAATGATTAATATATAACCTATATAAATATCAAGAATATGGTTATTTCTCGATAATAGTTTATTGGTGTCATTTATTTTTTTTACTTCCTCAGGGTCCTAGAAATCAATAGGAAACACACTGAGCTGGAGTAACAAACACATTCTCATTGCTGAGACAAAGTATCCAACACCTAAAACTTAAATAGGAGGTTCATTTTGGCTCACATTTTCAGATGTCTCAGTTCATGGTTAGTTGAATGGCTGCATTGCAGAAATGGTGGAGGGGCACTGCAGAGAAAGGCTGCTCACCTCACGGTAACAAAGACGTGGAGAGAAAACAGAGGAGCTGAAATCAGAACAAAGCCTTTCAGGTCACACCCCAGTGACCCACCTCCAATGTGGCCTCATCTACTACAACACACACAGGGCCTCCCTGATCTAATCACCTTTTAAAGCCACTTAGGTGAACACATGAGACTTTTGTGGGACATTTTAGATGTAAGCCATACCAGTAATGAAGAAAATCTAATGTTGGGACCATTTTCAATGGAATAATCAAGTCAGACTATCTTCAGAAGCATAAGGAATAATAAGATTCATTGAGAGACTTGGAAACTGTCAACAATTAGCAGGCATCCTAAGAAATGCATCTGTATAGGCAAAGAAGTGCGCTATCATATCACTACACCTGATAGTCATACAGGATACAGGACTATAGCACCAAAAAAAGAGGAAAGAAGTATTTCTATGCCCACATGTCCATGTCCAAAAGAAATCCAGGGGGCAAGGGACTGAACCACCAAGGTGTTGTTGTCCGCAGGAACCAGTCCCTAAGAGCTCCACCCAGCACGGCTCCATCAGAGGGCTGGATCTGTGGTGATGGAAGGTTAGCGGGCTTTATCCAGCCCACATCAGAACTGAGTAATCGGATCAAACTCCAACATCTTCGAACCCACTGAGCCTTAGCCCAGAGCCTTTATTTTGTTCACTGCATTCTTTCCAGGGTCCCTCATCCATGCCGATGGTGTGTTTTATGTTTAGGAGAAAGACCTGGTGTGACCACTGTGCCACATTTGATATTGTATGGGGCTTTGATCAGTGAAGTGCAAGCCATTATTTTGATACACATCTACGTTTCTTTTAGTATTTTAGTAGAAAACTCTTCATAACTAAAAAATGTCATAGGTATAAAAAATAAGTTGATTCATTCATGTAAAAGGCAGAGGTGTTAAAATCTAATGAGCGTTTTAACTTTTTTTAGTAACTGTTTAGCAAACAAAGCAATAGCTTGCTGTTTTGCGGTCACTTGCTATATGCTCTCCTTTATAGTGTGATTCATGATGCCAAGATCTACGTCGAGACAAAGCTTTTGCATTCAATCAGAAAACAGACATAATTAAATTTATACAAGTATTAATTCTCATCATAATTATACCAACAAGTAAACTGAAGGATCTCATCTAGTCATCTACTCTCTATATACTCATCTGTGTATAACTAAAATGAAAAGCATTATGTGATTTTATTGTAAACCTCTCCATGATCTGTCCAATTAGGGACTTAATAAAAAACTACAGAAGACATGGAAATGGACCAAAAAGGATTAGTGGGGGTCCTCAGTGGAAAACCAAGCTTTTCTTCTTACTTAAATAATTCTATTAGATTTACGCATTTATTGATTTTAAACTTTTACAACTCTGTAAGTTACAGACAACTGACCAAATGAAAATGATTCTTGGTCATCCACAAATGATCTGGTGTGAAAAACTATAGTGGTACATAAACTCCTAATGATATAATTGACAATGTGAAATAGGAAGAAAAGCACAAATGAATTCTTTCTGTAGAGGGACAGGTAACTTCACTCTTGCCTGCGGGAAAAGCCAATATTATATCTGTTAATAAATTCATCTCAACATTCCCAATTACCCATATCTTGTTTTCTCAATAAAGACCAAATAAAAGCATTGACATATATTTACCCTGAATTTCTAAAATAGTCATGATTTTACCTTGTATAAAAGTTTTTAATCAAACTATTAATATTATTCCTAAATTTTAAAAATGGAGAAATAAGGGTTAGAAAATTTAGGCAACCATATGACTGCAATACCACTAAAATTTTTAACATGATTATTATTTTTTCTTTTATTGAGTTTATTGGTACATTCTAGGTGTACAGTACAGTATTCATTACTGGGATCTTGTACCTTTACATGACAGGTCTTGGTTCTCATTTTTTTTCCCCTTGTCCCCGTCCTCCTTTCACCTCCTCCTCTCCTGCCCATTTACAAACACTGTATTTCCATTTTTTCATTTTCTCATTTTTTTTCTTTTCCCTTATTCCCTTTCCCCTACCCTTCCCATTTTCTCTAAACCTTTAGACCTTTTCTTCCTATTTCCCATTAATTACCCCATTAGCATCTTGTGTACTATTATAGTTTTTCACACCAGAGAAACTATTTGGTATTTAAACATGTGTAACTTATTTATTTCACTTAGGAGTATATCCTCAAAATGTATCCATTATCCTATGAATGAATCTAATTTCTCATTCTTTATGGCTGAGTAGTATTCCAGTTTATACAAAAACCACATCTTCTTTATCCAGTTTCCAACTGATGGGCAAATGGGCTGTTTCCATGTTTTAACTATTACAAACTGTGCTGCTATAAACATAGGTGCACATATGTCACCGTGATATGATTCTTTTAGAAAGATATCCAGCAGAGCTATGGCTGGGTCAAATGGAACCTTGAGTCCCAGCTCTTTGAGGTATCTCCATATTGATTTCCATAGTGGTTGCACCAGTCTGCACTCCCACCAACAATGGAGAAGGGTTCCTTTCTCCCCACAACCCCGCCAACATTTGTTGTTGTGTGATTCCTTGATAGTAGCCATTCTTTGTGGGGTGAGGTGAAAGCTCAGTGTTGTTTTCATCTGCATCTCTGGAATGACCAGTGATGTGGAACATTTTTTCATATATTTACTTGCTGCTTTTACTTCTTTGTCTGAGAAATGTCTCTTGAAGAGAAAGTGTATACTTTTCCCATTAAATTAATATTTTATTAATGCAAACCAATTCACATGAAATTTATATACTCAGCCTTTAATATAATGTTGAATCATACACACCATGGAAAATCAACCAACTAATAATGCTCTTGATTAGATAATTAGTGATAAGTATTACTAATTACATCTCAAGATAGTTGCTATATGGTAATAAAACAATAATAGCTCAGTGAAGCATAAACAAAGCAGTATTACTTAAACCCTGCCATAAACATATCAGTGATTCATTTCAATTAGAATTTTAAGAATTCTTAAGTATAATTTTGTTTTCTGTACTGTTTCTTTGGGTTAATAAACTATTTACTGATTTAGTTTTTACACATAGCAAAAAAACCCAGGAGAAAAGCAAAGAAGACAAAAGAAATTGGAAGAAGAGCACTGGCTTTCAGTATGTGACAAAATAAAAGCATATATATGTATATGCTTTTACTACACACACACACACACATATATAAGTATAATTTTGTTTTCTGTACTGTTTCTTTGGGTTAATAAACTATTTACTGATTTAGTTTTTACACATAGCAAAAAAACCCAGGAGAAAAGCAAAGAAGACAAAAGAAATTGGAAGAAGAGCACTGGCTTTCAGTATGTGACAAAATAAAAGCATATATATGTATATGCTTTTACTACACACACACACACACACACATATATGTGTGTGTGTGTGTGTGTGTGTGTGTGTGTAGTAAAACATTCTATTCTGCAATTCTATGATGCTGTGCAAGGTATTGCTGTAAAGTCAAGCCCTTCATATAAATAATGGGAATGGGACCACCTCACACTAAGCTATTAAGATAGTAAGAGGAGGTGATAGATGGGCTATCAGGCACAGAGAATCTCAACAATTCAGATCCCCTTTTCTCACCCTACTCTTGACCCCAGATCAGACTTTTTTCCTTTTTGCCATAACAGTTGTTTATTCCATTCTGCTGAAATAACACTAATAAAAATCTTAATGCATATGCCCACCACCTATTTTTCCCTGTGCCATTCTTCTAACACCTATGTAAGAACATCTCAACTCAACAATCAAGTATTACAGCCCCTGTTATGTCAATCACATGATGATGCACAAAAATCCCAATTCTCATAAACTTTTAACACATTGGAAGTACATTTATTTACCTAATATTGAATACTCTCAAAATATACTGAAGCAGTATATAACAGAAATTTAGAATAATTCTAGAATGTTAAATCTTGCCAGAGGACAAATAATAAGCAAATAATAATACTCATGTATTTAAGTTTTGAATGTGTACCTGTAGGATATGAATTATCAATGACACATTTACAAAACAAGGAATTTTAAGACTGGCATAAATGTAATGAAAAATGTGTTTGCCTTTTTAAAGTAAGACAAGCAAATGCCAAATGACTCAGAAGTTCTGATCTCCATCAGTGTCTGAGAGAAAGATTCATGGTGATTACAGTGTGACATCCTGGAGAAACAACTTTATTTTATGGTTATCTTTCCACACAGCCAAAGTGACAAGGCGATATATAATCTTGAAAGACTTTCAGATGATATAGTGCTTGGCATTATCCCATTCAGCAGCAGAATACTGGGGGAAATGAGTAAATGTTTATTTTAATCTGATTCCAAATTTAGTTTTTGGAGGATGAATGACAAGACATTAAGCAAATCAAGTTTTTATTTTCTTAATTTATTGTTTCATCAGCAGTTTCTCAATTTTACCCTCCCATCAGTTCTTCCAGAGCTTTTGCCTCTATGAATTAAATGAACATAGAAAACAAATCTAATAACTCAAGGCCTTCTGCAAACAAACCATACCTTCACATACTATACTAAGACATGTTTACAAAGAAATGTTATTTTTGAGTGAGTGGGATAATTTGTAAAGTGTTAGGAACTGCTATGGTTTTCCATGTTATGCTGGGAAAAGGAATTACTTGAAAGACAACAAAAAGAAAACACAGATATTGAGTGCTTCCTGGATCTCCATTGATCAATAATAGGTTAGAATGACTCTTAGTCAATCTATTTAGTTTATTGCAACTTGACTGATTTTTTAACACAGTCATGTTAGTCACCATATAACTGTGTGTCTACACATATGTAAGGACTTCATGGCCTTTTTCAGTCTTGTCATACATTTTTATCTGTTCAATTATCGAAGGGGATTAGTTATATAGTCTCACTGCTATCAAAACCATGGACCAACTCTTTCCCTAATACTCCTTTCTAAATACCACATCAAGTTGATTTGAGCATTTAAACTAATAGTTCTACTGAAAATGTTTTTCAGAGAGTCATTTAGCTCAGCTCAAATGATCACAGTTACACCCAGGCAGAGTTAGGCTTGTAGTCATAACCTGCCTGAGAAAATAATTGAGATTAGAGTTGTACAAGATAATTTCTGCTTGGTTCAATGCTTTGGAAAATAGCTATGTGAACTGTGTTGTAACTACTGATCAATAAAAGATATGTCAGTGGACATTTAATGATCCATCTTTCTTCCCCTTTGGGATTCCTTTATTTCAACCCCAACTAGGTTTACCCTGACTGGGGTACTGTTCCTGTCTCACATATCCCTCAATATCACCTCTGTAAGATCAGATAGGAATAAGGATGTGCTGTGTTATCAAGGAAACATTTTCTTTACATGCCTACTGCAGTAGTACAGGTTGCTTCTGCCCGATTTCCTTCCAAAAGTGTTATGAAAGAAGATTCCCACAGTTATTACATGACTTTACACTAATGGGTAGTGTGTCTCCTTTGACCAGGTCCCAACTTTAAACATAGGTCCATTTTTAGGGACTGAAGCAATCATCTGTGCTAAACCACATTAAAGAAGACCTATTTGCAACCAAAGAATCTCATCTACAGCATATAAGGAAAGATGCTACTAAATTCAATTACTAAGATGACATACTCGCTCGATGATGTTGGAATCCTAGAAAAGGGAGAGAATTAAAACTAGAAGGCTAGAATCTCGAAAGGAGACTGATACACATTACCTAACTCTACTATGCAAAAAAAAAAAATCAAATAGGGAAAGTAAGATGTTCTTGCACATCAGGTCAATGTTGCTAAAGCGACTTTAATGAGCTATATAAGGGAAAATGAAGAGAGTAAGAGACCAAGGCAACTGATATAAGGTGAAATCAAAAGTTTTAGTCGGAAGGAAGGTCAATGCCCTGAAATATGACTAGAGGCTTGTAAAATAATGGCTGTAACTCACAGCTTCATGGATTGGCCTCCAGAATGTGGTAGCCTCTTTCAAGGAAAACTTCAGGCCAGGCAAGGGTATCCATATTAGTCACTAATGACAACCCACACCTTAGGAGTTGTTGTGGTATGGATCTAAAATGCCTCATAAAGTCTCATGTGTTAGAGGCAGGGCTTTCAGAAGGTTATTGAATCATGAGACTGAATCAATGGGATTATACATTAATGGGCTGTGGGGGCGTGTTTCAGGAGGTGCGTTACTGTGATGAGGGTCTCTCTCTGTCTTTCTGTCTCTGTTTCTCTGTCTCTGTGTATCTGTTTCTGTGTGTGTGTGTGTGTGTGTGTGTGTGTGTGTCTGTCTGTCTGTCTGTCTGTGTGTCTCTATATCCTCCACCTCTACCCCCACTTCCAACACTGAAGGTTGAACCCAGGGCTTTAACACCAAGTTATATCCCCAGGTTTTTTGTTTGTACATTTTTTTGTTTTTTATTAAGGGTCTAGTTAAATTGTGAAATTACTCAAATTTAGCTGGACCTACCAATCCTGCATTATAGGCAGATACACCCAAGTTGGAGAGCATATCTTGATCAAATTCTTCCCCAACTTCTCTGCCATGAGACTAACAACTTTCCTCCTCACACCTCTTTGCATTAATGTTTCTGTCTTGAGTCTGCAAATGATGGATTGAAATCTCTGCAAACTTCTTTAGGTTGCGTAGTTCATGCACTTTACCCCAGTAATGGAAAACTGAATAATACAGAAGTTAAACACTTCAGAGATAAAATAAAGTTCTGATCTGCAGAAGAAGGGTGAAAAAACAAAACTCACCAAAGAATCACTGACAGTGGCCTTGTTTTACTAATCAGAAAAAGCAAAATGATCTAAAACAATACTGTCTATAAGCATAAAATTCTGCTGCTACTATCTCATAGACATATAAAGCAACTTATTTTGCAGAGAAAAAATTATAAAAATTATATCATGTTGAATTGAAAAACATATAAGTTTAAAATAAAGTTTTTCATATTCAAGTAAATTGGTGCTGTAAGTAGAAAAATTACAAGTTCAGAAAGGTATGGAGGAAAAAAATCCTACGTCTTTCAAGCAACAAACTTCTATTATTTTTTCATTTCTATCATCTGTTTTCTATGCATATTTTAGTAGTTGATATATTAAATATGCAATATTATCCTCTATTTTTTCAGTTTAATAAATGCTTTCTAACTGCCTTTTTATTTTAATGATACTTAGCTCAATATAAATTATTTCTTTTCTTTTAGGTCATATAAAGTGCAACATATTTTACCATTTAGATGTTAGAGTGATAATTTAAGATAATTTGTGAACCCTTGAAGTCACAGTTACAGAGCTCCAGTAGAAAGTCTGCATATGGCAGACCAAAGTACTCAACTAGCCAGGCATGACAGGACACACATGGCCTATTATCTTAGCACCCTGTGAAGCTGAGGCAGGAGAATCACAACTTTAAGCTTAGCAATTTACCAAAACATTATCTTAAGGAGGGCAGAGGTAAGGGGAAAAAATGAGAATCAAGACCTGCCATGTAGAGGTACATGATCCCAACAATGAATGTAACTGTACTGTATCCCTAAAATGTACCAATAAACTCAATAAAATTAAAAAAAAACAAAACATTATCTTAAGTTAAAAAATAAAAAATGAGCTAGAAATGTAGTTCAGTACCAGGGTACTTGGTTCGAACCTCAGTATTGCAAACAAAAAGGACCCAGTCACAATGATAAAGGGCATATGATATATGGACCTCTAAATAATATAGGATGAATATAACTCTCAATCTGCTAGATGTCCAACATGCTTAGTTTGCGCTCTCTAAAATTGAAGAATGAATTCTAGGAATAGTGGAGGTTAAGAGTAGGAAGAATTTATTGAAAGATAGCTGCTACGGGAGATAGAGAAGGGGGACTGGAAAGTGAGTTGACCCCAGATGAGGCTGAGTCAAGGTGGGACAAAACTGTAGTCAACTAGTAAGATTAAAAGCATAATTCCTTCTTAATATTGATATAATGGAAAACCACAAGGTATCGGGTGGGACAAAACTATGGTCAACCAATAAGACTACAACAAATATAGTTGCCTAGGTAATATTGATTAAATGGGGATCAAATGGGGAAGCAAGTCATATAGCAAGCACATATGGACAGAACAAGGCTTTTCTGGGAAGGAATAGGTTGTGGACATTTCCTGGGAGGGAGGACTTAAGGTCTTGGTTCCTACCCAGGTGACAGATACCTATTTAGAATATCAGTCACTGCTATTCATCCCTAGGGGAAGTGTGTGGGTCTAGTCTTTCTTCTTTTCCTTGAAGACTGGCCTAAAGTGAATGTACCTTCGCCATAACTGTCTTCTTTGCTGACTCCTCTGAGGGCATAGCCCTGACTGTAATATATAACTGGCTGTAATATATCTAAATAACTTAGCTGTCTACAATAACATTCTGTTGGTGAGGAGCAATGAACTACTTATAAATTAAGTCAGAGCCTCAGGGAACTTCTACTCTTTCATTCCATCTTTGGATATTTTGGCTTGCCATTTAAAAGAAAGAAAAACAATTGAAACAGTTCTTTCATGATTGCTTTTTTACTCCTGTGCAATCTTCTAGTGCTTTTAAGGCATACTTCAAACTAGATTTCTAAAACTTCCTCTGATTCCTACCCTACTAGGGAAATTCAGTTGCTTTGTATTTGTATTCCCATGTAACTTGGAATAGAATCTGTCATACACTTAGGATATTATCAGTTTACTGAAATCACTGGAGCCGTTCATGAGTTAATAAGCTCCTTGAAGATAATAATAATATTGTTATTTTTCCCTGGAAAATTCATGAATAGCTACTACAGTAATATCTCTACTAGAGTAATATCTCCATAATGAATGACTACTAGAGTATGATCTCCATGCTTTTTTTAAGCAATCACTATTGAATAAACCTAAAGTAAAACATGTTTTTTTGAAAATATAGCAAAATGATACTGCATAATTTTTATTTATAGATATCAGTATATGTGAATTACAGAGTTGCTTTTAAACTTTGTTCAAGTATGTGATTTTGTAGGAGCTTCAAACTGAGATAAGAGAAGACATTAAGATAAATAGAAAGGAGATAAGGAAAAGTGTAATTCTAAAATTGTAGTTTAAAGATTCAAATTCAGGAATTAAAGCTATCCAAGGTTATCCATGTTTGAATGGCATACCTCTCACCTACTCGCTTGTTTATGTCTCTTAGGCTTGTTTACTTTTTCAAAGCCCATCACAATCCCATATCCCTTAAAGATATTATAAATTCATAAATCAGCTTAGTTGTTAAGAGAAACAGATGTTTCAAAGAAGATTTTGGAGGAAAATAGGTCACTTATCTTCAAAAATACAACAGATTGACCCTGTGCCTTTTACCTGTAAATTGAGCCTAGTTGTCTGTAGTTTTACAAATTCCATAAATTTCTACCCCTAACAAAGCATAAATGTTCCTAGCTCCAGGCCATAATGCCTCTTTCTTGTGAGCTCCACCCTATTTTCTTTGAATGGGTACTTTAAATTCTGCCTAATTAAACTTTTTATGCCTCATATTGGTGTCCTGGTATTATTTTCTGCTGAGAACATACTTAGAAGACTGAGTTGAGGTCATCACCTCCTCTTTGAGGGAACTTCTCAGACTCTATCTGGTGACAAAACCCATGTTTAATATGACCTCATCTCTTTCAATTTTTGAAATGTATTGCAAAAATGCACAATGTTTGTGTTTCCAGAGAACGAAATTTTTTTTGCACCCAGGAATTGAACCTAGGGCTTCACAACAGGTATAGGCAAGCACTCTGCACTGAGATGGACCAACAGCCCTTTTGTTTGTTCAAAGGGTAACATCTGGGGAGGATTGTGCACCGTGCTATGCTATGTATGCCACACTGTAACATCCAGGGACGGACAGCAAGACACTGCTCTGCTGCATCATTCCATTGCACTGTTGGAACATGTAGGTCCAAGTGATCCTAAAAGCAGCACTGGGAAAAGAACTAAAGAAGCAGTTTAAGATAAAAGAAGACAACTTATTTGAAGGTAGGGAAAGGGGGAAAGAGAGAGAGAGAGAACAGACATGATGATCAGCTATTCTGAATGAGTAAGGAGTATGTGGATTTCTTGCCTGCAGCTCCTTTTACTGAGATTCTTGTCCCATACAGGCTCCTGAAATCTGACTGGCTCCCTGGCTTGTCTTTCATCCTAACTTTGGATTTCTTCTGGCCATGTGACCTTTTCTTGTCCCTGGTAGATGGTAAGCATAAGGGTTGGGGCCTATGGATGTGTAGCTTAGGCTAAAAGATTGAGTGAAAGGGAATTTGTGATTATGCTAATTGGACTAATAGGAACCACTAGATCCTTAGTTTCTTTGCCTTTGCCTTTCTAATTCCTCAGAGTTCAGCTGCTTTTGCCCTTTAATTGCTGGAGTCTGGCTGCCAAGGTCAGAGCTGTATATTAATTTTTAATAAAGCTCAATGAGCCTTCATCCTATCTCTTCCTCACCTAAAATTCCCCATCCCTAAAAAAGTTTTATTTTGAGCTGGATTCTCTTTAAGTTGCCCAGGCTGGCTTTGAATTTACAGTTCTCCTGCCTCAGCCCCTAGAGTAGCTGGGATTATGGGCATGTACCACTTCACCTGACTTAAATGCCTATTATTTTTTGAGGATATCAGTGAGTTTTCATTGTGATGATTAAATCTATACAGTCAGAAATGATAAAAGCCTCAAGAGAGAAAAAGACTTTGTGGCTGGACAGAGGTTTAAGAACTCACTTTAAATGAAGAGTGCTAAGTCATAATGAAAAAATTATACATCATTTTCTTCAACTGTTAAACATCCATGTCAACAAATTCTAAATATTGTCCAACATGGCCAGAAAACAGATTAAATAATTAATCAACAATCCCTGTAAATCGGCAAGGATGAGGTGATCTGTGATGATGAAACTAACTATATGAGTTGTAAAACTGAGCCTTTGTCTCTCTAAGTTGAAGAATGAAATCATGGACAAAATGGAGAAAGGTAGGAGCATGTCTACTGGAAACCAGAATAAAAACTCCTGGTTGGGAGAGGTCCCAGAAGATGAGGTGCTGCAATGTTTTCCTTGTCTAAGTCTTGTGTGGAGAAGCAGAGAACAAAAGCTTGTTCAGTTGTTCAGCGGTCAAGTACCATAGGTACATTTAAAGTGAACAATTGAAACTCAGGCTGTCTAAACCAGTTATTTAGCATACAGAGTTTAAAGGAAACAGATTTTCAAAGAAAATCAGCTATTCTGTAGTTTTTAAGTTCCTGGAAACTCAACCCTGGATGTAGGGAGGAGGTATAATCCATTTTTCTTGAGGAATTCTTTTTTGGTCAAAGACCAGAAATGAAAGACCACTTTCATTAACTATTCTTATTCCAATTTCTATCACACAGCTGGCCACCCCTCACTCCCTGGAGCTCTGCCACTGACTAGTGCCTATTTATAAGCTAAATGGGTATATTTCCTCTTACCTTGACAAAACTTTTCTTCACAAAGGCAAGGGATGTCTCAGATCTACTTAAAAGATTTCTAATCCTTGCAGGAGGAGAGGACATCTACTCTAAGGATTAATGGGAAATATGTCAATAGTGATATTTGGTCCCCTTTTTCTTTTCCTTTTTATCTGACATTATTCCATATTCATTTTCATTTATTTTAAATTTCCAGAGAACATTTGGCAAATATTTTTATATATGGTATCATATATAAATGCATATTTTATAAATAAAACAAAAATTATGAAAAATTAAAATAACATACTCAGTATGTGTGACATAATATGCAGGAATACATAAATTTCTACAAGATATCAATTTAATCTCACCAAATAAATTCAGTTTTAATTTTATTTAGTATTGATCTAAAGTGAAGTTAGTGCAAGCTCTTTGGAGGGCAGTTATCTTTTACAGAAATCACATAGATGAACCAGAGAAGCAACTGAACCAGAGAAACTACTTTCAAAGGGCCAAAAAATGATAATTTTAGACCAGAGAGATGAACACAGAAAGTATAAGCTTTATCTTTTTCTGCTAAGGACAGTGGTTTCTTTTCTGCCAGACAGTGTGAGGCTGATTTTGTTGTTAAGGAAAAGCTGTTCAAAGGCTTTGAAAAATGCATTTCTGGAAGTGTCTTTCCTTTAACGGCTTCTGGCACAGCACAAACACCCTTGTATAGTTTGGTATTTACACAATTTTTTTATACTACTTAGCCTTGTAGGTAGTTTCCTCTTGAAGGGGGTTATGAAGACTCCTATCCTTGCCAGAAGAAGGTTTTCCAGGCTCAATAAATACACAGCTCTCCCAAACAGGACTGATGGTCCTAGAACAATCACCCAAATCCAGAGGTATTTGAGGAGAGCATTCTGAAAGCAGGATGCTGACTGCCTATTGAAGAGCCTGAGCAGCCATGCTGATTTAGATTGGGCACAGGTTAAGGATCCCATGTGATGTTCTAAACAGCAGAAAACATAAAACTGACAAATAACCCATCCCACTTCTTTATGACTGCAGCCATGCCTAGTGTTCACTTTGAACCAAAGTTAGAAAACATATATACCAATGTTTTAGAAAGTATTCAAGGTTATGCAACATTTTCACCATTTAAAAAAATTAAAAATATTTTATTGGGCCTATTGTAGGCCAGAATGAAATACTAAATGTTTTTGTGTCCAAAAATATTTAATTATGTCAGTGATACCTCACTTTGCTCTATTTATAAAGCTACATTCAATGATTGTTCTCAGCCTCTGAAAGAAAAACATCATTACTCCTGTTTTCATTTAGAAGAAAATATTGTATCACCTACATAAAATAGCTATTATAAGTATATATTTAAAAAGCAACAATAAAATGAATATCATAAATTCCTCATCCAATTTAAAAAAATAAAACAGTAAGAGTATATTCGAAGCCCTCTGCCCACCCATTCCCAGATCCATCTCTTTCTGTCCTTGACATTTAAAGTGCCTTAGTCACTTTCTAGTCACTGGGACAGAATACCTGACACCCACAACTTAAAAAAGGAGGGTCATTTTGGCTCACATTGTAGAAATTTTCTTCCATGTTAGACAGGCTTAAATACAAACCAGCATTGCAAAAAGTCTGGGTAGGGGTAGCTGCTGATGCTACAGTGTCCAGAAAGCAGAGAGAGATGGGAAGAGCTTCAGGAGGCAGACACAGCCTCTCATGTCACCCTCCACCTGTGGGTCCATCTCTTGTGACCAGTCCCCACCCCTTAATATCACATTTGGCACTAGCACACACATAACAGTCACCTTCCATAAACCACACCTCAGTGTGTGGGGCTTTGGAGGAACATCTAGACATAAAATATAACATAACGTAACCATCAACCTGAATACAGTATTTTTTTTAACTTACCATTCTTTGTAAGCTAAGTATACAGTGGTAGAACTCCAAATAATGTATTATTTATTTTTACTCCTGTCATAATGCAACAATAGTCTATATATTCTGTAAGTGAACTCAATATTGTGATTAAAAGATCATCTCTGTTGATACAGCTATAATTAATTCATTTCATGTATAGTATGTCATCCTGCAATATAAGACATGAAGGAATACAGTATAACAAGTATTTATATAGTACTTGCATTCTATCAGGTGTCATGTTATCCAGAGATGGTTGAAATATAGGAATGGTGTGTACAGGTTATGTGCAAATATGATACCATTTTGTATGAGATGAGTATTCTATCTGAGCATGCCTAAAACCAATATCTGCAGATGCTGACACACAACTATAGTGAAAAACACTTTATTTTCAATTTTATGTCACAACTTATTGAATAATGTCAAATACTTTTCCAAATGTCTAAAATAATTTATACTCCCACCAACAATATATATAACATTTTCTATTTTTCTACATAGCAATCAATACTCAATCTTAACAAACATTTTAACTTTGCCAGTCTGGTAGACTTGAAGTGGTATTTCATTGTTTATAACTTACATTTGAGGCTGATCATATTTTTATTCATTTATTTTATTGATAATAAATGTGTTTTTGTTTTTTTGTTTTTTTTTTTTGGTACCGGGGATCGAACTCGGGTCCTTGTGCTTGTGAGGCAGGTGGTGGAACAACTGAGCCAAATCCCCAGCCCCAATAAATGTGTTTTTTCTGAAGTGTCTGTTAATATTCTTTTGCTGATTCTTTTATTATTTGCTTTGCTATTGATTTGTGCTTACTTCAGTATTATCATGTTAATTCACATATTCTATAAAAATAACCTTTTGCTAGTTTCATATGCCAGAAAAATATTCTATTCTGTGGCATATTTTTGCATTTCTTGATTCTTTCCTTTGATAAAGTTCTTATTTTAAAATATAAGAATTTATCAATCATTTTTATGGTTAGTGTGTTTTGGTCTCCTTTAAATTTTTTCCTTTGAATTCTGAGATTACAAACATAGCCTCTTTATTATTTTACCAGAATTCTTTTCACATTTAATATGTAAATTTTTAAAGCTATAGAACAACTTTATGTTTTTCATGTTCATAATCAATCTTAGTACCACATATTAATAACCATCTTTTATTCACTTCTCAGCCATGCCATTCCATCACGAGTCAAGTTTCCACATACAGAGGACCAGTTCCAGGCTCTAATTTGATCTAGATCTTAATTTGTCTTTGTGCATATGGAGAGTACTGTCCTATATGTTGACTATATGTTTTAATAAGTTTTGTTGATGATAAGGAAAGGCTCCCATATAATACTTCATCTACATGAACAGCTTAGCTCTTTAATATTCTGCTATTGTAATTAATTATGCTGTATTTTTCTTGTTCTATAAAACTTTTGTGATTTTAATTGAATTTATTTCATCAAGTATTAGTCTATGTTCATAAGCATGATATATCTTCTCATTTATTTTGTTATTTTTTACTATATTTAAAGAACTATTTATATTTTTATGAAAACTTTTTGTGTATATTTTAGCTCTGTTCTTAAACACATTACATATTTTATTCCTATTTTAAATAGTAGATAATTTTGCATTAAATTTCTATTTCTCATTGTATTTCTAACTGACTTAAATTGATGCTGTACCTGAAGATTTTGCAAACATTTTATTTATTCTCTTAATTTTCTAAACACAATTTTGTTTGTATATGAACAATAATAAAACCAAATAAATGAGAGATTTATTTATTCTTTTTTAAATAAAAGCCTCTCTTTTTTTTAAATTGAGTTTATTGGTACAATCTAGGTATACAATACAATTACATTCATCATTGGGATTCTGTACCTTTACATAATAGGTCTTGATTCTCATTTTTTCCCCTTGTCCTTGCCCTCCCTTCACCCCCTCCTCCCCTCCCCATTTACAAACACTTTATTTCCATTTTTTCAGTCTCATATTTTTTTCCTCTCCCTTATTACCTGTCCCCCACCCTTCCCACTTTCCCTATACCTTTAGCCCTTTACTTCCTATTTCACGTTATTAATTATCTCATTAGGATCCCGTGTACTATTATAGTTTTTCACACCAAAGAAACTATTCAGTATTTCAGTTAAAGAAATCTCTGTATGAACATTAAAAATAGGGAATCCTAAAATAAAACTAAAAAGGAAAGTAAAATAGAAAAGGCAATGATGTAACATTAAAATAATCCTTAATTCTGGAGATGAAAAGGGGCCATTTTCATCTCTTTCTTTCTTTTGATTTTCTTCATTATTTAGGATTTCCAGTATAATATTAGGTGCTGACAGTAGAATGATTCCTTGCCTTGATTTTGATGGTAAAGAAACTGATTTTAAGGTTTCATTATTATGTACAATAGTGTCATCAATACATCAATAATATATTATGTACCATAATTTCATTCAATTTCCTTGAATATTCCTATGGCTGCTTCTACAAGTTCAGTTAGATTTTGTCACCTTCTCTTGTTGCCTTCACTTAAAAAATTTCAAATCCACTTATGGAAAGTAAATATCCTCCATCAAAACTCCATTAATACTAAAATAAGACTATAGACATGTCCTAGACACAAATGTCAAAGGATGTACTAACTAAAAGGTAAAATGATTCACTGTAATTAATAACGTAGAGGCCAGAGTATGCTTGTGTTTCAACAGAGGACAAATTCAGATCTGCAGAGATCCGCAGTCCTGACTCACCGCCTATCACTGAAACTCAGGAACACAGATATCCAGCATAAGAGCCTCACCCTTCTACAACTGCTGCTGAGAAGAAAGGAGGAGATGTAGCTGACATCCCTACCCATTACTAGTGGATTATGAGTGGCACCTTCTTCTTGCTTTCCAAAATTTGGCTATATTGTTTTATGTAAGGAATCAAACCAAAGCTCTTTTTTTTTCATTGTTTATTGATGCATTTAAGGTAAACAATACAGTTACATTCATCATTGCGATCTTATATCTTTACATGATGTATCTTGGTTTTTATTTTTTCCCCCATTCTTGTCTCAAATGGGCATGTCAGATCTCTGACTGGGTGAGTATAGCCCCTCTCTCAATGGCTGCCACGGAAACCTAGGCCCTGGTCTGTGAGGTGGCAGGGCTCTGCTGAGTTATGTGCAGCTGAGCTCAGCATGATCCCAATTAAAATCCTCACTTCTGAATTATGGTTTCATACTGACCCAAAGGGTTACTTGCTAATCCTAGTACCTTTTTGTTTTCTATTCACACAAGATAATCAGTGCTTACTCCCTAACAGCCCTACCTGACACCATCATACCAGGTGTTTAGCAGTATTTCACTAGATGCCGTCAAAGAATACCTGGCTCCCTGTTCCCTCCCACCATTGTATTCAATAAATACTGGATGCACTTGGGGGCCTTTGTCTTTGCTGCTATCAGCAGCACTGATCATGCCCAAGACTCAGCTTCTTCAGTATAAATCTCATTTCCTGTGTGTTTTGTGTTTGTGCTGTGGTGGTTCATAGGAGGCCAGGATCCACAGTACAAATTCCGGTGACATCCCCTTCCCTGTTTCCTCCATGGTCTCATTCTTCTTCATTTTCTAATGACTTTATTGTATGCTGAATTGCATGTTTTGTTTTTCTTTAATGAAAACAAATTAGTGTATTAAATCAATGCATTATACATAAATTTTCTAATATTAAACCTCCTTCTGCTAGGCTATTTCTAACTTTTTCACAGTTATACTTTTTAACATTGCTGGATACAATTAGTTAATAAGTTACCTAAGATTTTTGTGTCTTTGCTCTTGCATGTGATAGCCTGTAATTTTCTGTTCAATTTCTTCTTTAATGTGATCAAAGTTATGTTAACTTTATAAAATGGATTGTTGAATGCTGTCTCATATTACTTTAGGGGAGATTTTACATAAGGTTGAGATGAATCATTCCCCAAGTGTTTAATAGAACTTTCATGTAAAAATCATCTGGACCTGAAGTTTTCTTTATAGGAAAATATTTTAATGCATTGATTTTATCTTATTGAAGACTAGGACTCAAAATAATTAACTTGAGTCAAATTGGGTGACTTTTTGTCAAAATCACATATTTTTAGCATTGTTTCGTATGATTTAAGTTACAAAGCTCTTCATAATATCTTTATACAACATAATTATTGACAATATGCTTATACCCTCATGTTAAACTCTGGTACTGAATTTTCATTTACTTCCTTTTATTTAGTGACTGTTGCCAAAGACTGATCATATTTCTTAGGCCACTATCAGCTGCAGACTTCATTGACCTTTTATGATCTATTTTTTTCATTCATTTGACTTTTATTTATGATTTATCCTGGATGACTTTATTGTTCATAACTGTTTATACTATAAAATTTAAAATTTAAATTGAATGCTTAGCTTTCACTTTCTTATTTACTAAGTATATGAGAAAATTGAGAACTATTGAATTGAACTTTATTTTTTATTGATGTATTTTCATAGAATGTAATGTACAAATAAATCTTCATTTTGTTTAGTTTTGGCAACTACAAGTGTCCAAGTGACACTCGTAACACCAGTATCTCTTACCATGTCCTGCTGGTCATGTTCCTGTCAGAGCTACCTTTTTCTATGGATAGATGGCCTATTTGTACATTTTAAAAACATAATTTTGTATTATAAATTCCCTTATGTCCATACTGTCACATATATCAGTAAACTTTTTATTTTAATATTCTATCGCATAAATACACCAAAATTTATTTATGCTTTTTTCTATTGATAAACATAAAAGTTACTGTCAATTTAAAGCTCTTAGAAAAAATATTTTTGTTAATATTTCATTGCTTTGATTCATTTACAATTAGATTTAATAATTATTTAATATTAATTGTTAATTAATATTGTTATTATTTAATATTTGTCTTAATATATTAGATTTAATAATTATTTAATATTAATTGTTAATTAATATTGTTATTATTTAATATTAATGTCTTAATATTGATTGTAAGGAATTATTTATTTTTAGACACAAGTTCTTTGTCACATACGTTTTGCAATTATTTCCTCATAATTTCTGGCTCAAATTTTTGGTTTCTGAATGATGCTTTTTAGTAGATGAACTAAAAATTAACAGAAGAAAATAAATAACAAAGAGTAAATAAGTGAAATAGAAACTAAAAGCAGTAGCAAAATATTAATGAAATAAATAGCATTTTAGTATGGCCATTTTCACAATGTTGATTCTTCCTACCCAGAAGCAGGGGATATCTTTCTATTTTCTTATATCCTCTTTGATCTCTTTTTTCAGATTGCTGTAGTTTTCAGTATAGAGGACTTTTGCTTCTTTTGTTAGGTTGATTCCCAGATACCTCATTTTTGGGGTGCTATTGTGAAAGGAATAGTTTCCCTAATTTCTCCCTCAGTGAGTCTGTTATTTGTGTACATGAAGGCTATTGATTTTTGGGTGTTGACCTTGTATCCTGCTACTCTGCCGAAAGTGTCAATTAAGTCTAGAAGTCTTTTGGTGGAGGTTTTTGGGTCTTCAATGTAGAGTATCATATCATCAGCAAATAATGACAGTTTAACTTCTTCCTTTCCTATCTTGCTTTAATTTCTTTCTCTTGTCTAATTACTATGGTTAATATTTCCAGAACTATATCGAAGAGGAGTGGTGATAGTTTGTATCCTTGTCTTGTTCCTAATTTTAATGGGAAGGTTTTCAGTTTTTGGCCATTTAATATGATGTTGGCTGTTGGTTTTTCATGGATAGCCTTTATTAAGTTGAGATATAGACCATCTATTCCAATTTTTTGCAGGGTTTTTTTTTTATCATGAATGGGTGTTGAATTTTGTCAAATGCTTTTTCTGCATATATCGAGAGGATCATGTGGTTTTTGTCCTTGATTTTGTTAATATAATGTATTACATTTATTGATTTGCGTATGTTGAACCATCCTTGCATCCCTGGAATAAATCCAACTTGGTCAGGATGTATGATCTTCTCTATGATCCTCTGTATTCTGTGTGCTAGTATATTATTAAGGATTTTTGCATCTATATTCATTAAGGAGATTGGCCTATAGTTCTCTTTTTTAGTTGCATCTTTCCCTGGTTTGGGAATCAAAGTGATACTTGCTTCCAGGAATGAGTTTGGAAGTATTGCTTCCCTTTCAATTTCATTGAAAAGTCTGAAGGGTAATGGCAGTAGTTCTTTAAAAGTCTTGTAAAATTCAGCAGTCAATCCATCTGGACCTGGGCTTTTTTGTTGTTGTTGGTAAGTTTTTAATTACATTTTCAATTTCACTGATTGTAATTGGGGTCTTTAAAATGTTTTTATCTTCTTCGTTCAACTTTGGTAATTCATAAGTGTCTAGAAATCTGTCCATTTCTTCTTTCTGTTTCCATTTTATTAGAGTACAGTATCTCAAAGTATGTACTTTAGCTCAGTGGTTCCACTGCCTGCCTTGCAAGCACAAGGACCCAAGTTTGATCCCCAATACCCCCCAAAAAAACCAAAAACCAAAAACCAACAACAAAACAAACAACAAAAACAACAACAAAAGATTACAAATAGCATTTTAAAAAGTTAAAAATTGGCAATTCTTTAATTTGAATAACCAAGAAACAAAAGAAAGCTCTACTTACATAAAATCATAGATTATAAAAGAAAGATTACAACTAATATCACAAGAATTCAGTACAATGAATTAGCAAGGACTATTATGAACATCTATCCACTAACATATTTGGAAACCTAGAAGAAATATATAAATTTGTAGGTATCAGTCTCCTACCAAAATTGAACCAGGGGATGTAAAGTACCTGAACAAGAAATAACAACTAATGACAATAACTGAGTAGTAAAATATCTTCTAACAAAGAAAAGGCCAACAGCATTTGGCTCTACTGAATGGTTGAATGTTACCAAATGTGAATAGAATAACTAGTGGTAATTTCCCTAAAACTATTCCAAAAAGTTGAAAGAGAAGGAACTCTTCGGAATTTATTGGGTAATACTAGAATTACCCTGATCCCAAATCCAGACAAGAGCACAACAGTAAAGAAAACTACTCACTAATATCTCTGATGAACATGAAAGCAGTAATTTCTCAGTGAATCAAATTACTAGCAAATCAAATGTACCACAACACAAATAAGACTATACACTATGATCATGTGATATTTATCCCATGGATGCAAGTATTGCTTAAAATATTCAAATCAATAAACATAAAAATGAAGAACAAAAAACATGCAATCATTTCCATAGACACAGAAAAAGCATTCAATGATACTCAACATCCTTTCAGTAAAAACCCTTAACACATTAGATGTGGTAGGAATGTGTCTTAGCATATGGATAAATGATATATATGACAAACCCAGAGCCAAGATCATACTGAATGAGAAAAAGTTTAAATCACTTTCTTTCAGACCAGAAACAAGACAAGAATATTCACTTTTACCACTCTAAGTGTTGGAAGGCTTAGAACAATAAGACAACAAGAAAAAGTAAAAATATTAAGATAGAAAAAAGGGGGATTAATTATCACTGTCTACAGATAACTTTTTTACATAAAAAGATGCTAAAACTTCCACCAAAATCTATAAGAACTGATTAAATGAATTTAGTAAAGTAAAAGCAACATAGAAAAATTAGTTGTTTTTATATATCAATAACAAAACTGCTGAAAAAAATCATAAAGCACTCTCATTCACAATAACTATTAAAAATGTTAAAGACTTAAGAATAAATTTAACCAAGGAAGTGGACAACTTCCACAATGAAAATCACAAAACTCTGATGAAATAAATGGAAAAGATCTCTTCAAAATGGACATATATTCCATGTTCATAATTTGGAAGTATTAATAGTGATAAAATATTGTTTACCAAAGAGATTACACATTGATATAAAAATTCCAATGACATTCATTACATAAGTAGGATTACTGAAATTTTAGTGGAACTACAGAAGAACCTAAATAGGCAAAGTAATCTTGAACTAAAAGAACATTGCCTGAGTTATTGCAATGCAAAACTTCAAAATAGAATAGAGAAGCCAGAAACAAAACTGTGCACTTACTGGTAATTGATTTTTGACAAAAGCACCAAGAATGTGCATTGGAAAAAGAAATGTCTCTGAAAGTTAGATACCTACATGCCAAAGAAAGAAACTAGAATTTTGTACAAACAATCAACTTAAAGTGGAACAATGGTTTAATTATAAAATTCATACCTCTGAAATTACTAAAACATAGGAGAAATGCTTCCTGATATTGATATGGAAAAATAGGCTATCAATATGTACACAAAAGCACAGGCACACATAGGAAAAATTGACAAATGGATTACATCAAGATAAAAAGTATTTGTACAGAAATGGAAACAATCAACACAGTAAAAAAAATACAACCCACAGTTTAGGAGAAAATATTTTCCAACTACTCACAAAAGATTAATATCCAGATTATATAGAGTACTCAAACATCTCAATACCATAGCAATAATTCAATAAGAAGTGAGCAAATAATCCCAATAGTTATTTTTCAAGAGAGTAGGTAGCCAACCACCGAGTATAAAAAGATTTTTCAACATCAGTGATTATCATGGAAATGCTAATCATAACTACAATGTGATATCATCTCACCAGATTTAGAGTGGCTACTATCAAAATGACAAAAATTAAAACTTGGGAAGGATGCAAAGAAAGAGGATCTTTCATACACTGTTGAAGGGAGTATAAATAAAATCACTGAGGAAATCACTATGGATTTCCTCAGAAAACCAGAAATAGAATTACCATCACTACAACAATCCCAGCACTGAACATATATCTAAAGAAACTAATTTCAGTGCTTCAAAGAGACACTTGAATTTGTATGATTAGTGTACTACTATTCCCAGTATCCAAGACACAAAATCAACATAGATGTTGCTTGATGAATAAGTGGATTTAAAATGTGGTATGGGGGCTATAGATGAATCGCAGTTATAGAGCACTGGCCTAGCACATGCAGAATCCCAGCTACAATTCACAGCACTGCAAAAACAGTGATATAGATGATAGATGATAGATAGATAGAAAATAGATAAATGATAGAGATGTGAATATTATTCAACCATCAAAAATGAAATTCTGTCATTTGCAGCAATATGGATGGAATTGAAAGACATTATGCTAATGAAATACATCAGGCGCAGAAAGAGAAAATATTGTACATTCTGATATGGGGAAGCCAAAAATTTGATCTCATAGAAGTCAAATTTGAGAATAGAACTGTGATTACCATAGTGTAGAAAGTACTGGAAGAAAGAGAATAGAAAGAGAAGGATTATGTCCTCAACGTGCATCCATTTAGCAATAAATGTCTCTAGTTTCTCATTATTTATGACTGAGTAGTACTCCATTTATTCCTAAGTGAAAGAAGTCACACATGTAAAAATACCAAATAGTTTCCTGGTGTGAAAAACTATAATGGTACATAAGATCCTAATGATATAATTGACAATGTGAAATTGGAAAAAAAGGGCTAAAGGTGTAGGGAAAGTGGGTAGGGTAGGGGAAAGTTAATAAGGGAAAAATGTGAGAAAATGAAAAAATGGAAATAAAGTGTTTGTAAATAGGGAAGGGAGGAGCAGGTGAAGAGAGGGCAGGGACAAGGGGAACAAAATGAGAACCAAGACCTGTCATGTAAAGGTACAAGATCCCAATGATGAATGTAACTGTACTGTATACCTAAAATGTACCAATAAACTCAGAGAGAGAGAGAGAGAGAGAGAGAGAGAGAGAGAGAGAGAGAGAGAGAGAGAGAGAGAGAGAGAGAGAGAGAGAGAGAGAGAGAGAGAGAGAGAAAACACATCTTCTTTATCCAATCTCCAGTTGTTGGGAAGTTAAGCTGTTTCCAAGTTTTAGCTTTTACAAATTGTGCCACTCTCAAGCAAAATTAATAGGACACACGTGTAAATACAGAATAGTTTCTCTGGTGTGATAAACTAAAAGTGTAAATAAGTAAGGATCAAAATGTATAATTGATATTGTGTAATAGGAAAAAAGGTCTAAAAATTGTCTAAAGGTGTAGGGGAAATCGGAGGGGTAAGGGAAGGGTAAGAAGGGAAAATAAAAATAAGAGAAAAGAAAAAAATGGAAACAAAGTTTTTGTAAATAGGAAAGGGTGGAGGGGGTGAAAGGAGGCTAGAGGAATGGGAAAAAAAATAAACCAAGATACATCATGTAATGGTACAAGATTCCAAAGAGGAACATAACTGTATTGTATGCACAAAATGAACCAATAAAGAAAAAAGAAAGAAAGAGAGAGATTAACAAGGCACAAAAATGTGGCTGAATAGAAGATAACTATGTACAGTAAGATAACTATGGTTGGCAATAACAATATTTCAAAATGGCTAGTGGATATTTGTACAAACCTGCCTTGTTTCACCACTGGTAGGCAGAGAAGATTTAGAAATTATGAAATTCCTCCCCACTTCTCTCCATCTCCAGAGATTTTGACCTTGTAAAGACTTCAGTGTCATACGTGTGAAAAAAGGTAACAAATGAATCCAAATGAATAGAAAATTTTCCCAAGGCCTCATTTGTTACATCTCATGTGAATCTGGAAAAGATGTAAAAGACTGACTGAGAGTTTGTAGGTCTATGAAATTCCCAAATTAAAAGCAATATTTAACTGAGGGTGGTTAAATACTACTCACCAGAAACAAAAGATGATCATTGTACTTAGTTCCTTCTCTCATTTAAGTTTAACTTAGCTATCCAAAATGATGTCTATTACAACTACAATGGGCATAAGAGAGACAAATGTTTTATGTTAATATCAAAAGAACTGAATGATATATTTGACATGTGAAATAGAAAGAAAAGGGCTAAAGGTGTAGGGAAAATTGGAAGGGTAGGGGAAAGGTAATAAGGGAAAAGAAAAAATATGAGAAAATGAAAAAATGGAAATAAAGTGTTTGTAAATGGGGAGGGGAGAAAGGGGTGAAGGGAGGGCAGGGACAAGGGGAACAAAATGAGAACCAAGACCTGTCACATAGAGGAACAAGATCCCAATAATGAATGTAACTGCACTGTATACCTAAAATGTACCAATAAATTCAATAAAAAAAGAACTGAATGATCTATTGTGTAGTGCTGTGAATATAAAATCTGTTATATTTTAAGCATAACCAAAATATTGGGATACTAGCACATTAGCATTAAAATTAATATTATTCTCTGCCTAAGTTTTTTTAACTTGCTCTGATCATTAACATTTTCTGGTTAATATAAGGTATTTCATTCATTTTAGTAATCAATGAAGTGCTTAGATACTATTACAGAGAAATGTCTGTATAACCACTGCAAATCATCTAATATTTAGCAAATATCTACTATGAAATGGTCACTATTATTTTAAAAATATCTATTTTGGAGATTTCCATTATTATAGGTAAGGATATTGAGGCTCAGAGAAGTTGAATAATACCCAAAATTATGAACTGATGAATAGTAAAATCAATATTCAAATTCAGGTCTCTACCCACCCAAACTCGGTGTTTTTTGTTTTTTGTTTTTTGTTTTTGTTTTTGGTTTTTTTTTGATATTTGAGAAAGGGTCTCACTATGTAGTTGAGACTGACTTGAAACTCACTGTATAGCCCAGGCTGGTCTCAAGCTCACAGTGATCCTCCTGCCTCAGCCTCCTGAGTGCTGGGATTACAGGCGTGCGCCACCACTCCCAGCTCTCCAAACTTGGTGTTCTGAACCACTATGCTTTCAAGAAATAATCCAATTGTCCTCAAAGAATGGCATTCAAGGAATGAGATAAATTTGGTGAGTATAACAGTCAGAAAACAAATGGCATATTCAAATTTTATTCAATTTGAGTTCTGATATGTGAGTATTTGCATATTTGTATGCAGGGTGTATGGAAACTGTGAGAATAGGACAGGATCCTAGCAATGCAAAGCACTTCTATCCCCCTCCCGGAAAGGATGATACCAGCCCACTGCAGGGAGTCTTGTGAAGTGAGGTGCTCCGTAAGACTCATGACCATTAATAGGAGGAAGCTGGGGAGGTACATTTTGTACTTTCACTCTCTCCTTTCATGCTCATTTCCCATCAGAATTACCACTGATGTCGCTTATGCAGATCAGTCACTCCAGGCCAAAGAGCACCTGAGGAAGGATGGAGAAATACAAAAGATAAAACAGCTCTGGATGTTCCAAGAAGGTCTTGAGTGTCTCAATAAAGATTTTATTTTGTTGAGAATAAATAACCAGTATAAACTGAAGAGTGAGGAAATTGTATATGAAAACACTACTTAGGAAAACTATGCTTTTACTAATGTGGGTAAAATGAAAAAGCTGGCAGCAAAAACAATTTTAGAAAAGAACACAGGAAGTTCTGGTAGAAGCCTTGATGGCCAGAAGCATAACAAGAGCAGAAGAAAGATTCCATGTGAGCTGCCTATAATATTAGAAGGGAGTGGACTGACATCCATTCACACAGGCAGAATGGCCCAGTGATGAGTGTTTAGTCCTGTTTTGTGCTTTTGCCCATTTGGGGATTTAGAATAAATTCATACCTTTAGTCCATCATCAAAGCCCTTATGTAACTAGGTGGTTCATTACAACACTGACACATGCTGAATGGTTTAGGACAATAGATCTCATATGTCATTATTTAAATTATGGTATTGAGAGGAACAGAAAAGGAAATCAAAAGACAACACAGAGTATGATAGGCATTTACTATACTCAACAATTTTACAGTAAATTTCTCACTATACCTGTGAGGTAGGTATCATTAGCATTTTGCAAAAACATACTTAAATTCATATTGACAATAATATTCATTATAAATAATAATGATAAGACAAATTATATAAAAGATTTTAGAATATATAAATAGTAATGGAAACTGAATCCACAGGTTTGTGTGTATTATTTTTAAATTTAGTGAACCTGATCACAGTGTATGGCTTGGCTTGAAATAAATAGAAATTTAAAAATATACCAACTCAATCTTAAGTGATTAAAGAAAAGGGAGAGGAATCTAGTAGGTAAAGTGATTTTCCCAAAGTTGAAGTATGTTAGAATCAGTATCAAAATGATTCATACATTACTCTTCTTCTGATCTAATAGTATAGTGTAGTATAGTCTTTTTAATTCCTTAATTTTCTTGGTATATTTTATGTATACAATACACTGAATATTCATGATTGGGATTTGTACCTTTACATAATATATCTTGGTTCTTATTTTGTTCCTCATTTCCCTGCCCTCCCTTCAAACTCTCTACCTCTCCCTATTTACAAAGACTTTTTTCCATTTTTTTCTCATATTTATTCTTTTCTCTTCTTTCCTTTCCCCTACACCTCCCATTTCCCCTTCCGCTTTGTACCTTTTTTTCCTATATCATAATATCTATATACATTTTGATCCTTATTTACACTTTCAATTTCTCACACCAGAGAAACTATTTGGTATTTACACATGTGTGTTATATTTATTTCAGTTAAGAGTATGGCCTTAATATGCACCCATTTAGCTATGAATGTCTATAGTTTCTCATTCTTTAAGGCAAAGTATTACAGCATTGTATTAAAAAAAAAAACATTGTCCATATCTAGTCTCCAGTTGTGGGCAATTGGGCTGTTTCCAAGTTTTGGCTACTAAAAAATGTGTCTCTCTGTCCATGGGTGCACATATATTGCTGTGGTATGATTCTTTTAATTCATTTGGGAATTAGCAGGAGAATAGCTAGGTCAATTGGGATCTCTAATACTAGTTCTTTGAAGTATCTCCCTAATGATTTCCACAGTGGCTCTACCAGTCTACACTCCCAACAGTGCAGAATGGTTCCTTTTGCCCTACAGCCACACCAGCATTTATTGCTTGATTTTTTCAAATCAGTGTTATTTTCATTACATCTCTGAAATGATCAGTGATGTTGAACATTTTTTCACGTTTATTTGATATTTCTACATCTTTCTCTGACAAATGTGGGTTCATTTTAGATGCCCATTTTTGGATTGGATCTTTAAATTTAGGAGATCTTATATGTTTTTAAAGTTCTTTATATTTCTAGATAGTAGATCTTTGTCTGAGGAATAGCTGGTAAAATTTTTTCCCACAAGAGATAAATGGGTTATCTCCTCCCTCTGTTGGTGGTTTCCCTCATTGTGCAGAAGGTTTTTAATAAGATAAGATCTCTCATTGATTCATTGTGCTAGTTCATATGAGACTGAGGTTTGGTTCATGAGATCTTTTCCTACATCAATGTCTGCTATCACCACTCCTGTTCAATATAGTTTTGGAAACATTCAGTACAGCAATTAGACAAGAGAAAGAAATAAAAGGAATAAAGGTAGGAAATGAAGTTAAATTGTCACTATTTGCAGATGACCTGATACTCTATAGAAAAGACCCCAAGAATTCCACCAAAAGTCTTCTAGATTTAATAACCAAATTTAGTAAAGTAGGTTGATAAAAGGCCAACACATACAAAAAAAAATCAATAGCCTCCCTTTATATGACAAAAGACTCATTGAGAGAGAAACTGGAGAAACAACTCCTTACATGATAACATCCAAAACAATGGAATACCTAGGAATCAACCTAACCAAAGAAATCAAAAACTTCTCTTCTGAGGTTTGTTTTCAGCACTCTGAAAAAAAGAGATCAAACAGGGCATCAGAAAATGGAAAAACATCTCTTGTTCCTGGGTAGGAAGAACCAATAGAGTAAAAATAGCCATACTTTAAAAACTACTATGTACATTAACAATGTATCTCAATTGAAATTCCAAAAGTATACTTCACAGAACTTTAGAAAACAATCCAAAAATTCATTTGGGACCAAAAGAGACCTAGAATAGCATAAGCAATCCTAGGCAACAAAGACAAAGTAGGGGGTAACACAATTGCTAACTTGAAACTATGCTATAAAGCTACTGTCATAAAAACAGCATGGTGCTGGCAAAGGGTACCGAACCAAGGATCAGTGGAACCAATGAGAAGATGCAGAAACAACTCCAGACACACTCAGCCACCTCATCTTTGACAAAAGGGCCAAATGCTTTCACAGGAGGAAGGATAGATAGCCTCTTTAATAAATAGTGCTTGCAAGATTGGGTTTGAACTTGCCAAAGATTAAAACTAGACCTGTATCTCTCACCATGCACTAAACTAAAATGGAAATGGATTAAAGATCTAGATATTAAAATAGAGGCATTAAACTGGATTGAACAAAGGTTAGGTACAACTCTTAAAGTGCAGTCTTTTCATTTAGCTTTATATCAATGTGTTAATTTTACACAGAACGAAATTTTATAAATCCTTCTACAATTGTATGATTATAAGACCAGCTTAGTTTCATAAATTCATATCCCCCAAAAAAGAAGAAAACCAAGAGACTAATGATAGAAGTTGAAGTTAGGAAAAAAGTTGAAAGGTGCATTTGGGGACTACAGCTTTTCCACACCTCTCATTCATGTTTCTAAGACACTAATTGATGATGCTAAAGTGAAGAGGTCACTGGAATGACAATTAGGAGGACAGGTAAATGAATGTCTTAAAAACAAAGTGGTCTGCTTGCTATTCATTCACCTATTGGAAGAGTGACCTTGCTGAAAAATGAATTTGCACAAAACTTGCATATAAGAACTAAGTGAGGCCTGCTCCCATCCCAGCCACCAGAACTCAAGCACGGGGAGGTAGCCTGGGACCAGATCCACAGCGGGAAAGAGCCACGCCTGCTTCTGACCTAGCCGCCATCACTCAAGCACTGGGTAGGTAGCCGCATGGGCACCCCTGAACCCCCGTAAGTCTCCCCCACCTTCACTCTCAGACCTCCTGACTGTGCCAGTCTTTGGACCCACTCTACAGAGGCAGAGGTGGTCATCAAGGGTATTTTTCTGAGTTCCCAACTTTGAACATCTTTAAAGAAAGGGCGTGGGAAACCTGTAACAGAATGTTGTGGAGTTGAACCATTCAGAAGGTTGGGGAACTCAATCTGGGCCTTGCAGCCAGAGGTCAGTCAGCATCATGGGGTTCAGCCATCAGCTAACTGAGACCAGGGAACTTGCATCCTCACTCAGTCTGAGCCATTAAATGGTAAATACACTATATTGAAATTTTGTTCACTGCAGACATGTTCTGGACTGCTTCTTGATTTCAATTTAATTCAAATGATTTAAGGGCGATAGACTAGTGACTACCACAGGTGATCAGTGTCCAAGTTGTGCTTGATCTTAATGTGTTGCTGATTGTATCAGT
>NW_022900921.1:38354270-38363198 GCF_012274545.1 Fukomys damarensis
GATGCAAAGAAGAATAACATAAGACTGGTAGGAATACATGAAGTAGCAGGAGAAAATACAAATGACTTTAAAAAGCTGTTTGCAGAATTAATGACAGAAAACTTCCCAAACAGAGGGGAAGAATTTGACATTCAGATAACTGAGGCATATAGGACCCCAACTAGCTACAATCAAAAAAATCTACACCTAGACATACAATAATCAAGATCCCAGAAACCCAACAGAAGTACAAAATATTACAAGCAGTAAGAGAAAAGAAACAAACCACACACAAAGGAAATCCCATCAGAATCAAAGCAGACTTTTCAACACAAACCCTTGGGGCAAGGAGAGCCTGGAATGACATATTTCAAGTACTAAAAGAGAACAACTTCCAACCTAGACTGATGTATCCAGCAAAACTCTCTTTCAAAATGGATGGGGAAATAAGAAACTTCAACAACAAAGAACACCTGAGAAACTGTATGAATACCAAACCAGCACTACAAGCAATTCTAAACAAGATCCTAGAAAAAGACAACAAAGGCAGCAACACCATGAGGCCCAACAGAGCAAATCAAATAGGCAAGGCAAGAAATTAAAAGGAGAAGGTGAAAAAGTAAAAAGAGTCAACAAAAGGCCAATCACATGTCAATAATAAGTCAGTACATATCAGTTATAACCAGCAATGTCAATGGCCTCAACTCACAATCAAAAGAAATAGACTGGCAAAATGGAATAAGAAGCAAAATCCAACAATATGATGTATACAAGAAACACACTTAGTGCAAAAAGAAGCCCATAGACTGAAAGTGAAAAGATAGAAAACAATTCTCCATGTGACAGAAGCCCAGAAAAAAACAGGGGTAGCAATCTTATTTGCAGACAAAGTAAATTTCAAACCAAAACTGATTCTAGTATTACTGATGTAGGACGGTACTGTATCATACCTGTATGAATGTAAAATATCTTATACCTGCTTTATGTTACATAGTAGAGACCATGCTTTATCACAGCTACATTTAATGATATTACTCTAGAATGTTCTCTTTCCAGATGATGATTAAGATGCTAATAAAAAAAATGGTCCCAGGTACCACAACAGCAACAGAACTTTGCTGTTTTCTGGATATTATTCTTTTCTTTGTTTTTTTGTTTTGGTTTTTTAATGGAATATGCTGAATGTCTAAATTTTCTTCAGATGACTGCAGAACCTGGAAAAGCTGTTCCTGATTTTATATAAATATAAATACACACACACACACACACACACACACACACACACACATATATATATAAATTGAATTTTAGGAAACTTTAACTGTGCTGCCAATTTTGGAAAAAGTCATCCCAATTTACTGTGTTGAGTTGACATTGTACAGAAATGGACAGCCATACTGGTCTAGAAATGTTAATTTTTTTATTTTTTTCTATGTATACAGGGGTAACACATCATACTAAATATGTAAGGTCATATCTATGTGGGTTTGATTACAGAAACTAATAAAGTATTCTCTAAATAATGAAAAAAGAATAAGATAAGACTATAAGAGCAAGAAGCAAATTAAATATGTCAGGGACCATTTTTATCTCCAGAACTAAGGATTATTTTAATGTTACATCATTGCTTTTTCTCTTTTGCTTTCCTTTTTAGTTTTATTTTAGGATTCCCTATTTTTAATGTTCATACAGAGATTTCTTTAACTGAAGTACCAAATAGTTTCTTTGGTGTGAAAAACTATAATAGTACACAGGATCCTAATGAGATAATTAATAATGTGAAATAGGAAGTAAAGGGCTAAAGGTGTAGGGAAAGTGGGAAGGGTGGGGGAAAGGTAATAAGGGAGAGGAAAAAAATATGAGAAATTGAAAAAATGGAAATAAAGTGTTTGGAAATGGGGAGGGGAGGAGGGGGGGAAGGGAGGGCAGGGACAAGGGGGAAAAATGAGAATCAAGACCTATTATGTAAAGGTACAGAATCCCAATGATGAATGTAACTGTATTGTATACCTAGATTGTACCAATAAACTCAATAAAAAGGGGAAAAAAAGAACTAAGTGATATTTTCAGCTCAAGTTGAGTAAAATTCAGCAGGCGTAGAATGATTTTTGTTTTGGAGATAGAAACAGCATAACAAAAAGATATAAAATTATGTTCAAAAGAATCTAAAATTTAGACATTTTAAACTTTCCTAGGAAAATAAGAAGTGAGTTTATCCTTTAAATTAGAGCTATAACCAAAGGAATTTTTCACCTTCCTAGATTATCTGTGCAATTATTTCTAAATGAAACATAGAATAGAAACTTTCTTGTGAAGTAAAATAATGTCCTTATCCATGCACCTTTCTCTTATTAAAGTTTTATCACACTTTTGTTACTTCACATTCAGAAGTTTAGGGCACCCAGTTGTAAATTCAAGACATGCAGAAATGTTTAAATAAAGTGCATCACTCCTAGTTATCCAGAAATTCTTGAGAGGTGCAGCATAGATAAAAAAATATCAAGCCTATATAATTACAACATGACATGACAAAATACCAAATGACCTTACAGAGATTCATTGCCAGGCAAGCTGATGAATATTAATTCTCAGCAAATTGTAGCTAAGAACTTTCCTTCCAAGACTCAAGAGACAAAGTTAAATATCTTAAAACTAGAAAGAAAATGAGGTTCCCATGGGTTCACAAATACAATTTCAGGCTTACATTCTTGAAGTTTTCAGGTAACATCCACCAGGTGAGTCTAGAGACAGATCACTGGACATAGAGCTACACTGTCAGCACCATCAAGGTCTAATGTTCAAGAGTAAATGGAGAGCTAGCTAATTTCAACAGGCTGGGTATAACTGGACAATGAACATCGTGAGGATAACCTGTATAGTCTCAATATACTCATGCTTATGCATGTTACAGATTTTTAAGAATTTCTTTTTTTGTTTTTGTTAGTATACATTTGCTTAAAATAATGATTATATTTATCATGGGAGTTGGTACATGTGTATAATATGTCTTCATTCTTTTTTCATCTACTCCCGATCTCCTCCCTCCTACCTATTTCCATACCTTGGTTACCTTTTCCTTTGCAAAAGACCTAGCTCCTTGTTTCCTATCATCTGTCTTTTATTTTGCTGTTACATTTATTTATATTTTGAGTTTCACATATAACAGAAATATGTGATAGTTAAGCATGTATGTCTGATTTATTTCACTTAATATTATGGTCTGAAAGTGCCTCCATTTTTCTACAAATGACTCAGTTTTTTCCTTATTTATGGTAAAACAGTACCATTTTGTATAAATACTGCATTTGCTTTGTTCATTTATCTGTTTATAGACATATATCAATATTTACTATATTTACTATGATAACAGGAATTTTTTTAAAACAGATATTTGTAGTATTAGATTATAACTACTCAAAATGTACAATACACACATATATATGTATGTGTTCATACTGATATCAATAAATAATTATTATTTAATAAATTAATAGGGGAGAATAGACAAATCTTCCTTACAGAAGAACATTAAATAATGTATGTAGTTTGACCCTTTCCTTAAGAATAGGATATGTATGGTGATATACTTCTCACAAATAGTTTGGGAAAGAAAAAGAAGATAGCAATGTTATAATGGAGAAACCTGGTAAACTCTAACTTAGCCAAATGATGGTGGCTAATATCACCACTGATCTCAAACAGATAGCTAGTATCCTTAATATATAATGTGATGAGACAGACACTACATCTCTGTGGTATTCATTCCATAAACCAATAACCCCAATCCAAAGAGAAAAGTATAAGAAAATTCTAGACAAAGAGACAGTCTATGGGACATCAATCCAGTCTTCTCAAAACTGTGAAGGTCATGAAAAATAAGGAAAGATGGAGTAGATGTCAGAGAAAAATAATTCTGGGGCAGATGACAGCCAACAATGTGGTCCCCAGGTGGGATCCTGAAATAGAAAAAGATGTCAATGAATAGAAAGGTGAGACCCATATAAACTCTAGATTTTGTTTAGTATATTAATGTACCAATTGTTCATAAATATGCTATACTGATAAAAGTTGCTAGCTAGGGGGGAAAATTAAATCTAATTATGCATACATATATTTGTATATATACATGTGTGTGTGTGTGTGTGTATAATACTAATCTAGTTCATTTTTCTCCCATGAAACTTACAGCCATTTACTAGGATGACTGTGTACTGAGGAGAATAGGAAACATAGCTTTAAAGTATTTAAAATATTTTTTATTTTTGATTCATACATAATAATTGGACATATTTATGAAGTAAAGAGCAATAATTTAATGTGTTTTCAATGGGTAGTGATCAAATTAGGTTAATAATTCTTTATCATTCTTTGTATTTAGAGCCTTTGACATTTTCTAATGCTTTATGCAATATACAATAGGTTGTTACAAATTAATTACTAGATTTAACTGGCACCGGTAACAAGGCAATTAAAGTGCCAACATGCTTCTGCATGTGTTTCATGTATTCAGTTTATAGAAAAACACTAGTAAAGTTCTTGTTCAATTCTGTATCACGATAAGTCCAACAGATTTGAAGACTCACCTTGAAATCATATACAATTCCTTAATGTTTAATTGGAATAAATGCTCTATGTAACTAGCAAAAGTGATTCTTGCATTAGTTGAACAACCCATAGAGAAATATTCATTGTGATGAGTGGAGCTATAAGGAGGCTTCTGGAACTTTCCTGTTGAGAGGCCGAAAGAGTAAATAAAAAAATAAAACTATGTTTTGAGAATACTTAGGTCTCCAATAGAAAACCAACTGTACATGAGTATGTAATGTGGGAGAAGGGCTAGAATATATAGAATCAAGTAATGGTCTCAATCAGTCAAGTGTAGCATTAAGATGGATATGGAATTCTTATTTCAATTTCTGGTCTTTGACAAATGATTATCTCCATATACATCCAGAGAGATAATCAAAAGCAGATTGCTTTTACAAGACAATTCCAATAGTACATATTAACGTTTTGTCACGAAGCTTTGTTAATTCTCTATCATAATTTCTATCAAAGTTTAGTGTGAGGAAACTTATTATTGATTTGATACTCCTAATATTGGGTTGACCCAATATCAATCTTGTGTTAATGGGATGTGTGAGTATAAATTTCAAGTAACTTAGATGTCCTAATGCTTGTATTCTGGAGTGTTTAATATTAAATACTTTCAAGATTCATGAGCCTGTTATAACCTGGAAGTTTGGTCAGTTAAATGAATAAAGCTGAAATGTCTAATAAAGAAAATGAAAAATTGTTCAGCCCCTGTGTCTTACTACTATGATAATGTCATGACATTGATCGGGCTTTAGTCAAATTTGGAGGTAGATTATATTACACATGAAAATATTGCTTTGATTCACTTATGGTTTAATCCACAAAGTATACTATTTTGAGTGGATCAGAGAAGTAAAGGTTTTCAAACAATTTTAGACTATAGCATAAGCTGCCCCATATACTATCAACCAATACTTAAAATCTAATTCTGTCTGAAATATATGAAATGGATAAACACACCGTTTCAGTTTTGTATTCAGACCCAATTTTAAAAAATAAAGCTAAGTGAAAACTCAAGGACATCTGCTTCTGGCCAAGATGTAATAACAAGGGGCAGAGTTACTCTGCTGCCAGAAATCAATTAAAATGTCAGACAGAATAATTAAAGCATTGTTTTTTAAAATGTGGGAAGCAAAAAGAAATCAGTGATCCCAGGAGAAGTAAAACAAATTATGAGAGCACCAAAATTGTCTAGTTACTGCCCTTGGACAAAGTAATGACCGCCGAGCAGAGAGAAGGAACAAAAGCAGAAGTGCACAGAGACCTTGTCTTACAGGAATAAATATAAAATTGTAGGAGCTAAAACTGGCTGAACATCAGAGAAGAAAGAACTTCAAAGAGATAAAGAGTTTGGGAATTCTTTGGAATGTTACAATCACGTCTTCTGTTACTTATTGATCAGTACATGCAAGTGATAGATTTACTTAAGAAAACACCAATAAAAAAGGAATTAAAGACACACAACCCCCTACACATATATATCCAAAATATTCAGCCTACTTTTAAGTAATTTACTGCAATTATATTTACCAAGGTCAAGAATATGAATTATGGATACAAAATATACATTTCTGGACAGGGTAAAAGTCACAATTTTTTGGCATCCAATAATAAATTTCTAGGCAAGCAAATACGTAGAAAAATAAAACTAATTATTTGAAGAAAAATCCATCATTAAAAAATGACCCTAAATTGACATGGATGATTGAATTACTTGACAAGGACATTGTTACAGCCATTACAACTGAATTCCATGTGTCTCAAAAGCTAAATGAAAGGTCACCATACTCTGTAGAGAAATAGATTATACTAAAAGACCTAAATTTAATTTTTAGAAGTGAAAACAACGCATGAAGTAAAAAATACAGAGGATTAGGATTACATCAGAAGAAAACTGGTCAGCATAAAGAAAGCATTAAAAATTGTCCAAAATGAAACATGGAGGGGGAAATACTTTTAAAAACAATCATATCATTGATACTGTAGGAAAAAATTAAGTAGCCTAGCATATGTGGAAATGAAGTACCTAAAGAAGAAAAGATAAGACAAAAAACTGAAGGACTAATTGCCAAAAGCATTACTATTAGGCACGGAACTTAAACAATTAAATCTCTAAGTACAAAATATATGAAGAAAACTACAATAGTCCACAATAATTAAATGGACTGAAAAAACAAAAATATCTTTTCTTTAAAAACTTTGTATTATGAAATACAGACAGAAAACTGGCAGAGGATTCAGACCTCTGTGTGACATCACTCAGTCTGAACGACCATGGACTCGGGGCCTCTTATTTCCCATGTATTCCTACTCACTCATGTTCTCCACCATCTTGCAGCAGACTTCATCCTGTAAGAGAATAATACATAAACAGAAGAACAAAGAGAAAAATGACAACAGACTCCCAATGAGCAACACAGAAAACCAAACGATGCTGAGATATGTGAAAGTGTTCAAAGGAAAAGAAATCTGTTAACCAAGAATTATATATACAGCCAAAATTACTTGAATGACCAAAATAAAATAAGAATTTTAGGGAATAAAGTCCAATTTAGTAGTGAGTTTACCCAGCAATCCTATTCCAGGTTATATATCCAGAGAGAATGAATTCAGTGTGTTGAAGAGGGATCTGTGTTGTTCTCGTGTTCGCTGCAGCAATACTCACAATAAGCAAGAAGGAAAGCAACCTAAATGTCCATCAGTGAATGACTAGACAAAGAAAATGTGAAACATTCACATGATGGAATAATTTTCAACCAGAAAAAAGATAAAATCTTGTCGTCTGTGACAAGGATGGAATTGGAGGTCATTATATTAAGTTGTTATATGAAGTAAGCTCAGCCTGGAAAGACATACAGTATAATCTGGTTCATATGCAGAATTTAAAAAATTGATCTCATAGAAGTTGAGAGTAGAATAGTGATTTCCAGAGGTGGGTGGGGGGAGAAGGAGTACAAAAGTTAATCAATAGATCCTATGTTATAGTTAGATGGGAGAAATAAATTTTGGTGTTCTACTGCATAGTAATTTACCATCTTTTTCAAGAAAGACTAGAAACAACGAGGTTGAATGTTTTTACCATAAAGAAATGATAAATATATAAGGAGATGGATATGTCCTGATTTGAACATTATACAATGCATACGTATAAGGAAACATCACATGGTACCACATAAATATGTATAATTTTTATATATCAATTCAATATATGAATTTGTTATAGGATATACAAAACCTGAAAGTATTCATCACCAGCAGAACTACACTATACTACACTACTAGAAATGTTAAAGAAAGTTCTCTTTTCAGAACTTTCTTTTGCAAAGAAATATAGAAGACAAGAAATGGTAACTCATTGCAGAAATGCAATTTTCCTCAGAGTATTAAATCTTTTAAAAATACACTCCCAGGCTGGAAATGGTGCAGACTGAAATTTGAGTCCATCCCATCAAAACACATGGCTGGCTCCCCCTACCCCCTGGTGTCAGTAATGGTCTACAGTCTCTCTCTGTGAGCTCTGACCTGGATATGGGGACTAATACAGTGTCTTACCATAGCAGGCCTGGAGCTGGGCTCCAGGATTAAGCCTGCTACCAGGTGGTATGAAGGAGATTAGTGCCCGACACACCAGCTATGCAAATAGGAATGGCCTGTCAATCATGGCCCATGCAGGGGCACAGAACAATCTCCCCAGCCATGCATCTGATGCAAAGAGAACGTTACCTTCAGGTCTTCTGGTAAGCATGTTTTTGATGGAACTGCGTAGTTCTGACATCAAAATGGGGTCTTTTATAAAGGGGACCATAACCTCAGGGCCCGTCTGAGCCTCTTCACCATTGTGCCTTCTGTCCACAATCTTTTCCTACTGTAGCTGCCTTGCACTCCGCAGAGCACTTCTTTTCAGAGCACTTCTTTTCCCTTTTCTTACCTTTAATACCTTTAATAAATGTAAAACCTCAGTGTTTTTTGCTTGCCTTGTCCAATTCTTTTGAGAACAGGATCCTGGGACCCTGGACACCTCAGTACCAGGTAGGAGATGGAGCTCTGCTCTGTGCTTTGCCAGCTGAGTTGGAGGAGGAATAATTGAAGCAGTGAACTTCTGGCCTGATGCCTTCAGTAGTACATTGGTGGTGCTTGGAGGTGGGGTTGGGTTTCACGGTGGCAAGCCTGATACTGGATTGCAAGACATAATTCTCTTTCTCTCTATAGAGGTGTCTCTCTATATATGTCACTTTCTTGGATGGGGAAGTGTGTGACACTAACACTTTCCTTCCTGCCTTCCTTATTATGTTTTGTTTCTAAAAAAGGGCTCTGTGGCCTCTCACCTGATTTCTTTAGCTCTTAAAGGCAGTT